>NC_086317.1:176916586-177236586 GCF_036172605.1 Pelobates fuscus
CTCCAGAAGGATATTGATACTTTGGAAAGAGTTCAGAGAAGGGCTACTAAACTGGTTCATTGATTTCAGGATAAAACTTACAAGGAAAGGTTAAAGGATCTTAACATATATAAAGCTTGGAGGAAAGACAAGACAGGGGGGATATGGTAGAAACATTTGAATACGTAAAGGAGGAGACTATATTTAAAAGAAGAAAAACTACCACAAGAGGTATTTCGTCTTAAATTAGAGGGGAAAAGGTCTAAAAATAATTTCAGGAAGTATTACTTTACATAGAGGGTAGTGGACACATGGAATGGCCTTCCAGCTGAAGTGGTAGATGGTAACACAGTGAGGGAGTTTAAGAATGCGTGGGATAGGCATAAGGCTATCCTAGACTTAAGATAAGGCCAGGGACTAATTAGAGTACCATATATACTCGAGTATAAGACGAGTTTTTTCAGCACATTTTTTGTGCTGAAAAACCCCCACTCGTCTTATACGCGAGTGTCTGTATTATGGCAACTTACATTGCCATAATACAGATAGGACTGCCGGGCTCATTACAAGCCCGGTGGTCCTGTTAGGGGCTGGCAGCGAGCTGTAACTTACCTTCACAGCAGCTCCTGTCAGCTCCGTTCTCTCTCCTCCGGCCGGCTCCCTCTGCAAGTCTCGCGAGAGCCGCAGGGTCAGAGCGTGGCAACGCTCTGCGCGGCCGCGAGACTTACAGTGGGAGCCGACCGGAGGAGAGAGAAAGGAGCTGACAGGAGCTGCTGTGAAGGTAAGTTACAGCTTCCTGCCAACCCCCCTCCTACAGCCCATCCACTGGACCACCAGGGAATGAGAGCCCCCCTCCCTGGCCAGCTAACAAGCAGGGAGGGGGGACGAAAAAAATATAAATAAAAATTTAAACAAAATAGAAATAATATAATATATAAAAATAAAATATAATAAATAAAAAATTAAATAATTTAATATTAAAATAATAATAATTTTAAAAAATAATAAAAAATGCCCACCCCCACCAAGGCTCTGCATCACACACACAAACACACTCTGCATCACACACAGAAACACACTGCATTCATACACACACTGCATGCATTCATACACACACACACTGCATGCATTCATACACACACACACTGCATGCATTCATACACACACACTGCATGCATTCATACACACACACTGCATGCATTCATACACACACACACTGCATGCATTCATACACACACACACTGCATGCATTCATACACACACACACTGCATGCATTCATACACACACACACACTGCATGCATTCATACACACACACACACTGCATGCATTCATACACACACACACACTGCATGCATTCATACACACACACACACTGCATGCATTCATACACACACACACACTGCATGCATTCATACACACACACACTGCATGCATTCATACACACACACACTGCATGCATTCATACACACACTGCATTCATACACACACACTACACACACTGCATTCATACACACACACTGCATTCATACACACTGCATTCATTATATAAACACACTGTAAATAAATATTCAATTAATATAATTTTGGGGGGATATAATTTTATTTAGAAATTTACCAGTAGCTGCTGCATTTCCCACCCTAGTCTTATACTCGAGTCAATACGTTTTCCCAGTTTTTTGGTGTAAAATTAGGGGTCTCGACTTATATTCGGGTCGACTTATACTTGAGTATATACGGTATTTAGAAAATTCAGCAGACTAGATGGGCTGAATGGTTCTTATCTGCCATCACATTCTATGTTTCTTTGCAGGTAGAAGTTGTGATACATTTATATGCAAAGGTTAGAAATTTAAAGACCCAGCAGCATGACTTGGAAGCTAGTGGTGTTTGTAGAGTACAGAACTAATTTAGGCATATTGACGGGAATTCAGGTTACAATGCATCAGTTTCATTCACTGAAATCTGAATGTCAGCAAGCGTAATGTGAATTAAAAAAACAACTAAAATTGCCACGCTGTGACCATAGTGGAAGTTTTATAGATCAACTATTTCAGCCTTGATTTTGGAGTTTGGATTTTGTTTACTAAAATTCAGTGTTCAGTTAATAACCCTAATAGAATTTGAGGTGGGAAAATTAAATAAATAATAATAAAGACTAACAAGGACTTTTGGACGGTAACATTGCCAACAGTATTTATAAATCAGCCTAATGTAATAAACAGAAAAGTTACCTGCCTACTACCCCAATTCGCAATACACATTAAAGTAACTCTCCAAGTACCAGAACATAATCATCCAAAGGAAGTTGTGTTACCAGAAAGTCTCTGGTGCTGGCTCCAGTAAACCATTCTCAAGCGGTTTAACACCAAAGTTCATGTTCCAGAACCAAATATCCCTGTCTCTCTGTCCTTCTATTTTCTCAAAATCAGACAAATCTGGAAATTTAAAGTCTCTTTCAGAATCGGGCAGTCGCACTGCTGACAGCTGAGAGTGGTCAGCTAATGCTCTCAGCCAATCAGTGACATTCCATTCATAAAACTAGTTTGTTAAAAAGTATTCCGCCCTGAAACACAGACTTTGGAGTTAAACCATTCGATAAAGGGTGAACCAGTGCCAGGGTCCTCCCAGCACAATAACTTAATTTCAATGAAGTTGTTATGGTGCCAAAACTGGTAATTTAACAGGTTTTTAGTAGCACTGTAAAGTCCTTTTTAAAGTGCAATCGCACGTGCTTCCTCTTCGTTAATAGTGCACCTTACAACACCTTAGCTAAAATGCTAAATCTGAGTCTGAAGAGGGTATTAAGAGGAGCAAGAATTAGCTTGTCAAAGGAGAAATGTATAAGCAGACTGTACAGATATAAGAGTTGGAACCTTTAAGCAGGAGTATTGCAGGACATATGCTTAAAGATAAATAGAAATAAAATGGATGCATCCAGTCTGACAGAAGAAAGAGGGATGATGAAATTAACCCCTTAAGGACACATGACATGTGTGACATGTCATGATTCCCTTTTATTCCAGAAGTTTGGTCCTTAAGGGGTTAAAGGACCACTATAGGCATCCAGACCACTTCAGCTCAATGAAGTGGTCTGGGTGCCAGGTCCCTCTAGTTTTAACCCTGCAGCTGTAAACATAGCAGTTTCAGAGAAACTGCTATGTTTACATTAGGGTTAATCCAGCCTCTAGTGGCTGTCTCACTGACAGCTGCTAGAGGCGCTTCCGCACTTCTCACTGTGATTTTCACAGTGATAAGATGCCAGCGTCCATAAGAAAGCATTGAGAAATGCTTTCCTATGGTCTGATTGAATGCGCGCGCAGCTCTTGCCGCGCATGCCCATTCGTCGGAAGAGGGAGTCCCCAGGGCCCAGCGCTGGAGAAAGGTAAGAGTTTAATCCCTTCCTCCCCCTTCAGCCCGGCGGGAGGGGGACCTATTAACACATTAATTAGCACTTTAGTGGTCCTTTAAATTAAATGTGAAAAGAAAAGCACTTATGCTTTCACTTGATTGTTCACTTGAACAATACACCGCAATGCAGAATAAAGCAAAATAGAATGCCAAGGAGAAGGGGAAAGAGGGATGGAAGTAAAGCGTGAATGAGAGATCATGTTATGGGCTGACTTGATGGCAGCCAGGAGATTGCTATATGAACCCTATTATTAGAGGGGATGGAAGAAGTGGTGCTTCATAAAGAAAATAAGCCGCAAGCTCATACATAATTAAGAGAAGAGGGGAATGGAATTCAGACACCATACAGAAGAGATGGCTGAGGTGGTTGTGTGTATGCAGTGTTGTTGGTGTGTAAATACACTGATCGGGGTATAGAAAAAATTGCACAGGTGTGGAGATATGAAAGTTCATTGTTTTTAAACTGATTTCAAGAATTTAGGAGTGCAGACTATGGGAAGAACAGACAGTTTACAATGTGAAGGAGGATAATTACAGACACATATCTGCATATCTTCCCCAGTGGATCAGGTTCTTCTTCCAGAGAATCGAGCACATCTTTCCTCCGAATGCCAGCTCAAGGAGCTGTTGGAGAAGCTGGACTTTGTGACCAGTGCTCGTTCTAGTGGAGCTCGCACAAGACGCCTACGACTTCTGCACAGGGAGATTAATGTTTTGCGTCAGAAAGTAGCACCACGAAGCCAAGATGTACGAGAGGCTAACACAGGTAGGTGAATCATTAGTTTTATTTCCCAGGCTCCATGAGTGTCAAATTAAGTTTGCATCTTTGACATGTGCATGGTGTATGTAAAGCAAAACATAATGATGATGATGCTGAATTGACCACAGTTACAGAATATGTAAATAGAGATCAGTGCACACGTAACATACCTTTTAAGGCTAATTAAAATCACCTACTTTTTGTGTGGGGGAGGCTGGAAACAGGACTGCTTCCACTAAGAAATATGTATATCCATGGTATCCAGTCACCTCATGTGACCTTCCTGTGTCAAGACTACCACATCTAACTAACCAATAAATAATGGAAAAAATAGGGTTACTGCAGTACCTCATTACAATAAGATTAAATACCGTGCTGCTATTGACTAAAGAGCCACGGTTGCTCCTACATTGGATACATCTAGGCAAAATAATAATACAAATAAATTGCTGAAGCACTACATGTATAAAGCTGTGCACCATTGTGTTGCATTGCCATTTATTAAGGAACATAAAGCATACACATTTCTTTCTCACTGTAGCATGACCTCAAACAATAAAGACAACACTTACAACAGATGTGCCATTCCTCCACCGCACCATCCCCAGATATGAGTGTGTTTTTTTTTTTTAGTTTTAGATATGTTAAAATAGACTGGCGCACTACATTCAGAAAACAAAACGGGTGTGTGAAGATATATTATTATTATTTTATTTATATAGCGCCATCACATTCCGTAGCGCTGTACAAATAATATATTATATTCTATTTAATATAATATATTATATTTGGAAATTATATATATATATACACATACATACATACATACACGCACCAGTAAAGAAAAAATACAGGCTGCACTCTCTGACTTTAAATATAAAAAAACTGCTTTATTCCATGTGACAAGAAAACGTTTCAGGCCACGCAGGGACCTTCATCAGGATTAAGTGACTCAAACTTTTGAGTCACTTAATCTTGAGGAAGGTCCCTGCGTAGACCGAAACGTTGATTTCTTGTCACATGGAATAAAGCAGTTTTTTTGATATTTAAAGTCAGAGAGTGCAGCCTGTATTTTTCCTTTACCGGTATATACATCAGGATCCTCTTAAAGGACTGGCACCCGGCTAATTATACCACTGCACCAAGGCAGTAGGATACTAAAGCGTGAGTGCAAGGATACATTTACTGTGGATCTGAAGTTAACAGGTATGTGTGAACAGGAACTAGTTTATTAAAATGACAAATATGGAAAAAGTCCCAAATAATCAGCATCCAACGTGTTTCATCTGAAAATTGGACTTTCTCAGGGTTCTGGGACATCGTTGTAGTTTTTTTTACAGAAAGAGAATATAATAAGGCATACTGAGTAATCCGGCATTGTCAAACACACATTTTGAGACGGATTGTATAACATAAAAGATTGAAATCTTATGTCCCACTGCCTGTTAAAACCTTAACAATAGTTGCAACCGCAACACTGTAAAACATTGTAGTGAGAAAGCACTGCAGTGTGTAGGCTATGTACAAAAATAGGCATTGTATAATTGATGCAAAAGATAAACCATTCCATTCTAACTTTCATACTGCTGCTTTGCTGGCAAGCAAACATGGCTACTTGTAAGCATAAGAAAAATAAAAACAAAAGAAGGGGCAAGAAAAAAAAATTATTATTGGTGTTGCGGTATATTAGACTTTGGTAGCTTGGCTAGTGACCCAGGTACACCGAGACAAACAAATTAACTTTGTAGAGGTAAAGATTGAATTTAAGCTAACACTGCAGCACATGCCACTTGCATTGATACCACTCCGGCCCCCACTGCCAGACAAAGCCCCAGAGTCTAATTTTGGCCCACCGTGTCGGCCCCAGGCCGTTGAGAGCCCATATGCGGATCCTACTCTTCCAGTGACTAATGGCACCAGGAACAGAGTCCCAGGAGGAATGATGGTAGTCTCTTTGAGGATATGTGGTAAATCCCCCTCGAAGCCCTCAACCCGGGAGTGCGGTGGCGGGCCATAGGTATCTTGGGAGCCATGAGAGTGCCATTAGGTCAGGACAATCTTATCCTCAGCAACAATCGCGGCAGTGGGAACGTTTTCTTTTGGACCAGGCTGGATGTTGTGCACTGAGGATCAGAGGGTAAGTCAAGCAGGCCATGTGAAGCTTAGGTAAGCCCAGTGGCAGCCATCTTGGTTGAGACTTTAGAGCAGGCTGCCAGGTATCAGAGCGTCGGGTAGGTCACTACTACGCCTCAGGTTGGTAGACAGCAGAGCAGTGGGTAGGTGCCGGAAAAACCCCTACCGGCGGGTGAAACTGGAACCCTTACCACTTCCAAGCACTCCGGCAGAGTTGTCACTTCCCCCGTCTGCATCCGCACGTAAGCCACAGAGAATCTTCAGGAGTAGACTGTCGGTCAGGCCTGGCAATGCTCTAAAATTAAGATACAGGAGTTGCTGAGCTCACTCCAAGTGCAGCCGGCCAGTAGGATAGTCAGGCCCCCCATGTTTTTGCAAACACTTTTTTACTTTTTGTATCATGGCATGTTTTAGCTTGTCTGGGCCTACATTTTTATTGATTATTTTTTTTTGATAATTTTGCTATGGGTTTGTTCAACAAGATTTTTTTCCTTATACAGTGCACCATAGAAACGGTGTATTGTTTTTTAAATGACATTTAGGACTTTACTTTTATGCAGTTTTATTTAATATATGTAATTACAACTATTTAATGAGGTCTGTTTCTCCCCTCAGATGACGCTAATGGGTTTGCACCTTATGTGAAGATTGGGTCAGATTCTGGTAGCAACCCACGGCTCAGCCGTGGGTGTGCCTTGCGTTTCTGTGGGTAAGTGACACTTTTTCTTTGACTATAGTATATTGCAGGACTTTTACACAGCTTTCCTCTCTTTTGCCTCAGCAGGAGTCAGGTTCCTATAGGAAAGCCAACACTTTCTCAAATTCCTTGCCTTGCTGCAATGAAAGAGGATTCAGAATACACTTGCCAAGGTAAATTATGATTCTTTATCTATTCCTGCCTCTCCCACCCCCCCCCCCCCCCCTCCCTTTATTTCTATATAGCATTATACAAATATGTCTCCACAGGGAATCTCTTGATGCCATTTAACGGATCAATAAAACTAGAGCCACTTTATCTGGTATGGGCCAAGTGTCGTGGGTATCCATCCTATCCAGCCTTGGTATGAGCAAATTATTTCCTAATGATGTGTTGGATTAGTTTTCTCTTTGGTGATTGTTTACGACAGTTAATTTTAATTTCAGATAATAGATCCTAAGATGCCAAGAGAAGGATTGCTTCACAATGGAATTCCCATTCCAGTACCACCCTTAGAAGTCCTTCAGTTGGGAGAGAAGAGACATGTTGAAGCTAGGGGGCAGCACCTGTTTTTAGTTCTCTTCTTCGATACTAAAAGAACCTGGTTAGTGGCATTTTTTCACTTTGTAATGTTTATTTTTTCCCATTGGTTTTGTTTATATTGGAAATATGCTATACGATTAAAATTCCTGACCAAAGGTCAGATATCCATCCTACGTTTAGAAAATAATACGAATACAATAGTTGAACCTCACCTTGACCAAGGCACATACATTTAATTCCTTTACTTCAATCATAAACTTTTTGGCAGAGAAATAAGAGACTTGTGTTTCATGTTCCATCATGTCCCACGTATGGTCTGCTCACAGACTGGTTTAATCAGAATACATTTCTTTACATAACACCAGAAAGAGGTGAAAATGTTGTTTATAGAAATGTGTGTATATGTATATACAAAGTGTTCCCGTGTTTCACTTTCAACTTTACATATTACTGGGAGCCATCAATAGTCCCACCTAGGTGAGTGGGGTCTCGATCATGAGGTATTCACCCAAATGGGGAGAACTAGGAATCTTTCTGATAACTTATCTCCTCAGTTTGTGCTGTGCAAGGATATGGGACCCAGGTGGACACTATGCTAGTGCCATTGAATTTTAGATTTCCTTACATACACTGAACAAAATTATAAATGCAACACTTTTGTTTTTGCCCCCATTTTTCATGAGCTGAACTCAAAGATCTAAGACTTTTTCTATGTACACAAAAGGCATATCAAGATGCTGATTAGATAGCATGATTATTGCACAGGTGTGCGTTAGGCTGGCCACAATAAAGGCCAATCTAAAATGTGCAGTTTACCTGTAAGCCGAACCTGACATATTTGGGTGCGATAAGGACAATGCCCAGGACCGGGTATACCGCCATGTTGGGGTGCGATAAGGACAATGCCCAATACCAGGTACGCCGCCATATTGGGGATGGCGGTCTATATTTCCGGTCCGGACCATATTTGGAAGTGGAAGGGCCCGTTAAGTTTGTTATACACATGTGTAAATGTTTTTAAATCACTCATATGATATGTAAAGCCATATTTGATGATTTTAAAAGATATCCTCACCTGAGGAAGACCTGTTACAGGTTGAAACGCGTTGGGCCATATTTGTTGCTTTTTTTAACCAACTTATTGTTAATAAATACCTTTTAAAACATTCACCTTGGACTCTGGAGTTCCTGTTTGATAGCAGCACTGAGTTCCTGAGAAGTGTGATCGCTGGAATTTCATCTAATATCTCCTTGATGAGATGAAATGCGCTACAAGTTCCGAGCCTACTTTAATTGGCTCTGAAAAGTCAGTTTACGGATTACCTTCATGAATTCATACATATTGTATAAAGATTAGACTGTGTATTTGCTCTCACTTAATTTGATGTAGGAAAAAGAGATTTATTTTTTTTTATTTGTATTTTATTTGCTTTTGCATATAAATCTTACAATGTGACCAATATATGGGTAGTATAAAGTATAGACATCAAGTAATGCTGTGCATGGGTATGTATCTCAAACAATACAAACAACTTATAAGCATTAAGGATAAAGGAAAATAGCATAAACTATAGTTGAGTGCATCTTGTCTTTGTCTGCGGTCTTATATCTCTGATGGGAGGCCTGAATTGCCGTCGACATGGGTTGCATCCTCACTGGATCAGCTCAGGTGGTAAGCCTCGAGCTCCGTGGTTTTTGCAGTGGAAGGGTCTTTATTTAAGCATTCTCTAGTCGCCACGGTTGTGCGGTGTGTCTCTGGGTCATTAAGGTCGTTTTATCATGTCCCTTGGTGTCAGTTTGCTTCTTGGGTGATGGTGTGTGCTCCCGCCCCTCGGCTATTCTGTCTAGATTTCGGAGGAAAGGTTCTGGGTCCTCAGACGAGGTGAGGGTGATGGGTCCGGCTCCAAACGTTGCCAAGAGTGAACCGTCGGCTCCCCATCTGTATTTCACTGAGTTGTCTCTCAGTCTCCTTGCTATGGGTGCTAGTTTCCTCTTTTCTGCCAGCACTGCAAAAGAGAGATCACTGTATATCGCAGTACATTGCTCTTGTAGTGTATGGTTTGCAGTGCCCTGGATCTGGCCATGATCGTGGCTCGTGCCGCTATGTCTCTCGTGAGTGCAATAGTATCTCCTGGGGCATTGCTAGGTGCTGCAGCAGATATTTTCACCCTGAATACTGACTTTATAGTGGGAGAGGCTGCACAACTTTCAATTCCCAAAGCTGCAATCATGTTTCTTGTGAATTCCAACAGCTGCTCCCCCTCTACAGACTCTGGGACGCCCCCGATTCGGATGTTCCTTTGTCTGTGCCTTGTTTCGAGTAGGGTCACTGCCCATTGCAGCTGGCAGACTTGTGCTGTGAGACCCACTATTAGGCTACTGTTTCCTTGTATGTGGCTGTCTCTAGCGGTTTCTCTCGCCTCCACCTCTCTCACCTTTTGGTGTATAACCCCCATTTCATTTTGTGCCTCTGCCAGGTCCGCCTTCCAGACCCTCCTTAGGTCCGTTAGCAGTCTCTTGATATCCCCTTTAGTGGATGGGGATGAGTCTTCTTCCGACTCGGAGGTCTGGGGGGTCTACCCATGTGATACCCATAGATTCCTCTCCCTCCTGAGAGTCTTCAGAGACCTCGAGGTCCGTGTGAGTCTTGGGCGCCATCTTAGACTGTGGCCATGGTGCAGGCCTGCTGAAGGAGAGCCTGATATCTGGCGTGCGAGGGAGCGCAGGGCGCTGTCTTTGTTTGTTTTTGCGCCCCATTTCGTTATCTGGGGGTTGGTGGTCCTTGTGCTGTTTTTTCGCTCTATTTTTAGCGGCTTTTCTCTCTTTTTTGTGGGTCTCTGCCGGAGCTCCACAGATAGACGTCTGGTTCAATGCTCTGCCGGCCACGCCCCGGAAAAAGAGATTTTAAGATACTGGTTACCAAAGAAAATATGTGTAAGGTAAACCATAAGTATTTGTGTGCGCAAATCACCTTGTTTGTTTTTTATATCATGTTTTTCAGTGTGAATAGTTACATTGCACTGAATTTTATCGTTTAAAGCGCCACTTTTTCCTTTATTTCTTTATTTTATCATTCTTCAGTGCTAGTTTGGAATGCAAGGATACTGTCAAATGCTTTTACAGTGTACATAAAATATACAAAAACCAGGACACAAAAGGTAAACATTTAACCGTTAACTTGTAGCAGAGCTGCTTTGCTAGTCTGTTTCGTACCAGCTTATGTCTTGGGTCCCTCCTCTTATCACCCTCCACTGCAACCCCTATTATGGAGGCCCCAGTTGTCTGTGTCTCTCCGTGCCTCCCGGTAGACCACCCCGTGTCTCCCGAGCATCCCCCGGCCAGGGCTCCTTTATGGGCTGAAAGCCAGGAAAATATCCTCCTATGGGGATCTGAGAGGCAATCCCTCTGTGGGCCTGGATAATAGACACTCCATGGGTCCACTGTCAGCCATCTTTGCATAATCTTAGAGCTCAGGTCCAGCACATTTCACCCTGGGGCAGTTCCACCACATATGTATGTAGCTTCCATTATCCCCGCACAATCTCCAGCATGCGTCCATGAGGCTTAATTTAATTTGAAATTTCTTGATGGGGGTGGTGTACCTTTTAAAAAGCATTTGTATGATTGTTCTTGCAGTGTCGCACACATGGAGGATTGTGCACATGCCTCCCATATATCCTCCAAGTCTATACCCTCCAGCACCTCACCCAGATCGGTTTTCCACTGTTCTGTGTATCTAAACCCTCCCCCAACTGCTGATGTCAAGCCCAGGTGTTGATAGAGCAACAATATTAGAAGATGTCATGGGGGGTGTTGACAGCTATTTTAATCTCTTTCCTCTGAGCGAAGTCCCTTATTTGGATGTATTTAAAGTAGTCTCTAGTACGAAGGGGAGCGTTCATAGGTGGCCATGGCCTTGTCTACGTACAAATGTATGGATCTCTGTAGCCCTGCATATTCTAGGCCCTTAAAATCTCTCGCTCTCATTCCCGGCGGGAAAGCCCTATTTCAGAAGATTGGAGTAATCAGGGAGTCTGGGTTACTGAGAGCGTATTTTGTGGCTGTCAAGTCCTAGATATGGAGGGAATTTAGGATTGCTGGGCAACTGGTCTTCGGAAAGGCTCTGTGTTCCCTAGGGACTCACATTATGAATTGGGGTAGATCTGCTGGGGTACGTTCATCTTTATGGAATGGAGCCTACGCATCCAGGAGATGGGCTTGTCCATCCAGTGTTCTATATCGTGTGTTAGTGTACGGTTCAGTGGGGGGTTGTTTTGTTTGAATAATTGGGCGTGGTCCGCCGTCAGGTGTATGCCCTTAAAGGTGAGGGTCGTATCTGAGATTTGCAGTTTGTAACCCGTTCGGAGCTGCAACATGTCCAGGGTTGAGCATGGCTATTGATTTATGCAGGTAAACTCTATAGCCTGAGTTGTAGTCATAATGTGTTAGTAGAGTGGTTAGGTGTTCTATAGAGCACATGGGATGCGTCGAGGTGAGCAGGACATCGTCAGCGTATGCCGCGACCTTGTATTGCTTGTCCGTAATCGGAACTCCCAGTATGTGTGGATGACCTCTAATAGCGTGTAGTAGTGGCTCTAACGTGAGGGCAAATCGTAGCGGGGATAACATGGTTCTGGGAAGCCCAGCGAAGGCCTTCCCTACTTCGACATCTGCCATGTTAAGACTGGCCCCCCTACACGTGTTTTCATACAGTTGTCTGCTTCGTATGAATCCAACCTAGTGTGGATGTATCAACCTGGTCAAAGAGGCATCAGCCTAGTCGGCAGGACCTTGGTGAAAAATCTTCATGTCTGAGTTTATGAAGGAGATGGGTCTATAGTTAGATGCGTGTTTGTCGTCTTTCCCTGGTTTTGGTATGAATATGATGTTTGCCAATGCCATGTCCACGTCTGTTGTGCCGCCCTGCATGATGTGGTTGCATAATTTAGGGGAGAGTTCCTTTCTAAATGTTTTGTATTATCTGCCGTCTTACCCATCCGGTCCTTTAGTGCCGTGATTGCTGTTTCTACTTCGATTTGGGTTATGGGCACTGTCAGGTACTCCGTATCTCCCACTGTCAACCCCGGCAAAGCCATGTTGTTGAGATAGGGCTGTAATTCTTTGAGGTAATTAGTGTTGTCACTGTTGAGGTGGGGGGAGTGGCTTTATAGTCCCTTGTAGAATTCGCTGAATACAGCGTTAATGTGTTCTGGTGTAGTGGCCACTTCACCATTAGTGTTTTTTAGTGATGTGTTTAACACCGCTTCTAGGGTTGAGATTTCTAGTTAAGATGGTGTCCATTTTGTTCAACTTTTCGTAAAACAAACACTTGGACCATAGTAGGGAGCGAGCCACTACCTTCAGTGATAGTTCCTTAAAGGGACACTCCAGATGCCCAGACCACTTGGACCATTGGAGTGGTCTGTGTGCCAACTCCCATCACCCTTAACCTTGCAAGTGTAATTATTGCAGTTTTTATAAACTGCAATAATTACCTGGCAGGGTTAAGTCCTCCTGTAGTGGTTGTCTATCAAACAGCCACGAGAGGGACTTCCAAGCTCTTAAAACCCGAAAAGTGTTTTAATTGACGCTGGACGTCCTCACGCTATGCATGAGGACCTCCAGCGTCGCCAGAATCCCCATAGGAAAGCACTCAAAGCATGCGCATTAGGTCTCACTGCGGCTGACTGCGGGGGTGGGGCGTGGGCGGAGCCTGACCCAGCGCCGAGGGACATAGACGCTGGATTCAGGAAAATCACTGAAGGGGTTTTAACTCCTTCAGGAACGTGGGGGGTGGGGGTGCAGGAACCTGCTGTATCAGGAAAATGGATATGTTTTCTTGGCACTGGAGAGTCCCTTTAATGGAGTGTCTAATGGCGTTAATTTCTGTGAGTTTGGTGGGTGTGGGTCAGTTTTGTGTTGTTGTTCAGCTCGTCTCAGCTCCGATTGCAAATTCGTTAGTAGTTCTGTTTTGCGTTTTTTCCTATATGACGGCCCATAAAGCTGTCTGATTTACATCTGGTGTGTGTATCGTTGTGTGTGAACTATTCTCTGAGGACTGTGTTGGTTGTGCAGCAAATTTCCTTATCGTTAAGTAGGTTAGTGTTAAGTTTCCATGCCCAATTGGTTGAGTATTTGAGTTTGCCACGGGTGACCGAGATGTCCGCGTGATCGGATCATGTTATGCTATTTATTTCGGGCTTCATAACTTTGACCATCCCGTATCCATTTAGCAGTATATTGTCTATTCTAGAGTTTGTGTGGTGTGAAGTAGAGCGTAGAATCTCGTGTGTCTGGGTGTTGTAGTCGCCATGCGTCCAAGAGTCCTGTGTTTGTTAAGAAGGTGTGCATTAATTTATCTTGCGCCCCTCTGCCCTGGGATCTGGGGACCCACTGCTTAGAACTCCTATTCGGCCGCCATACACGGCACAGCGTTAAAGTCTCCCCCTATATGAACACCCCTACTCTGGTGTTTTGGGCCAAGGCAGTAAGGACTTCCCAGTATTGTGGGTCGGGTTCGTTAGGAGCATAAACTGTGGTTATTTGAATTTTAGTGGTGTATATTGTGCCTGATATAGATACATATCTACCCTCTGGGTCCGTCTGCGTACCTGTTGCTTGTATCAGACAATGTTTATCAATTAGGATCGGTACACCTGCTCTTTTGAACAGTGTGCGTGCCTCCTATATTCTAGTGTGTCCTGTCCAGCAGTTGAACCTGGGCCGATCTGGGAAGGTGTGTTTCTTGGATCTATATCTGCCGCCTTATTCTTTAATTCTTGCAGTAGAAAGCAATGTTTATTAGGCCTATTGAGGCCTTTAACGTTAAGAGATACTACCTTAAGAGCTATGAGCGTGATGATACCCTGGCGCTACTATATGATCTGCTGCTGTAATTGAGTATGTTAGGGCGTGTGAGCGAATGGAGGCCACAGGCGCTTCCTCTTCTGTGTGTTTTGTTTATCTCTCCGATGCCGCGGGACCTTGTCAGCAACACATAACAAATACAAAACAAATATTACAAGAAACATAAAACTTAACTTGTTTAATAAAAACAGCCTGGTCTTACATCTTGCCAGACCAACCCGGGGGTGAAACCCTCCCCCCTCCCCTTAGCCACTGCTGATTGACAATGCACAATGTTGCATAGTTTGTTGTCTATAACAATTGCCAAGTCGTGTGTTATCCTTAATTCGCTTCTATTAAGGGTAAAAGTTGTTTACGCCGAAGTTACATAGTTACATAGATGAAAAGAGACTTGCGTCCGTCAAGTTCAGCCTTCCTCACATTTGTTTTTTGCTGTTGATCCAACAAAACCCAGTTTGAAGCACAATTTTGCAACAAGCTAGGAAAAAAATTCCTTTTTGACCCCAGAATGGCAGTCAGATTTATCCTTGGATCAAGCAGTTATTACCTTACATTGAAAGATTATATCCTTGAATATTCTGTTTTTGCAAGTATGCATCTAGTAGCTGTTTGAACATCTGTTCAAGTTCATAACTTTGCATTTTTCTACATTAAATTTCATCTGCCATTTGAATGCCCAGTCCTCCAGCCTATCTAAATCCCTCTGCTACATGTTTCTTATAACAAGAATCTTAACAGATATAGCTGCTCAGGTGTTCAGAAAGTGGCGAGTATGATATGAAGGGACTCTTCCTATTCAGACTTTGGGTGAACAATTTCACCTTTTCATCTAGAGTCTGCAATACTGTATTTGACAGTTTGGTACTTGATCGTGTGGTCCTAAAAGACAACATTTTCAGATAAATTTATCAATTCGTGTTTAAGCCAATCATTACAATAAATTTTGGAAATACTACTAGTCCTGGTGTTCTGCTTGTCATGTGCATTGTAAATTCATCCAGGTTTCCAAAATTTGAACTGGGCCATTGGGAAGGTATCCAATGCTTGGAATCTGTCCAGAAATGTATGAAAGTGATGGGAATTGTTTTTGTTTTTGATACTTAAAAAAGTACTTACATGAAAATGTCTATGAATGCGATAACATTTTTCTGGTTCTGGAGTAAAGCTTCTATCTGGTGGTGATTTGTGAGTGACATGAAGGACCTTAAAGGACCACTCTAGGCACCCAGACCACTTCAGCTTAATGAAGTGGTCTGGGTGCCAGGTCCAGCTAGGGTTAACTAATTGATAAACATAGCAGTTTATAAAACAATTAGTTAAGCCTTCCCCTATTTCCTCTAGTGGCTGTCTCACTGACAGCCACTAGAGGCGCTTGCGTGATTCTCACTGTGAAAATCACAGTGAGAGCACGCAAGCGTCCATAGGAAAGCATTATGAATGCTTTCCTATGTGACCGGCTGAATGCGCGCGCAGCTCTTGCCGGGGAGGAACGGAGGCGGAGAGGAGGAGGAGAGCTCCCCGCCCAGCGCTGGAAAAAGGTAAGTTTTAACCCTTTTCCCCTTTCCAGAGCCGGGCGGGAGGGGGGCCCTGAGGGTGGGGGCACCCTCAGGGCACTCTAGTGCCAGGAAAAAGAGTATGCTTTCCTGGCACTAGAGTGGTCCTTTAAATGCCCATGTTGAAAGGTCTACTTGACCTTTCAACATGAAATTGGTGAAACAAATTTATTACATCTTTAACTCTTCATGCTTCTTTAGGCTGGAATGTTTTCCCATAGAAAGACATGCACGGGGGCGGAGCCTGACTGCCAAGGCAAGCAGACGTGCACAGCTTGAGCTCCTGCATGAAAAAGAGGAAAACTGTGCATGAGCCCAGTATTTAAGCTCAATATTACAAACAGCCTGGCAGAACCTGTACTCAGGAGACTCCGGGCACACAATATCACACTTATCATGAAACCACTGTTGATGACAGCCCGAGGGCCTGAAGGTAACCTGATGGGGCCTGGTCGAGGGAGAGGCGGCCGATTTCCCGGAGCTCAGGCCCTGCAAGCGGACCCACTTCACTCCGATCCCCCCCCCGGACCGATGGGGTTTATCTCGGTCCACCAACTACCCACGGAAGGGGATACGAACAAGCTGAACCGGAGGGCAGGTGTGTCTCGCAGCATGATCCTCGCGGCGAGTCCAAGATGGCCGCCACGCGGGAAGCCCGGCATGATAGCCCACACACTCAATGGAGGGCCCTATTTGAAGCCAGGTTTGAGGCCGTCTGCCGCAAATTCTGGCACCGAATCAAACAGAGAGCAGCCACGGAAATCTCCTTACGCACCAAACAGAGGACCCACACTGAGGGGCACCTGAGAGCCAAAGCTTCCATCCAAAGGGAACTCTGGGGGGACAAGAAGTCTAGGCCCCGCGCCTATGCTGAGGAGAGGCGGAATCGGAAGGGGACGCATTCAGGCACAACGCATGGAACCGTAACTACCCCACACTCTACAGGCCATCCTAGGCCGAGGGCCAACCGGAGAACACCTCCGAGGCGCCGTCCACACTGCCCGAGGCCCGACCGCCGCTGGCGGCAGCAGAACAACCAGGCACTCCTGGGCACCCAAAAAAGGGAAGACTCGGCCTCCAGAGGAACCCGAGTCTGTGGGCTGAAGGCGCCGACCCTTTTCACGGCCTGGGGCGAGAAGGCGGCCCCCAAACATCCGCATCCCACCATGCCCCAGGGGTCATCCCAAACGCAAGGTACCCCCACATCTCGCCTGGGCATTGGCTGATTCAGGACACAAAGGTCGGGGGGACCTACATCCAGCCGCTTCCAGCCATGGACTTCGCTGCTCAGCGGAAATCCCACTCGGACTGTCCACCCTGCCGATCACAAATCCAGCCTATATTGGCTGCACCCTGTTGGACTACGGTCCTCCATACCTTACTTAATAGCCAATTACAGCCTACTGCTATGTAGAAATCTTGTAGTGTATAATAAGCTTAACGTTTTTTTTTGTTTTGTTTTGTTTTTTCGCATGCAAATAGGAAGCTTACCTATTCACCACGACCAATCTGTATTATGTGTGCAGTAGTAACTAGCCTCAGCTCAGCCTAAAATGTACGACCAGATAAGCCTATGTCTCAGCCTGTGAATAAAATGTCTACAGGGTTATATCCATATGTCCAAGCGAACTGGCCAGATTAAGTAGAACCACAATAAATGTTATAAGAGAAGTCCTTACCACTATACCTGGCGATAGAGCAGTCACTCAGCGCGAAATGCCAATTTAGAGAGGTTCTTTACCCAGCTAGACATGGACGCATGCCCTACCTCCGGTGTCCACGAACAAAGATTCTATACCGTATACCTTCCATCATGATAAGCCTGTACAGTTAACTACACCATAAGCGCTAAGCGTAATGTTTCAACATGTTCATGTTATACTCACCTTTAAAAAATGAGACACTTATCTAGGAAATGTTATTTGCAGTTATGCTATGACTAACGTATACTTAATATTGCACATTTCCCTCCCTTTTATTTCTGTATCCCAATTCATCTGTCTCAATAAAAGAAAGATTGACAAAAAAAAAAAAAAAAAGAAAGACATGCACTCTTAGGCTTCTTGTCGTTTGTTAGCTTGCATACTTATATCACCATTCTCCTAAATGCCTGTCTCTTCGTAAGCAGGAAAAACTGAATACATGTAAATTGACTTTCCTGTTTTGATCAAAACCATTGTTTCACTCATAATGGTTTTTCTTGTGTTACACTTCTACAGCCCACTTTTTCCCCTTTTCCAGTATGCCTATTCTCCTCCCTTCTCAGCTCTGTGACTAGCTAATGCAGATAGAGGAGGAGCAAAGCTATGAATGAAATTCCCCTGAGAGGATCAAATTCCTGATTGTAAAGAAGAGCCTGTCTGTGGCGATACTATTAAATGTACATTTTCAACTTCCAGAAGGCTGACAATTTGTAATATGTGAGATGTAAGTTGTTCAAATAAATAAATAAAAAATGGGCATAATGACTAAATGAACAGTTAGATCAAAGAAAGTTTTTTTAAAAAAAACACAAAAAAATATAATATTCAAAGTTTTTTTTTTTTTTTTTTTTAAACACAAAAAAAGGGGCAATTAAAGTTGTGGCAGTCTGTCGAAGTATCACCGCCACAGATGCCCTTTTCCCATAATAAAACACCAATAATCCACGAGGTATAATATCGCCGGTTTCACATAACCTCCCAAACATGAGCCAAGGCTTTATGCTGGGAAAAGACTGTTTATTGGCAGTACAGACATCAAATTTAGAAAGTCAGTAAACTCCTCCTCTGTGCCTGTAAGATAATTGAGTCAGGAACTGTACTAAACTCAATCATCTCCAGGCACAGAAAAACAAACAATTTTAAAACGTCCCAAAAGTACCTTCAAAATACATGGGAACCTGGATAGCCTGGATCTGGGTGAGCAATATATCCAAAAATCCGCCACATCGGTTTGGTAGTTTTGGATTGCCATCGCAGGGAAGTTCTGACCGGTCTGCCACGAGGTAGAAACCCAAAATAGTTCCATAGAAATTGTGGCAAGAGCTGGTCTCCGTTCGTGGGGTTTTGTACGAAAACCACCTAAGGTATAGGAAAGCTGGTTCGTGTAGAATGCTCCATGTGTTCGTTAGTTTGTAACTCCCGAACGCCGTTCGTCAAGGTGAACTGGAAAGGGCCGTAGGTCCATGGTGACCGGTGTTCGCGGAAGTGCCTGGCCGAAATGGGTTCCAGGCACTCGACAACCAAGTCCCACTGCCAGTGTTCGGGAGACAAGATGGCCACCATCCATTATACCAACCACGTGCGTTCGAATAGACGAAATGGCGGCCACACAGTGGAGCATTCTATTAATTATTTCCTTCGCGGTTTTCATACAAGATACATAACGTTCCATGTTCTAATGGGTCTCTGGGGTGGTCTCGGTTCGGGAACCGAACAAAATAAACTAAACAAATCTGGGACATGAATCCAGACGAACAGAAAGAGCTGAACGAGATGGGGTATTCCGTCACAAAAGTATCACCTAAATGAGCCACACATTAACCTAGAAAGGCATAGGGCGGACATTGTTTTGGCTGTGACATTAACTTCCGGAATTATTGTAATTGTTCCTTGGCATATAAGCATGAAAAAAATAGGTATAAATCTCACATTACTAAAGCTGTGGCTTTAGTAGAACCGTAGAACAAACAAGAATTGGTTTTACAAGCAGGCCTGCATGGCCTCCACTTAACATAATTATTCCTTTTGCAAAATAAACACTTAAGGCAGAGACAGGGTGGGTTTAAAAACAATGATGAACTACATCACAAGGGGCTCTGGATCAATTGTCTAGGTGAAGGAAAATTCTCGTCTTGGTTTAAGCACATGGTGCCATATTATGTCATCAGTACGTATTAGTTATATTCAAATGTTTTTTATTTTGAAAAAATATTATGTTAATAAACGAAAATGGTAATCTACGTAAGAATATATAACAGCTAATAGTAACAAACAGAAATTTATATACATAACTTGAAGTTATTAAGTTAAAAGTGTTAATGTCATAGTGACCAATAGAAAACATATAATACTGATAGAATAATAATAAACTCAGGGATTAAAAAAAAAAGGCGGGGGGGAGAAAGGGGAGGGTGGGAAGGGAACAATACTGCGTCCGCAATGCAGCCCAACAACCATCAACAATAAAAAAGAAAACAAAAGGAAAAAATAGATAAGTATATACAAGAAAAAAAAGGTTGTTATGTCTTCAATAATTTATACGGAGAAAATTGAAATGAGAAAGAAATAAAGATAAAAGAAGGTGAGACATTTAAAAGATGAGATTCGATCACATGGATAAGCAGACCAATTTAAATTTATTCCTCATCACCTTTTATCTTAGTGGTATTTAAGTGACACTTTTGGCATTGCATCTGCTCAGGAACCTCCCTGGAAGAATCACCACCAGGTATACTTAGCTTATTGCAGCAGGCTAGACATGTCCACAAGAACTTGAACTGCTTTGCTATTCTAAGTGCTGTGTTAAAATGTCAATTGGATCTGTGAAAGGTCATAGCTATCTCATTTGAAGCAGGAGCAGCAACTTTGGTTATAAATACAGAGAATCAGTTTTCCATTGGTGTAGGTACAACTTCTAAAGATCACACGTAAGGTGTGGAGAAGTTGTCTTTTGCCACACCTTGGACAACGTATGTGCTATCATGCATGATCTGGGAAATTGGCAGCCACAGTTGGCTGGGCAGAAGGGCAGAGTGCCATCACAATAAGTGTATTAGTGTCTGTTCATCATGGACAGAATTAGGAAGAAAACTTTTTATTCTGTACAAAATCTAGTTTTTATCAGAGTGAAAGAAAAAAAAGAGATAAATGACCTAACAAGATTACACACACAAAAATTCTCAACAGAAATCTATGTAAGCCGAAAGCTACCTGCTATAGATGTATAGGTACCTATGATCAATTTCAAATTAATTGTGTCAAGTTGAGTTGGTTCAAATATAGAGGTGGCTGTATCACAGTATAATGTCATGTTCTTTCTGCTGTATCACTTTTTCTTCTGTAAGCACTGATTGTCTTGTCCTTTGTAACTTTATGCAATTAGTGAGACCGAAGCCCCAGAAATTAAATGTTCTTGAAAAATTATTCTTTCCACTTTTGACTTTTTTTTTTTTATGTTTTTTTTTTTTTAGGCAGTGGCTTCCCAGTGACAAGTTGTTGCCACTGGGTGTGGATGACACAGTGGATAAACTGAAAATGTTAGAAGGGCGTAAAACCAGCATCCGCAAGTCTGTGCAAGTGGCTTATGATCGTGCCATAGCCCACCGAAGCCGTGTTGGGGGTTCACACCCTTTCATTACTTCAAACTACTTATAGTGATGTTTATGTTTAAGTATATACTGGTTTGTTTAGCATGTGCCAAAATAGAGCCCTTAAAATCTGTAGTGACACTATATATAACTACTTTATAGATTAGAGTCAATGTCTTCTAATATATAATTACATCAGAACGTAAAAGTTCTTACATTGCACACAAAAAAAAATTATATATTAAAATATATGTATATGTTCTTCTAAAGTACTGTGTAGTGCTGATATCCATAATGATTTTTAAATTGTCCTTCAAAATATAGAAATTGTAAGTATATATAAAACCACAATCACATTTTAATAGAGAATGACTTGGAAGAAAGCCTAACTTGTTATAATCATTCCATATATGCCCAACCACATAATGTTTTGGCTGATTTTAAACTGAACAATGTTATTTTATTTTATTCTTTTTACATTTTTTTTGCAATGGTTTATTTTTATAAGCCAATGAGCCCAGAGAAAGTTATTTTTCTCTCTTTTGTTTTAATCAATGTTTCATGGTTTCATATTCTTTCTTCGTTCCTCTTGTGGTTGATTTTGAACTGCCTTTTAAGTTGGAGTATTTGTCTAATAGCTGTGTTAACTATGTGTTTATAAAGCTTTACTATATCTATGATTTAGTCCAACGAGATGGACAAAATGCGTTTGATGTTGTATTGCACTTTTTGTACATGTCTTAAGATGTATTTAACTTTGGATTATAAAATAAAGTTTACCACTTGAAGAAATTAACTACAATTTCCATCTCAACTTCTCATGGAAAGTGACCAGTTCACTGCTTTTTGATGTTGATTTTGTTCCTGCTCATACAGTGGTGATTTAGAACTCCACCAATCTCTGGAGGGCTAATATAGATGCGCAATCTTTTAAACATAACATTAACAGCTTAAAGGGCGCTCTAACCACCAAAATGACTTTATCTTAATAACGTAGTGTGTAAATTATGCTCCTGTAATTTCACTCAATTCGCTGCCATTTAAAAGTTAAATCACTTTGTTTATGCAGCCCTAGCAACACCCCCCACCCCCTCCCAGCTGTGATTGACATAGCCTCCAAAAACACTTTCCTGATGTAGTCTAAAAATTTAGCTTCCCTTTTTTGCAAAGTGTTTTTATTTATTTCTTACTCTAGTTCTGTTAATATAACCTGCTAGAGCCTGCAACAGGTGTGTGTGTGTGTGTGTGTGTGTGTGTGTGTGTGTGTTTGTTTTTTCTCAATTAACAGAGCAGAAGATAAAAATTCTAAAGTAAATAAATTGTACAGTAAGATTTGGTTGAAAATTAGTCACAGCCGGGGGTGGTGTGGCTAGGGCTGCATAAAATCAAAACAAAAGGGATTTACCTTCTTAACGACACTGTGAAACTATAGGGGCATGACCTATACACCAAAACTGCTCAATAAAGAAAACATTTTTGGTGCTTAGAGGGTCTTTTTAAATCAGAGCCTGCATTTTGCCCCTGCAAATTTGAATAATTTAACTTGGAATCTTGTAGCATCTTTGCATATATTGTAAAATGTCCACTGGAATACCAAAATACAGAAAGTATTCAAAGTGGTAAATTTTCTTTGGACTTTGTCGTAATTCCATCCATCTAGAGGGAAAACTTAAGACTTGACTCTCCTTGTATTTAATGTATTGCATATATAATGCAGGAATATCTAGCACATTTGCTACACATATCTCATAAACCACTACTTTCATAGGCAATGCAGATAATCAGAAGGTGCAATTTCATTCAAGAAAAAATATAGATTAAACTGTTGCCCAATGAAATACATGCTTTTGACAAATCGGAGCGAGATGGGCTTATAGATATAGAAATTTGTCGAAATCACTTAAGCCAAAGATAGAAAGGAGACTGGGATAGAGGACCTCCTTGTACCATAACTATCCAAGTGGAAGTGGTTAAGGTGCTTGGCCAGTAAACAAGTCAGCTGATTTATTGATTATATTAGCATAACTGCAAAATAATTTAATGTAAAAAAAATGACCTAAAAAGGTATTTACTGAATATGCAAGAAATGCATTAGTCAATTAATTTGACCTCAATGTAAAAAAACTAATTTTTTCCCTTGTGTCATTAGTAACATAGGGTTTTCAGCATGTCATTTTAATAGTTTGTGTACATGGTAAATCTGTTTTCTTGTACAATTCTCTTTTCTAAAACAATGAGCTGTAATTTGGAAAGCATTTCATAAGTTTTGGTCATGTCTCTGGGACTTTTATGAAAACAGCCTATTTAGCACCAAGAACTGACTTGCCCTTGACTGTTTTTTCTTTGTTTGTATTAGCCATGAGTAGTCCGCTAAAAAGAAACACTTTAATATTGATCAGAAAATGTATATGTTTTTGTAGAGCATTTTAATGTTATCCTAATATGAATAATTGTTTTATTGTTATTGTGTTAGCAAGTTAACAAAATGAGAATAAAGTAACAAAAAAAATAGAGACCTTTTATATTTAAACAAAAAAGGAATATTTTTTAAGATTTCAGGACACTAAAATCCCTTCATCAGGCTTATCGTTGGTTATAGCTCTGACATATTTATTCATTGTTTACAAAAAGAAAAATACACAAATAACATTATTATGAAACAGTTTGTGATAAAAACTGATGAATGTGTCTGCAATGATTTCACATGGATGTATGAAGTTTTCCTTTAGTCCTTGTGTCCAGAGCCATTTATAAATCAAGGGCAATTAACATAAGCTTATATAACTCTACAGGGATATTAATGACCCACATTTGGCCTCTTTGTCAGTTAAAGAGGACTGAATATGTTCAAACTAAACAGTTATGAATTTTGTCAACTAGAAACCTCAAACCCTCTAACCCAGAATTCAGAGCATTAAACATAATTATAAATGAATTCCCACATCCTTCTTTCAGTCTGTGAAAAAATATGCATATTTTGATATCTTGATATCTTGAGGACAGTGACTTGGGCTGATGAACTGTTGTGCGTCAGTTTTAATTTTATTAATTGTATAGCATGCAGTTTCAGTCTTTTGCACAGTTTCTGACCTGTCTCCCCAACATGATATGTCCTCTATCTCTGCATTTGGTGCAGACCGTGACTTGTTCACATAGTCTCCACACTGAAATAATTAAATTCCCAAACAAATAGAATATAGAATTCGAAGGTACTTTGCCTGTGCCTCAACAAGCCAAAGCCTGATGAAAGAAGTGTTCTTAAAGCTTGCAAAATATTTTTTTTTTTCGTTAGTCAATGAAAAATTTTCTTTTTTTATGCTATCGTAATATTTGGGTTTATTAACCAGACATATCAATGCCTATTACATCCTTGCAAGCTTTAAAGCATTCTTTAAATCGAAATATAAAGCTGTTTCATGCCTGAAATTTTAACACTGGTAAAGTGTGTTTTTAACACTGGTAAAGTGTGTTCCACAAATATTTTATAACATTTAATTTAAAAAAAAATATATTGTATAGTCATACTTACATAGGGATATAGTTTAAAACAAAAAGCTTGTGGCCATCAAGTTCAACCATTTAATAAGCCTGTGTATCTGACTATGGATACGAAAGAAATAGCCAGTCTGAGCCATTGTACTGGAAAATTTCTTATTTATTCAAAGGTGCAGTGAGAAATCTTGTATCCACAAGCTGTTAATAACCTGCATATTAACTATTATAACTCAGAAAAGCAAGCTTTAAAAAAAAAAAAAGCAATGTTTTGAAACTGATGAGACAATACATCTTCTTGAGAATATTACATTTTTATTCCAATGGTAAAAAAAAAAAACCTTCTGTAGGCAAAACAGTTTTTATTCTAGTCTTAGAATAGTAAATTATATATTCTTTGTATTTGCTAATGCACAAGTCACCAGAGTTTGTTTTTTTTATCTATAGAGCTTTGTGTTTATCTTTGTTACATCAGATCTGCCATTTGTCCACTCAACCAAACCCCTCTGTAGATAACATCCTGATCATGTATTACCCTAATTAATTATGTATCATCTGCATATGTGACTTTATATGCTCATTGTATGCTCAGTAATGAACAAATTAAAGAGAAGTGGTCCCAGGACAGAAACCTGAGGTACTTTACTTACCACTTGTGTGCATCTTGGAAATATGTTTGATACTTATTCTCTAACTTTAACACTCTTATTTAAAGAACAAACATTTTTGTGTGAAATCGTTGCTTGCAATAAATATATATATATATATATATATATATATATATATATATATATATATATACACATACATACATACTACAATTCTTTTCAGAAACCTATCAAACTCTGTGATCACACCACCTGCCAAACTTTGGTTTATAGTTCCTAGTGCCTTCTTTTTTGAATGCATTTAAAAGAACACTCCAAACACTATGCCACTTTTGCTAATTACAGCTAAATTTGGCAGACATTTGTAATAAAATGGACATGTGGTAGGCCGAAAAGGAAAAATCTCTACGTGAAATAGTCCTGAAAAAATGTTATGGTATTAACTTGTAGCTAGGGAACTGCTATTTTTCTCCAAAAGAATATGGGCCAAGTCAGTCAATTTTCTCATAATTTCAAGTAAGAATTCTAAAATAAGGATGTCTATAATTTACAAAAAAATACAAACTACAATTTTGGGTATTGCTTTATCTAAACACAGATTGTGTTTTGTTCTGCATGAGCACACATTAGGATTAAAGGTTTTACATAGACAATGTTTTGTGCATATATAAGTGAGAAAGAGGTAAGTAATAAGTGTCAAAATGCCTATAGGTATATAACCGGGAGGAGGATTTGCTTCCTAGAATAAACACAAATGTATAAATACTTAGTTTTATAAAAATGATTTACACCTTGCAATATTTCTCCTACAATTTTCATACATATACAATGTCAAATTATTTAGTATTTCCACAATTTGGAACAAACACAAAGCAAAAGTTCCAAAATGACTCCCTTTATTAATACATAGAAACTCGAACAAACCTCAGTCATTGAGCTTTTCGGGTTGCTGGTTATAACCTTTTTGTAGGGCTTGACATATTTGTTTGGCATCTAGGAGCCAGCTAAAAAAAGTTAAGAGCCAGTTTTTTTTTGTTTTTTTTTTAAACTAGCAAAGTTTAATTTGAGAAATATGCATGGGGCACTATAGCTTAATGTAGTTGTTCTGGTGCCTATAGCCTGTCCCTGTAGCCTTTTCTATGTAAAAGTTTTACATTGCTGCCTAGTAATACCTCTAGTGACAGTCACCCAGACGGCACAGTGTGCTGTACCTTTGTTTAGTGTCTCCATGCTCTGCATGGAGGTGCTGAATGTTACCCAAAGAGAACATGCGCAATATCATCCTAATGCTTTCCTAAAGGAAAGCATTGGTTTAGCTGAGATCTTAAAGATTGATTAGCTCAGCCATGAAGGCAGGACAAGCCGCAGTGAAACCAGCACGGTGTGGGAAAGAAAGTGAGCAAAAACACCTCTCTCATGATTGGAGGGATGCAGGTACCTAAACAGACACAGACGCACGCACACACTGACAAAGAGACGCGCACACACACTGATATACACAAACACACAAATTGACATTTTCCATTTTAATCCACCCAGCCTTTGGCAGAGCTGAGAGGATCTTTCCCTGGGACTGCTCTCTCATCTTGCGTGCGAAGGAGCAGTAATCTGGAATTTTTAGAATAGAAGTGCCAATCAGCTCCTGCTGATAGCACTTGTGCACTGGAAGTGTTTTTAAGATGAGAAATTTTATTTTTATAAATATGCCTTTGGTGATCCTTTCCCATTTTAGGGGACATACTAAACAGAATATGGGGATGATGGGCTGCAATTCTCATTACTTTCATTAGGTGTCACTATACTTTCCACACACACCTGGTAATTGTCAGGATTACAAGTTGATCCAGCACGCAGTACTGTGTCACACCTAGGACTTAGGATAACGTATGGCCGGACTTAACCTCTCCAAGAATAGTAAAAATACTTGCCGAGGTCAGGGACACAGAATCAGACACAAAGATGAGGGAAAGCATACCAGATATAAGGGAAGTCAAATACCAGAAGATCCGGAACATACTCTCGGATAACCACAGGCCTGAACAAGAGGAGAACTGGGCCTAAATACGCCTCCTGTGGATCTGATTGGCTGTAACCGGCTTTTGACCCCAAAGGCAATTACCAGGTCCATTTGCATAATTGCTGCTCAGCACAAACCCTCCTGTGGATTTGATTGCTGCTTGGCAAAACTTTTCCTGTCAGGACAGTATATGCCATTAACCACATTTTTATGTGCGGGTGAATACGTGACAGTAATGACTGATGTAACTCAAAGAATGTTGGTAACTGCTGCTGCGCAAAAAGTAGTTGCACGGGGGCGGAGCCTGCACCTGAATGGGAGCGGACGCAAGTTACAGCAGCTCCGACATACATCGGCGAAAAAAACCCCCAAATCACCCACACACACGGGTGCCCTACCTGTCAACAACGAGGGCGAGAACCGGTCACACCACATGCCATTTTTTCCAGGCGTCCAAGACGCCAAAAAAGAAATGGAAAACCGGGGCCTACCCCGCCATCCAAAGCCTGGACCTGGCGGCTCTATTTGGCGCCTTCACACCGCCAGGTGGGTCCGGAGAGCGGCCGGCACAGCAGACCGCAACTGCCGCCGAGATGGGATGCAGACCCCACAAATCACCTGTACGTACTCCTACAGAGGCGCAGAACATAGAACACATGCTCCACAGGCAGCTTCCTCCTAAAATGACGCCGTATGGGAACAGTAAGGCCGCGGAACCTCCAGAGAGCCCCTCACAGCCTGTCCAGCCTCACACTGTGCATACCACACAGGCTGCAGGAGATGGATCAGCCCCAGTCACCCAGCAGGACTTCCAAAACCTGGTGGGGGAAATCAAAAACGTGCTGGCTGCTAACGTGACAGCTATGAAAGCAGATGTACAGAAAGCTAATGATAGAGTGAAAACAACAGAGGGAGACATTGCAGACCTAAAACAAGGTATGAAAACCGTACACGAAGCCATCCAACACCTAGAAACCTTGCAACACTCGCTCTCCATACACCTAGCCACACTGGACGACAGGTTAAGTAGAAACCATCTAAAGATAAGGGGAATACCGGACACGGTGACCCCAGAAGAACTCCCCCACTATGTGAGACGCTTGGTGGCCACCATTCTGCCGGCAGCACAGGCCAAAAGAGTCACCCTGGATGGGACCTACCGCCTGCCTAAATCCAGCAGAGCCCCAGCGACGGCGGTACAGGACGCCATAGTGCGATGCTCACACTCCCACGACAAAATCTCCATCTGGTCAGCACTGCAAGGATAGACACCGCTCATCTTTGAAGGCGCCAGCCTCACCTTCTATCAGGACCTCATGAGGTCCACCTTACAATGGCGGAGATCTCTGCAGCACCTCACAAGCCAGCTAAGATCAGCTGGCATTAAATACAGGTGGATGTCCCCCAGGCTACTGGTAGGACATCATCGAGGGACAATACATAAACTATCATCGATGACAGAGGCCCCGACCCTCCTCACAGCGCTGGGCCTACCACCCCTCGACACACATGAAGACAGACGGGCGAACATCCAGAGTTGGAACCCCTCCCGAGCCGCACCATTTGTTCCTGCCGCCAAACCGGCTACTGACCCGGGGACTTGAAACCCTAAGAATCTATAGTCCGGGCCGCTAAGAGTTATACCAGAACTGTTTATAAACCGTTTATAATTAGTTATCAACAGAATGTTAACGCACCACACACACGACAACCACCCACGGAGAACCTACCACTCCACTCACAACACTTGGGAACCGGGCGCCACAGAGCAGGCAAATGGCTCCACACCGGCCAGCTCTCCCCCGCCACTCCCACGGTAAGGGGTACCACCTATGGCTGGCTAGTTTATCCCCCTACATAGGACGACACCACACTGAACAGCCTGACCTGACACATCCCAAATATCAATATAAATTAACAACCAAACAAGCACAAATTACACACACACTACTAAGTACTTATACAACCCATCTCTGAGACACTAACTCACACGCTTAAACAAATAAAAGGTGTACGATAAGCATCGGTATGTATGTTTCAACCATGCAAATGTTTTATGTTGATCAAACTTCGCTGCAGCTGTTGGGGCGCAGCAGAGTATTATGCTGGATGTTACCAAAATATGTACAAAAAAAATAAAGAATTAAAAAAAAAAAAGTAGTTGCACATGTTTAACTATTCACTTTCTAAATTGCATATGTTTAACTATTCCCTTGCTGATATAAATACAATTGTATAATGCAATTATAGTAAATTACATTCAAATAATAGAAAATGGGTCAATACACATGCCAAGTAACATATTTAAATTGTTTCTGATGGAATTGTCGGTATAATTATTTTTCTATAAAGGGATTATGGGTGGAATATCATGTTTACACATGCCAAGGAACATGCCAATGAACCAATCCATAAAAGTGGTGACAATACTTTAGTAACTATCGCCTGATATCATTGCTCCCTGTATTGTCAAAAATCTTGGAAAAATGCATCCACACACAACTATGATCAGGGGTCAGATAATTTGATTGTTGATAATATTCACAAACAAGCTTTCATCCAAATCACTCAACTTCGACTGCCCTCTTAAAAATTTGCAATGACATCCAAATTGGCATGGAACAAGGAGACTTAACTGGAGCTATTTTCCTTGACACAGTAGGCCATGGCATTCTTTTGCAAAAACGTAATAACTCAGGCATTGGTGATCGTCCGCTAACCTGGTTTTGATTGTATGTTTCAGACCGATTGCAATATGTGGCCATTTCTGATAGCGCTTCCCTCCCTCTTCCAGTCATGTGTGGTGTTTCCCAAGGCTCCATTCGCTGCCTGCTTATAACATTATTTATAAATGATCTGCCTAATGTCTGCAAATCAACAAATGTATGCAGACGACACTGTAATCTGCGCTAGTAAACCCAAACTACCGCAGCTTGAGGCTGTGCTCCAAAACCAATCCACAGAGGTAGAAAAGTGGATAGCGGATAACAAACTCTTCCTAAACACTGACAAAACTGTTACAATGATCTTTGGAACTATACCTAAATTACGTAAACTACAAATTCAAAATAGCACACTGACAGCAGTCTGCTCTTTCAAATATCTAGGTTTGTTGCTAGATCCCAATCTATCCTTTGGCCTTCACAAAAATCTCTTCAAAACTTTACCCAAAACTAGGTGCTCTGTACAGAAACAAATCCTGCCTAAGCTCTACAGTAAGGAAAGAGTGCAACAAATGCTTATGCTGGTCATTGATTATGGGGATGTAGTGTATGCACCCACGTTATGTAATTAATTCTAAAACTTTGTACTAGAATGTAATTACTTTACCCACCACTGTGACATATTAAAAGAGCTAAACTGGCTGTCGCTGGAATCCCAACGCACTCTTCATCTTTCCAGTCTTGTGCATAAGAGCATTTCTGGGAAGCTCCCACCCTACCTGAGTAGAATGCTCTCCCTAGCTGTTCCCACCTCCTATAACCTCAGATCCAGTACTAGCATGATATTTAGGATACCGCAATACAAAAATAAATTGGCTCGATCCTCATTTTCCTACAGAGCATTACCTGTTATGTATTAAATGTATATATGTGGCACTGTCTGGTTGAGGAGGGGAGGGTAAATCTGTGGTTCCAATCCCCAGCATCAACTCCTCCAAGGAATCAGAGAATCCGTCAATGTCTGTGGCCATCTTGGGCCTGCATGGTCCATGTGCTTGCCTGAGTAGGTCTTCGATATTCATGCCCGTTCTGGGCTTGTCGGGTTTCTGCTTCTTCATCTTGTGACCCATAACTTCTGGCAGCTCCGGTATCTTGTTTAGGTGTGAAAAACGGCTTGCAATCGCCAAAATATAACATTAAGATACGGAACGCGGCTGACAAGCGTCTGGCTTGTTCAACAGCTTGACCCCGTCGCCCGCCAAGGAACATATTTAACATGTTTCTGATAAGAATATGGTTATAATTATTTTTCTATATGGGAATTATGGGTGGAATATCACGTTTACAAATGCCAAGGAACACATTTAACCTATTTGTTAAAAGTATATGGTTATAATTATTTTTCTATATGGGGATTATGGGTGGAATATCATGCTTACACATGCCAAAGAACATATTTAACCTGTTTCTGATGAAATCATGGGTATAATATTTTTTTATATGGGGATTATGGGTGGAACATCACTTTACACATGCCAAAGAACATATTTAACCTGTTTGTGATGGAATCATGGGTATAATTATTTTTTCTATATGGTAATTATGGGTGGAATATCATGTTAACACATGCCAAGAAACATATTTAACCTGTTTCTGATAAGAATATGGGTATAATTATTTTATATATGGGGATTATGGGTGGAATATTATGGTTAAACATGCCAAGGAACATATTTAAGCTGTATGTGATGGAATCATGGGTATTATTATTTTTATATATGGGGATTATGGGTGGGATATCATGGTTACACATTCCAAGGAACATATTTAACCTGTTTCTGATGGAATCAGGGGTATAATTATTTTTCAAAATGAGGATTTATGGGGATTATAGGGGGGATATTATGCTTACCCATTAAAATTTCTTCCATACTTACCAATATTTTCTTTTTCCTGGATATAGGCAGCATTACAGATGTGTAAAGCTACTCCCACTCCTGAATTGAACAGGAACACCTCCTATCAGTGGCAGAACTAATGTAGAGAGTGCCCTGGTGCAAGGAAGTTTTTTGTGCCCCCTCTAGTGCAAAAGTGTCTAAAAGGTAGTTACCCATCTGTCTTACAACTCCAGCGATGCAATCAGGGGAGGGCTGGCAGCCTTAGGCCTGGGGGGCAAATCCAGTCACGTGGCCCATTGCACCAAGAGGAGAGAAAAAACACCTTTCCCGTGTGATTGAAAGGGGGAAGGAGGGCAGTCACCTAAACATACCCTCAATGACAGGCACACACACACTTGCTGATTTGGCACACATGAAAAAAAACACTCACTGACAGGCACACACTCACTGACAGACACACACAGAAAGACACACTGTTACAGACATACTGACTCAGACAGACAGACATACTGACACACACACACAGGCATACTGACTGACACACACACAGACAAACGGGCACACACACAGACAGACATACTGACGCACACCCCCCCAAACTTTACACTTTTAAAACCAGTAGACGGGCTGAGTAAAGGGACAGGGCTGTAGTTGGGGGACAGGGGCTGTAGTGGAGGGTATAAGCTGTAGTTGGGCGTTTAGGAAATGTAGGGGGGCGGATAGGGGCTGAAGTAGGTCGATGGCTACAATTTGGGAAAGGGGCTGTGGTGTGGGTGATATGGGTTGCAATTGGGGAGAGGAGCTGTAGTGGGGATGTTATGGGGCTGTAGTGGGGATGTAATGGGGCTGAGGAAGGGGGACAGGAGCTGAGGGGGAAAGGAGCAGGGAAAGTGTGGGACGGGGGTTGAGAGGGGGGCAGGGGTTTTGGAAGGGCGATAGGGGCTGAAGAAGGGGACAGGGCTGAGAAAAGGGATGGGCTGGGCAAAAGAGGACAGGGTCTGAGTAATGTGGACAGGGGCTGAGGAGAGGACATGGGGCTGAGGAGGGGACAGGGGCTGAGGAAGGTGGACAGGGGCTGAGGAGGAGACAGGGGCTGAGGAAGATGGACAGGGGCTGAGGAAGGTGGACAGGGGCTGAGGAAGAGGACAGAGGCCGAAGAAGGGGACAGGGGCTGACTAAGGGGACAGGGCAGAGGCGGGGGGACAGGGGCTGACTAAGGGAAAGGAGGACAGGGGCTGAGGAAGGGGGACAGAAGCTGAGGTAGGGGACAGGGGCTGATTAAGGGGACAGGGGCTGACTAAGAGGGCAAGGGCTGAGCAAGGGGACAAGGGCGACTAAGGGGACAGGGGCTGAAGAAGGGGACAGGGGCTGAAGAAGGGGACAAGGGCTGAGGAAGGGTGACAGGAGCTGACTAATGGGACAGGAGCTACTCAAGGGGACAGGGCTGAGGTAGGGGACAGGGGCTAACTAATGAGACAGGGTTGAGGAGGGGGGACAGGGGCTGACTAAGGGGACAGGGCTGAGGAAGAGTGACAGGGGCTGACTAAGGGGACAGGGGGTGACTAAGGGGGCAGGGGCTGAAGAAGGGGACGGGGCTGAAGAAGGGGACAAGGGCTGAGGAAGGGTGACAGGAGCTGACTAATGGGACAGGGGCTAACTAAGGGGACAGGGGCTGAGGTAGGGGACAGGGGCTGAATAAGGAGACAGGGCTGAGGTAGGGGACGGGCTGACTAATGAGACAGGGTTGAGGAGGGGGGACAGGGCTGAGGAGGGGGGACAGGGCTGACTAAGGGGACAGGGCTGAGGAAGAGTGACAGGGGCTGACTAAGGGGACAGGGGCTGAGGAAGGGTGACAGGGACTGAATCGAGGACAGGGACTGAGGAGGGGAATAAAAAAAGACAAAGTGTATTTCCCCCTCTCTGAGTCTTACCTTAGGCCAGGGAGGGGTGGGCAGCAGCCAGCATACAGCAGTCAGTGAAGTCGGCCTCTCCTGATGATTTGCCCATCTTTACAGGGTTGCATTTGTGAGCAGTGTTTGTGCATTTCAATTTTTTTTTTTAGTGCATACAGGAGTGTATTTGTATGTACTGTTGTCATTGGAATGCCATGGTATATTTGTGTGTAGTGTTTGTGTTTGAATGGAGCGGTGTGTTTGTATGTAATGTTGGTTTTTAAATGTAGGTGTGCTTTTGTATGTATTGTTGGTGTTTGATTGTAGGTGTGCTTGCATTTAACGTTAATGTTTTAATAAAGGGGTGTGTTTGTATAAGGTTTGTGTTCATTGCAGGGATGTGTTTGAATGCAATGTTGGCTTTTGAATGCAGATGTACATTTGTGTGTAGCATTGGTGTTTGAGTGAAGAGGTGTATTTGTACATATATTGGGAGTTTGAATGCAGGGAAATGTTTTCATGTAATATCTGTGTTAGATTTCAGGAGAGTGTTTGCATGTTGTGTTGGTGTTTTATTGCTTGGATGTATGCACATGCACTGCCACATACATACATATGAACACAGATATACATAAACACACCCTGACACATGCACACACCCTGACACAGTTGCACACTGACATATACATACACACACACGCAGATGCACATCCTGACACACAGATACATGCACAATGACACACGCACCCTGACATACACATGCACACACACTGACATGTATACATATACACAGAAGCACACCCTGACACATGTACTGATCTGAGATACAGACAAAAGGATCAGCGCTGACCAACCAAACCAAATAAAGTTTAGAATGTTAGATAGGTAGGCAGCACACCAAAGGATGTAGGGCTCCCTCTTAGCCCCTCATAATAAATGCAATAGTAAAAAAGGATAATGGGAAAGGTTGTGCCAAAACAATATTATTCTAATGTGTATAAGCAACACGAAAAACTATTGCAACAGAATATAGCAAATATATATGAATAGGATGATAAATAAAAATAAAATTAAAGGGGGCGGGGCCGAACCGCCATGCTAACCGGTCGCATGCAGGAGAGGCTCCAGAGACATCTGGCCTCTTAAGCTGCAAAACCAAGATTAAGCACACAAAACAGAGCCCACGAGATACCCACGGCTGTGGGAGAGGCTGCGGACCCCAAGAGGGACCCCCTGGAGGGAACACAAGGCTTTGAGGGCCGCGGCCTACTCGGGAGGGGAGCAAGGTGGGCGGCCGCTGCCGAGTCTCTCTTCCTGGCTACCACAAGCCAACTGCCAGAGCAGCTTGCCGGCTCCGTTTCCCCCTCCCCACCCCATTGGGCCATGGGGGTTATCCCGGTCCCCACTGAGTGAAGCTTGAGAAGTGAAGAGACAGGGGGGCACGGAACATCTGAGGCCTACCTCGCAAGATGGCGGCGGCGCACAGCACCTCCCTATCAACTCCTGCACTACGGAGCCCTTATAAGCTACTGCCGTGCCAACCATCCTGACTGAGGCCCCAAAGCAAGATATTCAACGGATTCAGCGCTGGTGGAAGGAAAGACCATGTGAGTCACTGGATTCCCAACTGCCAAGGAAGCTCACTGGCGGGACCGGGTGCAGGAGGCGAGCGACAAACCCTGACAGCAGCATGGGACAGCTGAATGATCTAAACAACCAGATACAAGTAGGAGAAACGCAGCACCAGCCCAGACATCAAGCCTAACAAGTGCAGATCTATCACACACAGAGCACCTGAGACATCTGTGGAGACCGGAGGATCCCCACTTCTCTTGTGACGTGCTGAATTACTGGGTCACCGGACCGGGGTCTAAGGAGACCAGTTACACAGAGACACTCACAGACCCATTAAAAATGGACTTTAGAAGAAAACAGCAGCCGCACGTAAATAGCTTGCAGCTTAAAACTTACTATGCTCTGTAACACACTGCAGCCAATTTGTCCTTAGCTGTCTTTCCTCCCCACATACCCTCACACAGAGTCAGATTATCTTACAGGATTCTGCTCACTCCCAGTGGTCATATACCTACTTGTCTACATACTCGACCATGCTATTTTGTACCCTCCATGTTATGAAAATGTAATAAAAATCCACAACGCATTTCACCTTTAAGGCTTTATCAAGTGGAGATAACAAAGACTGACCTGACAAGCATGAATTTTTATACAGACATAGTTGATTCAAATTTGGTGCCTAAATGACATCACAGCAACATTTTTAACATTTCTGAGATATATATTTGAACTTATTAAAAGAATATGTATGTAGTTGTAGACTAATTTCCAAAAAAGTTCAGTTTAAAACAAAGTTTTTAACGCTCAAAATTAATAAATAAAGTTACGTGGTCTGCGGCCATCTTTGTTCTCGGGCCGCGCCACGTGATTAGCGCTAGGTAGTCACGGAAGTGTAGTTTTGAGCCGCGATCGGCTCAGAACAGAAACAGGTGCCGCTTTATAAGTTGTGGCCAGACAAGGAATAGGGAGGGATGTAGCTGTGTAGTATACTTCGGCACAGACCTAGAGAGAGTCTTAGTGACGAGGTATAAGGGGAAATCTGTCCGAGATACCCATGGCGGCGGCCATGTTATTGGCATCTCTTGTGGGAGACATGGAGGTTGCCAATTTTTAAGAGATTTGTTAGCTCTAAGCCCAGCTGAGATACCCATGGTGGCTTGGTGTCTATTGTAAGGGGGATGGCGGCGGCCATTTTAGGGGAGTTTTAGTAGTTGTAAGTTAATAACAAACAAAGGTAATTACACAATAAGGGAAAAAGAAGGTGGATCTTCATTATTTTGGTTAAATAGAAGAGTTGAAAGATGTTTATTAAATATAGTGAGTGAAAGACTTAATGTGATCCTATGGAGATAAAATGGGGTATAAAATTAATCAAAATAGAAAAAGATATATTTAAACATAAGTAAATTTAGTGGAAAAAAATAATATAAATAAGAATTAAAAATAAGGATAAGGGTAAAAAATATATGTATGGGTAGTGGGTAGGAGTAAGGAATTTTATAAAAAGATCAAAGTCTACGTTTAGGCCAGCAGGGGCAAGGGTTTTTAGGAGAAAGACCCAATACATTTCTTTTTGTTCTAAGATCTTCATAACATTTCCACCTCTCCAAGGAATATTGCACTTTTGGATTCCAATACATTTTAGGTGTTTTGGATTTTTGTCATGTATTAGGAAATGTCTGGATACAGAATGGTTAAGGTACCCTTTAGTAATGTTTCGCCAATTTAGTTTTTAAGCATCTTGAAGACATCCCTACGTATTGGAGCCCACATGGGCACTCAGATAGGTATATTAAGTTCTTTGTAGTGCAACAAATGAGGTATTTTATAGGATAAGTATGGTTGGTTATGTTAGAGGTAAAATGTGTGGTCTTAGATTTCATACTAGGGTTAGTGCTCTTACAAACTATACATCTATTGCATCTAAAAAAAAGCCTTTGATTGTGATGAAAAAAAAAGATGAATTTTTATTAACGGAATCTTTAGTAAAATTTTTTGTAAGAATTGATTTAAAATTTGGGGCACCTCTAAAAACAATGCTGGGATTATCTGGTATAAGGTCTCTTAGTATGTCATCATGTTTTAAAATGTGCCAATGTTTTTTAATAATTCTTTTAACCGCATTACTTTTATTATTAAAATAAAAAATGGTAGAAGAGGGGAGTATTTTTTGTTTTTATTATTTAAAAAAACAAACAAATTTAACCCCTGAACCCCTTAAGACCGCAGGACGTTCTATGCCGTCCTTATTTTGGTGGCTCTAAACGCCCCAGGACGGCATAGAACGTCCTGCGATCTTATGTACTTACCTGGTTGCCGGCGATCCCACGCCGGCGATCGCGGTATGGGGGACTTACCTGGGAGCCCAGGGAGTCCCCCTCTGTCCTCTTCGACCCCCCAGGGCCATGTGATCGCGAGGTCCTTGCAAGTACCTCGCGATCACATGGACGGCATAGCCGTCCATAGCAATGCCAGCAGGGGGAGTGCCTGTAATGACAGGTACTCCCCCTGCTGCCTGAAAATAAAATAAAACATGTTAAATAAGTGTAAAATTAAATAATATATACTTAGATCATATATATATATATATTTATTAAATATATGATCTAAGTATATATATATACACATATACACATAAATATACATAGACTGTCTACATGTATTTTAATATTAATATATACATAATTATATATATATATATATTAATATCAAAATACACGTACAATGATATTGATTAAATATATATATAATTTTCAAATATATAAACATGCGTCATTTCGTTCTAACTGTATTTTAAAATTAATATATATATATTGATATCAAAATACATGGAGAACTAAATAATATCACTATATATATATACCTATATATATATATATATATAAAAATAATACAAAAAATTATATACATATATATATATATACACACATATATATATATACACACATAATTTTACATAATTAGGTCATTTTATTAATTACAATTTGCAAGACCTGCCTGACAACCCAGGCCGAAAGTTCAGGGAATTTAATTTGCTAGCACTGTATTTAACCCTATAACTTTCCAAGACACCATAAAACCTGTACATGGATACTGTTTTACTCTGAAGACTTCGCTGAACACAAATATTAGTGTTTCAAAACGGTAAAATATATTACAACGACGATATCGTCAGTGACAGTGACATTTTTTGCATTTTTCACACACAAATGGCACTTACACTGACAATATAATTGTTGTGATACGTTTTACTGTTTTGAAACACTAATATTTGTGTTCCGCGAAGTCTCCTGAGTATAAACAGTACCCCTCATTTACAGGTTTTATGGTGTTTTCAATAGTTACAGAGTCAAATATAGGGTTCGCGTTTTTTCACATTAAAATTCACCAGGTTGCCTTTGAGACCGTATGGTAGCCCAGGAATGAAAATGATCCCCATGATGGCATACCATTTGCAACAGTAGACGACCCAGGGTATTGCAAATAGGGTATGTTCAGTTTTTTTAGTAGCCACTACTTTGGCCAGTGTTTGTGAAAAACTACTAAAAAAGACTGGACATACTCCATTTGCAATACCTTGTGTTGTCTACATTTGCAAATGGTATGCCATCATGGGGGAATTCTTATTCCTGGGCTACCATATGGTCTCAAAGGCAACATAACCAATCTGGCGAATTTCAATGTGAAAAAACTGAAATATGTAACACGCTATATTTGACCCTGTAACTTCCCAAAACACCATAAAACCTGTACATGGGGGGTACTGTTTTACACGTGAGACATCGCTGAATACAAATATGTGTATTGTATTGCAGTAAAAGCAAACAGTATTTTGACATTCACAGTTAAAATGTCATGTAGAACTAAAACAATTTAAAAAATTCTTATTTTCTCCCATTTGTTTATATTTTTTTCATATTAAATTATGTTCCATGCCTAAATATTTGATGTTAAACGAAAGCCCTGTTTCCCCTTAATAAAATGATATATAACAAGTGTGGGTGCATTTAATATGAAAGAGGTGAATTACGGTTGGACAGACATATAGCGCAAATGCCAGGTTTTGTTTACGTTTTTTTTGGATCACAACTTGTACATTTGGCTGCGGTCTTAAGGGGTTAAGGACCGATGACGGTTCAGGACCGTCATAACAGTATTATTTACTTACCTGATCGCCGCCGCTCATGGTCTGGGGGGACTGCCTGACAGCCAAGGCAGCCCCCCCCCCCCCCCCCCAAATTAGGACGTAGATGTTGTTTGGCAAACTCTAATCTGGCCTTCCTGTTTTTGAGGCTCACCAATGGTTTACATCTTGTGGTGAACCCTCTGTATTCACTCTGGTGAAGTCTTCTCTTGATTGTTGACTTTGACACACATACACCTACCTCCTGGAGAGTGTTCTTGATCTGGCCAACTGTTGTGAAGGGTGTTTTCTTCACCAGGGAAATAATTATTTGGTCATCCACCACAGTTGTTTTCCGTGGTCTTCCAGGTCTTTTGGTGTTGCTGAGCTCACCGGTGCGTTCTTTCTTTTTAAGGATGTTCCAACAGTTGATTTGGCCACACCTAATGTTATGTTGCTATCTCTCTGATGGGTTTGTTTTGTTTTTTCAGCCTAATGATGGCTTGCTTCACAGATAGTGACAGCTCTTTGGATCTTATATTGAGAGTTGACAGCAACAGATTCCAAATGCAAATAGCACACTTGAAATAAACTCTGAACCTTTTATCTGCTCCTTGTAAATGGGATAATGAGGGAATAACACACACCTGGCCATGGAACAGCTGAGCAGCCAGTTGTCCCATTACATTTGCTCCCTTGAAAAGTGGGAGGCACATATACAAACTGTTATAATTCCTACACCGTTCATCTGATTTGGATGTAAATACCCTCAAATTAAAGCTGAAAGTCTGCAGTTAAAGCACATCTTGTTCATTTAATTTCAAATCCATTGTGGTGGTGTATAGAGCCAAAAAGATTAGAATTGTGTCGATGTCCCAATATTTATGGACCTGACTGTAATTGTCAAAAAAAAATTCATTGAAAATTGCCAGGTTGGTTATGTTGCCTTTGAGAGCGTATGGTAGCCCAGGAATGAGAATTACCCCCATGATGGCATACCATTTGCAAAAGAAGACAACCCAAGGTATTGCAAATGGGGTATGTTCAGTCTTTTTTAGTAGCCACTTAGTCAAAAACACTGGCCAAAGTTAGCGTTCATAATTGTGTTTTGCATTTTTAACATACAAACAAATATAAATGCTTACTTTGGCCAGTGTTTGTGACTAAGTGGCTACTAAAAACGACTGGGCATACCCCATATTGATTACCCTGGGTTGTCTACTTTAAAACCATATGTACATGTGAGGTGTGATTCAGAGATTTATGACAGGTAACAGTGTTACAATGTCACTATTGATAAATTTAAAAATATATATATTTTGAAACCGCAATTTCCTATTTGTACTTATGGCCCTATAACTTGCCAAAAAAAAGCATATAAACACTGGGTGTTTTTAAACTCATCTATTTAGCAGGTTTTTTTATTAGCTTTTGTAGATCAGTAAAATATTTTTCAAGTAAAAGTAAAAAAAAAAACATGTTTTTTTTTTCTATTTTTCACCTTTTTTTTTTTTAAGAAAATTATATGACATGATACAAATAATTGTGTGTAGAGAAAGCCCTTTTTGTCCTGAAAAAAAATAATATATAACTTGTATTGGAACAGTAAATGAGAGAGCGGGAAAATTACAGCTAAACACAAACACCACAAAAGTGTTAAAACGGCTCTGGTCCTTAACGTACAACATGGCCAAAACAGTCTGGTCCTGAATGGGTTAATCTTTGTATTCATTTTCATATTAAACATAGATATGACAATGACATTAAGACAATTACAATATACAAGTGTCTCATGAAATTAAGTCTGCAGAATTAAACAAACTTTCACAAACATAGACAAAGAAAAATCCTGACTAAATCAGCAGTGAGAGATATGGAATGTTTAACTGCTACAGATTTTTCTTTCCCTTTTTACTTTTCCTTTCTTTTCTTTAGGATCTAATAACCACCCTTATCTGGTTATCTAGGACTGCTGTCCAAGTGTCCCATATATTATATTTCTTATAATTGGTACAAAAATTAGAAGTGATTCTACATTGAAATAACACTTTCTCTAATTCGTGGCCACATGTCCACTTTATCTGTTTTCCAATTCTTTGCGATGGAACCTTTAACCCCTTAAGGACCAAACTTCTGGAATAAAAGGGAATCATGACATGTCACACATGCCATGTGTCCTTAAGGGGTTAAAGGCCATCAAAATGTGTATTGAAAAACATTTTTTTATTTTTGGGAAGTATGGGTAAATTTAGATGGAGAAGAGCCATATCTGCCGTCCATATCTGTTTCCAATTAAGTAAATTATTAATTATAAAAAATATTGCAGCCCAACCTCTTTTAATTGTTGGGCATTCCCACCATATATGGATTTAATCTGCCCTTTCAAAACCACATCTCCAACATGTATATTTATCCTGGGGGTACATCCTCATTTTTTTCCAAGCTGTTATATATAATCTGTTAATTATTTTATATTGGATCTCCATTATGTTGAGACAATGAATTGGTGGATAGATCGTTTGAACAGCGGTAAACCAATCCTTAGTGTCTATCTGGATTTTTAGATCTCTGGCCCATTTTACTTAACTTTAGGAAATTTTTTAGCTTTGGACTTCATCATTACTTTAATACACTTAGACAGTAATTTTGAATCTTTCCCTTGTTGAAAGATATTATTTAATAATTCCAATGGGCTTGGTAACTTGAACATTGCTGATTTTAAAAACTTTTGATTCTCATATAATTGAACATCTCCTGATCAGGAAATGTCCAAATGTAACAAGGCCCTCTTCAGACCATATAACTGAAATCTTTGTAACCCCTAAATGTATCAATTTTGTAACATCTATATTTTCCTGGTAAGATCCTATTTTTTAAGTTTGAATGTTTTTGAAAATGGTTCACATTATACAACAAATTTAGTAAAATCAGATTGTCTATGGGACTTTCTTTCTGTTTATTATTGTATTTTTACAGCTATGTGACCACAAATAATTGATAATTTTCATTGGATGGACTATCGTCCCTTCTTCCATCTCTGGGATTTGTAGTAATCTAAATGCATCACCACAATGTGCATTAGTACAGATACTCTATGATAAAGTTCTATGTTGGGGTAATCAATCCCTCCATGTTTTTTATTTAGGTCTAAAACCTCTCTACCTATTCTGTTTTTTTAATTTAACCAGATACATTTTGAGAATGATGACAATATAGCTTGGTTGCTTCATCTAAGTGTTGCTTCTAAGTGTCTGTAGTTGGAGATATTCTGGAGAGTTTTACAGAAGCTTCAACTGTCTAAGATTTGTGCTAAGAGTTTTCTTTTTTACTGTTACAGGTAAGATTCATCTGTAGGAAAAGGTTACAGATTGGGTTTGATTTCCTGTTGGTAATTATAGGCATTTGATTTAATTAGTTAGCTACTTGCTATTGATTGCTGTTTAACCTCCCTGGCGGTATGATTATGTCAGGAATTTTGTACCAAAAGCGGTACCATTTTTTTGCATGGAAATTTGGTGTTATGTATTGTAGGCCAGTAATTACTTTCTTAAACCTGACCAAAAGTACTCTCAGATGTGATAAAGTTCGAAACATAAAATCATGAATTATAATCTAATAAATAATATAATTTTATTCAATAATGTAATAATGAAATTTGTCAAACAAAGAAAATTCAGTAAACATCCTGGGTGTGGTAAATTTTGAAACATGGGACTGCACATAGACCGACATCACAATCAGGGCAATGGAATCTGGTTTCCTTTCGGATTTTTTTTCCATTGCTATCTCGCTTTGAGCAGCAAACTACGCACATCCGTAGCTGATTGCTGCTCGTTGTAGCGATTTGTCTCCGTGACAATCTTTTCAATGACGTCATCTGTGAGAAATAATTTTAGGTATGCCAAAGGATCATTATGCTCAACGTCTACCTTCATCCCAGGTGATCCAGTAAACGGAAATCGTGGCAGCGGTACCTCATCCATACCGCAATCAATAAGGCACCAAGTGCGCACATCACTGAGCTCGGGTGCAGAATCGTCGCTGTCGCCACTTCTCTGGTCACTGTCAGAGTCGGATGACGAATCTTGCCACGAATCGCTATCGCAGTCGCTCAATTCTGCGAGGGGCTCTGTGTCGCTGCCGCTGTCACTCATCTGATCCAAACCCGCTTTGGAGATGCTAAAGTGACGCTTTGATGCCATGGTAAAAAATTTATTTTATGGGCAGAAATTACAGCAAAAAGGGCAGGCAGGGCAGTGTAGGATGATCAAATTTCAAATCTGAGGTGATACTGTGTCAAATCTGAGGTGATACAATGTAATCTGACAGGATTTCACTGTATCACCTAACTTTATGTGTGTGTGTCACTTTTATGCTTGAAACATTTGAATTACCCGCCCAGTTCCGCCCCATGAGCCTCTGCGGCTCACAGAGACGGAACCAGGAAGTCAGATGGAGGCATCCGCCGGGGCTCTCACCGGCAATCACAGCGCTGGGACATCACTGGATCGCAAGGAGAAGGTAAGGAGACTCCGCTGCCAGCTCTGTTATCTACCCCGAACGTGACTCGGGGTTACCGCTTCTGGCAGCGAAAATTAACCCCGAGTCACGCTCGGGAATACCGCTAGCCTGGTTAAATTAGCTATTGTTTGCAAATAAGCAGAGGCCTACCCAGGTGTTAAACATTCCTAGTGGGTGGTGATTTTAGGAGTATATAAGGGTTGTTGTCATTAGCTTGGCTAATATAGCTTGGTTGCTTCATCTAAGTGTTGCTTCTAAGTGTGTGTGGTTGGAGATATTCTGGAGAGAAACTGGAGGTAATCTGAGGTATTCAGAAGGATAAATAAAAAGTTAAAATTTGTTTGATTTAAATTAATTCACCTCATTGGAATGGCAGACTTAGTTCAGTGTAATAGTTGCTATGCATTTGTTTCACGTTCCACTTTTTGGAGTTTTGGTTGTTGTCTAATCTGTAGACAGTTCTCTATCTTGCGGCAGGAGATTGTATTTTTGAAGTCTGAGATTTGTAAATTATCTGGTAAACAAACTCAGGCTGGAACTGCTGCAAAGCCACTGCCGCAGAGACATAATAGGAATGGCAGATGGATCACTGTAGGATCTGGTAGACTCAGAGTTGTAGATAAAAGCTGGATTCTGCTGCTAAAACATAAAGAAGGAGGGATAAGGGACATCCCTGTCGAGTTCCATTTTTAACTTTTAACCAATCTGAGTCTATTCCCTGCCCCGACCACTCTTCCCAAGGGAAATACATACATCTCTGAGATGGCTGAATATAATTTCCCTGAAAAAGCAAAGGCCTTTAACACACATTTCATAAAGTTCCAATTTACCTTATTGAAAGCCTTTTCTCCGTTAAGAGCTAATGTTATAAACGGACTTTTGTTCTTATGAGATTATTTCATAAATATATATAATTTTCATAATATGATTAGTAGAGGATCTAACTGGAATGATACCAACCTGATCATTATCGATCAGGGTAGTTATCACTTTCTTAACTCTATTTATAGTATATAAGAATAAAAAGGTATAAACAATATACCAGCAAGTGGAGCGCTATAATGAATATTAATATAAATAATGAGGGGGTATACTCACCCCCTCATTATTTATATTAATATTCATTATAGCGCTCCACTTGCTGGTATATTGTTTATACCTTTTTATTCTTATATTTTGCACTTTATTGTGGATTAAGGTATTCCACTTTTTGTGTTGAGCTGCTTTTATTCAGGCACTTTAGTATATCACTCACTATCTCAGTAAGGGATAGTTATTGTTTTCTCTATTTATAGTATAGTTGGGTAAATCTGTTGGGGTTTTATATTGTTTTAGAATTGAGAACATATTTGCTTTTAGCATTTCCTTAGGCATTAATCCTTTAATCATAAAATAATTATATATATCCTAAAATAGGTAACAATTGATCTTTATATAATCTATAAAAAGGATTAACATAACCATCGGGGCCCGGAGCTTTATTTCTTTTTAAACTAGTAATAATTGTATCTACTTCTTCTATAGTTATAGGGTCATTTAACTGTTAAAGTTAGGAAGGGTTCAAGTTAAGGAACCTTTTCCCTCTAAAGTATGCTTCTAATTGAGGTTGGGTGGTATGATCAGGTAAATTATATAGTTCTTGATAATCTTGTTTGAAAGCTAATCCTATTTCTTTTGGAGCTAGAAGGGTCTGTTGTCCTACAAAAATTGTATTTATATAATTTTTAGCCCATCTTATCTTATTGGACAACATTTTGTCTGCCTTATTTCCTCTATAGTAATAGTGTGGTTTTAGTGATTCTACATTTTTATTGTCCCTGTTAAATAGATATTCATTTATTTTATTTTCAACCTCTTTGATTTTATCCGTTGTTTCTGTGGAGGGGGATTGTTTTTTTTCGTTGTGCTAATTTTATATATAATTGTGTGAGGTTTTGTCCTCTTTTCTTCTTAATTTGTGCAGTTAATTTAATCAAATGCCTTATAATAACACATTTGAAAGCACACCATTTCGTATCTGGGGATATTTCATGGTCTAAATTTTCTTCAAAGTATCATCTCAGCAATGTATTTCCTATTCTTCTCAGGGAGACTAAGCCGGGCCTGGAGGCGCCAATCAGGTCTTTGTTTTTGGTACTTATCTCTTAATTCGACTATCACAGCATTATGGTTGGACCATAAGATAGATATTATCTTAGATTCTTTTGTTATTCCGAATGTGTCTATATCCCACAATATAAAGTCTATTCTGGAATAGGTGTGGTAAGATTTTGAGAAACAAGTATAGTCTTTTTCTTTGGGGTGCATAGTCCTCCAGATATCTAGTAAGGATGCCCTCCTTATTGTCTGAGATTACCCCGCTGCTTGTTTCACTGTAATTCAATCTACTTTCTAACCTCCCCACCCCCCATAATCACCAACCTGCCATGTCTGAACCTTTTAACTTTTTTTTTTATAAATTCTTTATTTTTCGAATGACAGAAGTGACAGGTATACAGATATTGCACGAAAGGTATTACGTGGGCTTATGCAAAAGCCAAAGTGCGAACAGATCATATACAAAAGCATTGTGATTCAGAGAGGCATATGCAGGTAGAGTAGTTATCTGGTAATACAACGTTATGTTTTCATGAGCGATTTAGTTCTGACAGGTTTTTAAAACATTTTTAAACAAACCAAAACAAATACAAACAAGTTTGAACGTACGTTCATGTTTCCTCGTTGCGGTACGAGGAGCAGTAACTAACTTTTGAAAGGTGTAGGGGGATGAAACACAGCTCAAGGATGGAGTGTGTTTTGGGGGTCCCCTACTTTGGGATTTCTGGTGGAGTTGTAGGGGTGGGGGGTGATAGGTGGGTGAGTAGGCGTCCCTGACCTGTGGGTTGTGCGATTTCTCGGTATTGACTCAAGTTGTATTTGTAGTTTTAAGATTAGCCCTGTTGTGTGATTTCACTTAAGACCGGGGTTTGGGTATAGGTTGAACAAACTGACTGCTTAATAGATTTCTCTGGTCTGGATTGACCTTCGCCTGAGGTGAATATGTCACTTCGTGTGTCTCTTGTTTGATCCACATAAGTCGACCAAGTTACAGTTCTCGTGCTTACCATTTACTAGTCCCTCAATGCATTTCATGCCTAAGGGGTGTGTGAGTTGAGTAGGTAGTCATGGTCCCTCATGTTTTCATATAGCGAGTGTTTATCTTTTACTGTTTTGTCCTTACGTTTCCCTATTATTTTTGTTTTTGTTTTCCTTCTTTTCCCCATACCTCTTTAAGTGGCGGTAGAGGGTTCCATGAGCCACAGGTCCCATATTTTATTGCAATGTGTTGTGGTGTCATGTATGAGCGCTGATAGGCTGTCCATTGACCTGGCTTCGTTCATTTTCTTTTTTATGTCCGTGAGTGTCGGGATTGTGGGTGCACCCCAGTGGGAGGCTATGGCTCTCCTAGTGGCCAAGGCTAGTTTGGCCAGCAGTTTGTTATGGGCTCGTGGTGTACCCTCGAGCGGTTTGGATAATAGCCATAGCCACGGGTCCCTTGGGATGTTGTCGTGTAGGACTTTTGAGGCCAGGGCTACTATGTCTGTCCAAATTTGTGTGATATGTGGGCAGTCCCACCACATATGGTAATATGTTCCTTTTTGGCCGCACCCCTTCCAGCATCTATCCGATGCGGATAGTCCCATTTGTTTGTGTTTTAGGGGAGTGTGGTACCAGCGCATCAGGGTTTTATATGCCTGCTCTTTATGTGTTACGCATATTGTTACCGTCGCTGTGGCTTCCCATATTGCTGACCAGTCTGTGGGGTCTGCGGGGGGTCCCAGATCCCTTTCCCATGCTATGACATACCCTGGTGGCCGGATCCCTGTCGTTTTGAGTAATTGTGTGTATGTTGTGGAGAACTGGCTTTTTTGTATGGGGGCATGGATACATGCTTGTTCGAAGGCTGTGAGTGGTGTGAGGCCGGCTTGTTTATATGTGGAGGTATCTAGGAGGTTTTTGATTTGTAGGTAACGGAAGAAGTCGTGCGTGGTGAGTGGTCTGTTTTGAGGTAGGTCTGTGAATGCAGTGATTTTCTGGTTCCGGAAGAATTGATATGTCCTTACGAGGTCATTGTCTTCATAGTGAGCGAAGTCTTTTGGGGTCATGCCCGGTGTGAAGTGTTTGTTTCTCAGGATTGGTGTCAAGGGTGAGGGGTTCGTCGTGAGTGCATGTTTTATGGAGAGTTTGTTCCAGATTGTAATGGAGGTGTCGAGTGCTGGTGTGGTGGGAGGGAGTTGTGGTCTTGCTTGTTTTGGGACCCAGATATAGAGGGAAGGGAAATCTTGGCCAAATAAGTCATGTTCAAGGTCCACCCATCTTTTCAACCCTATGGGGGCGTGCAGTGCTTTAATCTGTGCCAGTTGTGCTGCGTGGAAATAATGGAGGAAGTGGGGTAAGCCAAGGCCTCCGGACCGTGTCGGGAGGTAGAGGATGTCTCTCCGTATCCTGGCACGTTTGTTGGCCCAGACGAAGCGGTCTATTTGTGTTTGTAATAGTTTAAAGTCCTTGGCGACTACTTGGACCGGTAGTGTTTGGTATAAGTATAAGAATCTCGGTAGGAGATTCATCTTTATGCATGCTACCCTTCCTAGCCAAGAGATCGAGTGGGATTCCCAAGTCTTGAGGTCGGTCGCCGCTTTTAGCAGTAGGGGGGAGTAGTTGAGTTGGTATGTCTGGGAGACGTCTACTGGTAAGTCGACACCTAGATAGTGTATGTGTGTGAGGTTGAAGCGGAACGGGTAGTCTGATTTTAGTGCGTCTAGATCCTCCTGGGGGATTTGTACCGGGAGTGCTTCAGTTTTGTCCAGGTTAAGGCGGTAGCCTGAGACCTGTGCGTATTCTTGTATGGTGTGTAGTAGGGATGGGAGCGAGTTCGTCGGGTCGGTGATGGTGAGGAGTAGGTCGTCAGCGTAGCCTGCCACTTTATATTCTTCTTCTCTAATGCGTACTCCTTTTATTGTTGTGTCTGTGCGTAAGGTTTGGAGTAGGGGTTCTAATGAGAGGGCAAACAGGAGTGGGGAAAGGGGGCAGCCCTGTCTCGTCCCGTTGAATATGCTCAAAGAGGGGGGCTGAGCATTTGGGATTAGGAGGTTCGCTTCCGGTGCGGAGTACAGAACTTTGAGTGCATTTAGAATTGGGTCTGGGAACCGGAATTTGTGGAGGGTGGCAAAAAGGAATGGCCATAACAATCGGTTGAATGCCTTTTCGGGGTCTAGGGATAGGAATAGGGTGGGAATTCGTCGGTGCGAGGTCGTCCATAGGAGGTCGAAGGTCCGTCTGGTGTTGTCGTACGCCTGTCTGAAGGGTATGAAGCCCACTTGGTCTGGGTGTATAAGTTTGTGTACGTGGGGGTTGATCCTGTCCGCAAGTAGTTTTGTCAGTAATTTTACGTCTACATTAAGTAAGGATATCGGTCTGTAGTGGCTTGGATCTAGGTGGGTTTTGTTTGGTTTGGGAAGAAGGCACACATTTGCTCTTAGGATGTCGGGGGGTTTCCCTGTAATATTGCATTAAAGAGGTTGCAGAGATGGGGGAGGAGGATGGCAGGGAATGTTTTGTAATATAGTCTGATGTATAGGGGTATAAACCTCGCTTCCCGTCCTCTCCGAGACGTGAGTGTGTTACCTTAATCGTGGTCTTTTATCGGGTCATTATAGCCCGTGGCTGGGGTGGCGCGTAGGAGGAGGCCACGGCATGGCCTGGTGTGTAGAGGCGGTTAGAGTTCTGTGGATCTGTGGAGAGAGTGTGTATATCATTAGACTTTGTTGTCAGATGTGGTGTGTGCTCGGGTCGCTGGGGGCCCATGTTGGCCGGTACTCAGGGGTTTCCCTTGTGATGTCGGCTTTGTGTCTGAATTGTGACTGTGCAGTTGTAACCTCTGGGGGGGTCAGGGGTATTCTGTGGCTTTGGTAGCTGTGGCCCAGTCCCCTGTTCTGGCGTGTTTTGTGTACACTTACGCTAGGCTGTTATCTCCCTCGTTAACATCATAGTTGCAGTGAGCGTGAACAGTAAAACCATATGACATTTCAACTTTGCAACCTGGGTATATAGTTCTTAGTCCTCGTTTGGTTTATAGCGGTAGGTTCTGCTGGGTGAGAAGAGTGTCATTCGACATTTGTGCCATAATATAGGGAGGATTGTGCAGTTGTAACCTTTGGATCCCAGTATAGGCAGTGTAGTGCTATTTGGTACCCGTGTCATAGTGAATGGGGGAATAGTGCCGTAGTACTCTTGTGCCATGTTACCGGTGGCGTAAAGTGCCTCGGGGTTTTTTAAGGTCATGGCTCTTTAGTTGGCTAGTGATAGAGTTTAGTTGTCTTGTTGGGCCGTGGCTCGGGTGTGCCCGCTTGTCATGATGGCGGGTTATGCCTTGGCCTGCTGAGTATTGGGGACGTATTTTGGGCTGTATAGTGGTTCCTGCCAGACCCTCGCCATTTTGGCGGTACAGTGTTGTGGGGGATTGTGAAAAGAGAAATAGAGGGGGATGGTTAGGGATTTTCTGTGGCCTTGGTAGTTTAGGCCTAGTCCCCTGGTCTGGCATGTTTAGTATGCTGGTGCGTTAGTCTGTTACTTCCCACATAAACTTTATAGCAAAGATGAGCGTAAACAGTAAAACAGTAAAACATTTCAACCTGTTTGGGTGTACAGGCCCGAGTCCCCACTTGAGTTACAGCGGTAGGTTCCGCTGTGGAGAAAGAGTGTCGACCAACATTCGTGCCATAGTGAAGGGAGGGTTGTGCTGCTGCTGTATTTGAATCCTAGTAAAGTAAAGTAAAGTAAAAGGGGAGCAGCGTTATTTGGTACCCCTGTCTTAGTGAGGGGGGAATAGCGCCGTATCACTTATGTGCCCTGTTAAAGGTAGCGTAGAGCGGCCCAGAGTATTTGTGTTGGGCCTTTTCACGGAATGTGCCTGCTTGCCAGGACGGCGGGTTGTGTCATAGCTCGCTGAGTAAAGGGAGTGTGGTGTGGGCCGTAAAGTGGTGTCTGCCAGACCCTCGCCATCTTAGCGGCCTAGAGTTGTGGGAGATTGTGAGAGTAGTGCAAAAAAAAGGGGGGGAGGGTTGGGGATTTTCGGCGGAGCTGGTAGCTTAAGCCTGGTCCCCTGGTCTGGCGTGTTTTGTGTAAAGGTGCGCCAGCCTGCTATTTCCCATATTAAAACCTCGTAACGGGAATGAGTGTAAACAGGAAAACATTAAAACATTTCAACATTATAACATTCTAGGGTATACAGGCCTGAGTCCTTGTATGGTTTACAGCGGTGTGTACCGCTGGGTAGAGAGAGAGTCCATAGGCCGTGTGCGTTTGAGTCAGGTCACAGTGGCCTGGTTGGCAGTCCCGTTTGTCAGGGGGGGCCCTTTCCTTGTTTGGTGTCGGTGCGTTGGATGAGGGCGCTCGGTCGTGTGGGCTTCCCTGGTTTCGCTGTTGTTGCGGCGGTCTCTTGGCGGTGCTATGGTGGCGAGCTGTAGCCCCAGGGCCGCTGCAAAGTCTTCCATAGCCGCTGGGTGATGTAGGACATGTTCCTGTTCTCCTATGCGTACTTGGAGTTTGAAGGGGTGGCCCCATCGGTATCTTAGACCTTGTTGTGTTAGTGCCACAGTAAGGGGTTTTAATCCCTTCTTTTCCTTAATGTGGTGGGGGCTAGGTCCTGGAAGAAGGCAAGCGTGTGAGTCCCATGCTTTGGTTGCGCTGTTCTGGCAGCTGCCATGATTTTTTCTTTCATGGCAAAGTGTAAGAGGCGGACGATAACGTCTCTGGGGACTGATGGGTTGAGGGCTGCAGGTCGCAGGGCCCTGTGTGCCCTGTCTATCTCCCTGTCATGGTCTGAGGAGTTTGGGAGCAAGGACTTGAACAGATCTTGCAGTGTGGGTAAAATGGCGTCTGCGTCCACGGTTTCTGGCATACCTCTTATTCTGATATTGTTCCTGCGAGAACGGTTATTTAGGTCTTCCAGGCTGTCTTCGAGGAATTGCACTTTATCGCTTAGGTAATAGATGTCTTGTTTATGCTGGGTGGTGTTCACTTTAATTTGTGTGATGTCGGCTTCTGCCTGGGTGGTGCGGTTGTTAAGGGCCCTTTTAGGCCTGAGATGTGTCGCTTCAGTTCTGTGGCCGTGTGTGCCTTTATGTCTGCCGTGGCGTCCTGCAGCATTTGGCGGAGGTCGGCTTTGGTGAGCGGCTCTCGTGGCGTACGGTAGGCTGTTGTTGGTTCTCTTTCAGGGGCTTCACTTTCGTCTGTTTCAGCCCCGGATTCTTGGGCCTCCTGCGTTAAAGATGGCTGCCCTCGTTTCCTGGTGGCGCGGAACATAGATGCCACCGTTAAGGGGGTGTCCTTTCTTTTTTTAGTGCCCCCCATGGCGATATTGTTCGGGGGGTGCTGTGGCTAGTGTGTACCCCTGTTGTGTGGGTGGATGGTCGGAAAAAGGTGCCGATGTTAGCTGATTGTGGCTCGTGGACGGGAGAGCTCAGGCCTCACACGTCCTGCTCCATCGGCATTCAGGCTCTGCCCCCCCTTTTAACTTTTTAAATGAATGTATCTATATATTTTAGCATGACCTGGTTGGGTTCATATATATGATAGCTACTGTGTATATTATATTTTGTATTTTGCATATTATAATTATCCATCTACCTTCTTGATCTATAATTTGGAATTGGATGATTAGGTTTATGTCCTTAGAGAATAATATATCTACTCCTCTTTTTTTATCTAGAGAGGATTTGATTATCACTGGAAAGTGTTTTTTATTTATAGAGATGTTATCTTGTAATCTCCAGTGGGTTTCTTGTATGCATGGAATTTGTATATAATTTTTTGTTAAAAAGTCACAAAGTATTGTCCTCTTTTGCAGAGAGTTGAGACCCTGAGCATTAATAGATATTAATTTCACCATTACCTTCTTTTGTATCTGTCCCATCTATCACTTGCAGCTTCCATTTTACAAAGTATTTAACAATATAACATATTAAAACACATAACATTTAAATATCTCCCCATATTGACATAGGGAATTTAAACCAAGGTTCCAGGGCCCACCCCAGCCTGTGGAACCTTTAGATAGTATAATTTATCTTTGAGACTATCGGTGTGGTGTAGTAGTGTGGTTAAGTTAACTGGCATATTCCATGGCAATAAAAAAAAAATGAATACATTTTAAGTACATTTAACCCTTTAAATATCCTGTTTCTCTCATTTTGTTAGTCCCCCTCTTTCCCATTTTTCAATTAAACTTTTATTAATAAGGTGTATCCTTATTGTGAATCTATATTTAACCTTATTAAAAGTGTAATTGTTCTTCTTCTTTATAGTGAGTATTTAATTAGTGAAGTACTTTTTTGGAAACTGATGATAACTCCTAACTTTAGGGTTTTGTTTTTTTTATGCATTTAACCTATCATGGGAGAATCAATACAGTTCTTTCTCAGTCCATTATCTTTCTCTAAATTTTTTACAATTGAATAGTACACTCAGCAATTTTATCAATTGGTAGAGTACAGGACATTGCATATATAACCATACCCTTTCCCTACCGTAACTGAAAACATGTGTAGTTAATTATATTATGGAAGGGGAAGGGACAAGGGAGAAAGAAGAAAGAAAAAAGTTCCTTGAAATCTTCTAATCTTCTTTTACTTTGATTGTAAATAAATCCATCTCTACTCTTTTCTTGTCATATTTCTTTATCTTCTTTAGGGATCTGTCAAGATTGCCCTTTATCCATTTACACAGTGAATCCAGATCCTGAACGTCAAGTATAGTGTTGTCGCGAACCCGAAATTTTCGGTTCGCGAACGGCGAACGCGAACTTCCGCAAATGTTCGCGAACCGGCGAACCGCGCGAACCGCCATTGACTTCAATGGGCAGGCGAATTTTAAAACCAACAGGGACTCTTTCTGGCCACAAAAGTGATGGAAAAGTTGTTTCAAGGGGACTAACACCTGGCCTGAGGCATGCCGGAGGGGGATCCATGGCAAAACTCCCATGGAAAATTGCACAGTTGATGCAGAGTCTGCTTTTAATCCATAAAGGGCAGAAATCACCTAACATTGACACCTGTCCTCAAAGCCCCTGATACACACTGACACAGAGCAGAATAGAGACTGTTCCCCGTCCTCAGAGACCATGATACACACTGACACAGAGCAGAATAGAGACTGTTACCCCTACATAGGGTCACTTGGCAGATATGGCGGGGTCGTGGGAGGGGGAGGATGACTTTCACCTCTTCCCCTGTTACATTCCCGTTGTGCTGTGACATCACCCTTATACGCTGTGTAAAGCATACTATTTAATTTGATCAACATGGCCACTTGAGTTTTTATAGTTTTCACGCTGCTTGTAGTTTATATATGGTTCACAAAAATCAAACAAACGATAAAGTAAACATGTAAGGATTCAAAATATTCTTTCAAACCCTTACACATTGTGTGTACGTATTTTTTGTCTTAAGTTTGTGGCTTTAAAGAGGTTTACGTTGTTTCTATGATGTGCATAACATGTTCTTGTAAATGTTTGTTAAATTTTTCCTGGAATTGTAATTTTTGAATCTGAATAAAGATAGTCAAATCCCTGATACACACTGACACAGAGCAGAATATGGACTGTTCCCCCTACATAGGGTCACTTGGCAGATATGGATTGACACCTATCCTAATGATCCCTGATACACACTGACACAGAGCAGAATAGAGACTGTTCCCCCTACATAGGGTCACTTGGCAGATATGGATTGACACCTGTCCTCAAAACCCCTGATACACACTGACACAGAGCAGAATAGGGACTGTTCCCCCTACATAGGGTCACTTGGCAGATATGGATTGACACCTGTCCTCAAAACCCCTGATACACACTGACACAGAGCAGAATAGGGACTGTTCCTCCTACATAGGGTCACTTGGCATATATGGATTGACAGCTGTCCTCAGAGACCATGATACACACTGACACAGAGCAGAATAGAGACTGTTCCCCGTCCACAGAGACCATGATACACACTGACACAGAGCAGAATAGGGACTGTTCCCCCTACATAGGGTCACTTGGCAGGTATGGATTGACACCTGTCCTCAAAGCCCCTGATACACACTGACACAGAGCAGAATAGAGACTGTTCCCTGTCCACAGAGTCCATGATACACACTGACACAGAGCAGAATAGAGACTGTTCCCCGTCCACAGAGACCATGATACACACTGACACAGAGCAGAATAGAGACTGTTCCCCGTCCACAGAGACCATGATACACACTGACACAGAGCAGAATAGAGACTGTTCCCCGTCCACAGAGACCATGATACACACTGACACAGAGCAGAATAGGGACTGTTACCCCTACATAGGGTCACTTGGCAGGTATGGATTGACACCTGTCCTCAAAGCCCATGATACACACTGGGGGGAGCTACTGTCCTCCCCAACCCCTGCGCGGTGGGTGGGGGCCATAAATCACAATGGGGGGACCTACTGTCCTCCCCCACTCGGCCCTCACCCCTGCGCGGTGGGTGGGGGCCATAAATCACAATGGGGGGGCCTACTTTCCTCCCCCCCGGCCCCCATCCCTGCGCGGTGGGTGGGGGGCATAAATCACAATGGGACGGACCTACTGATAGGAGTGGAGTATTGTTCATATCAGTTTAATACCTTCCGCGTCTCCTATCAGTGGACGTGTATATGGCAGCCATTTTAGGAACCGCACACCTGGGACCCGAGCAAGGTCACCTCGTTCAAGCTGCTCTGGTTCCTTGATGAGCCAGCTGCCCGTGAGTTAACATGTCCCGTGGAGAAGCACTCTGTCCTGTAAAGCCTCACCACAAAAAAATTAAATAAATAACAGCACTCGGAGTGGTGAGTTTAATAAATGTTCATATCAGTTTAATACCTTCCGCGTCTCCTATCAGTGGACGTGTATATGGCAGCCATTTTAGGAACCGCACACCTGGGACCCGAGCAAGGTCACCTCTTTCAACAGGCGACATGATTTGGCCCTGTAAAACTATCCTGGATATTCTCTACAATTTCTATGGATATGGCATTGATTTATGTAACAGGGAGATGGAAGAAGATGCTTGGTCGGTCCTCTTACTTGAAATTTGGGGCACTGCGCGGGCAAGCTAATGTGCCACCAGATAGGAGTGGTGAGTTTAGTATTGTTCATATCAGTTTAATACCTTCCGCGTCTCCTATCAGAGGACATGTATATGGCAGCCATTTTAGGAACAGCACACCTGGGACCCGAGCAAGGTCACCTCTTTCAACAGGCGACATGATTTGGCCCTGTAAAACTATCCTGGATATTCTCTACAATTTCTATGGATATGGCATTGATTTATGTAACAGGGAGATGGAAGAAGATGCTTGGTCGGTCCTCTTACTTGAAATTTGGGGCACTGCGCGGGCAAGCTAATGTGCCACCAGATAGGAGTGGTGAGTTTAGTATTGTTCTGATCAGTTTAATACCTTCCGCGTCTCCTATCAGTGTATGTGTAAATGGCAGAGATTTTTAATTGTTGAATCACCTCCCCTTTTTAGGCCAAGGTGGGAAGATGCTTAGACCACTGGTATATTGGTGGCATCTTGGAGGATTTTTTTTTGGTTTGGTTTTTGAAGCCACAGTGCTGCACCAGTGGGCCTAAAAATTAGGCATGTACACATGCCTGAAAAATTTGGTATTGTTGCAGCCGCTGCTGTAGCAGCGGCCAGAAAAATTGATGTTTGTTTCACAGGCAGAAAGTGCCCTAAAACATGGCGGCTTGAACCCTAGTTGGTGGCGGATAAGTCACGCAAGTCAAACGTCATTCAGAGCTAAAATACAGCAGCGTGTGGACCATTTTTAGCCCAAGGCAGCTCATCTCATCAGGCCTTTTTTAATCGAATGTATCGCCCAGTGTCAGTCCCTTCGGGATCCATCCCTCATTCATCTTAATAAAGGTGAGGTAATCTAGACTTTTTTGACTTAGGCGACTTCTCTTCTCAGTGACAATACCTCCTGCTGCACTGAAGGTCCTTTCTGACAGGACACTTGAAGCGGGGCAGGCCAGAAGTTCTATTGCAAGTAGGCCAGAAGTTCTACACCCAGTAGTCAAGGGGTTCATCGCTCCTCAGAGTGTCGATATCTGCAGTTAAGGCGAGGTAGTCTGCTACCTGTCGGTCGAGTCGCTCTCTGAGGGTGGATCCCGAAGGGCTGTGGCGATGCATAGGACTTAAAAAGGTCCGCATGTCCTCCATCAACAACACGTCTTTAAAGCGTCCTGTCCTTGCCGGCGTGGTCGTGGGAGGAGGAGGAGGAGGAGGATGACTTCCACCTCTCCCCCTGTTAGATTCCCGTTGTGCTGTGACATCACCCTTATACGTTGTGTAAAGCATACTTTTTAATTTATTTTGCAAATGCTGCATCCTTTCCGACTTGTTGTAATTCGGTAACATTTCCGCCACTTTCTGCTTATACCGGGGGTCTAGTAGCGTGGACACCCAGTACAGGTCGTTCTCCTTCAGCCTTTTTATACAAGGGTCCCTCAACAGGCAGGACAGCATGAAAGACCCCATTTGCACAAGGTTGGATGCCAAGCTACTCATTTCCCGTTCCTCCTCCTCACTGATGTCATTGAAGGTATGTTCTTCCCCCCAGCCACGTACAACACCACGGGTACCAGATAGGTGACAACGAGCACCCTGGGATGCCTGTTGTGTTTGGTCTTGCTCCTCCTCCTCCTCAAAGCTACAATCCTCCTCTGACTCCTCTTCCTCACAATCCTCTTCCAGCGTTGCCACAGGTCCAGCAAGCGATGCTGATAAGGCTGTTTCTGGTGGTGATGGTGACCACAACTCTTCCTCTTCACGCTCATCTACAGCCTGATCCAGCACTCTTCGCAGGGCACGCTCCAGGAAGAAAACAAATGGTATGATGTCGCTGATGGTGCCTTCGTTGCGACTGACTAGGTTTGTCACCTCCTCAAAAGGACGCATGAGCCTACAGGCATTGCGCATGAGCGTCCAGTAACGTGGCAAAAAAATTCCCAGCTCCCCAGAGGCTGTCCTAGCACCCCGGTCATACAAATATTCATTAACAGCTTTTTCTTGTTGGAGCAGGCGGTCGAACATTAGGAGTGTTGAATTCCAACGTGTAGGGCTGTCGCAAATCAAGCGCCTCACTGGCATGTTGTTTCGCCGCTGGATATCGGCAAAGTGAGCCATGGCCGTGTAGGAACGCCTGAAATGGCCACACACCTTCCTGGCCTGCTTCAGGACGTCCTGTAAGCCTGTGTACTTATGCACAAACCGTTGTACGATCAGATTACACACATGTGCCATGCACGGCACATGTGTCAACTTGCCCAACTTCAATGCCGCTATAAAAAATTTTCCGTTGTCACACACCACTTTGCCGATTCAGCCACTTTTCCACCTGTGCGTTCAGGGCGGACAGGAGTGCTTGTCCGGTGTGACTCTCTGCTTTCAAGCAAGTCAAACCCAAGACGGCGTGACACTGCCGTATCCGGGATGTGGAATAGTACCTGGGGAGCTGGGGGGGTGCCGTTGATGTGGAGCAAGACGCAGCAGCACAAGAGGACTCAGCCGAGGAGGTTATGGAAGAGGATGGAGTAGGAGGAGTAGAGGAGGTGGCAGCAGGACTGCCTGCAATTCGTGGCGGTGTCACCAACTCCTCTGCAATGCCACGCATTCCATGCTTGTCAGCCGTCAGCAGGTTTACCTAATGCGCAGTGTAGGTGATATACCTGCCCTGACCATGCTTTGCAGACCAGGTATCAGTGGTCAGATGGACCCTTGCCCCAACACTGTGTGCCAGACATGCCATGACTTCCTTTTGCACAATCGAGTACAAGTTGGGGATTGCCTTTTGTGAAAAGAAATTCCGGCCGGGTACCTTCCACTGCGGTGTCCCAATAGCTACAATTTTTTTGAACGCCTCAGACTCAACCAGATTGTATGGTAAAAGCTGGCGGGCTAATAGTTCGGACAAGCCAGCTGTCAGACGCTGGGCAAGGGGGTGACTTGGTGACATTGGCTTCTTACGCTCAAACATGTCCTTGACAGACACATGACTGTGGGCAGATGAGCGGGAACTGCTCAAGGCGGGAGACGGAGTGGCGGATGGTTGAGAGGGGGCAAGAAGGACAGCAGTGGTTGACGTGGCTGAAGATGCTAGACCAGGAGGAGGATGGCGACTTAGAGTAGGCATGCTGCTTGTACTCATGTGTTGATCCCATAGGCGTTTGTGATGTGAGATCATGTGCCTACGCAAAGCAGTTGTACCTAGGTGGGTGTTGGACCTCCCACGACTCCGTTTCCTTTGGCACAGGTTGCAAATGGCATCGCTGTTGTCCGAGGCAGACACACAAAAAAAATGCCACACTGCTGAGCTCTGCAATGACGGCATTCTGGTGGTGGACACAGCATGCGTTGATTGGCGTGCTGTCGGGCTGACCCCGGGTGCCGATGCATGCTGTCTGACTGTGCCACTAGCTCCTTGCGACGACCCCCCCCCTGCTTCCAACTCGTCTCCTCCTCCTCTCTGTCTCCCCATCTGAACTTTCGCCCTGTTCTTCTTCTTGCCGAGCGGGCACCCACGTGACATCCATGGACGCATCGTCATCATCAACCTCTTCGCTTGTATCTGACAACTCAGAAAAGGAAGCAGCAGCGGGTACAACATCATCATCATCACACCGTACCTACATGTGTTTAATGCTGCCTGCCTGAGACATATCCCTGTTATCTACATCCTCTAGCAATAATGGTTGCGCATCACTCATTTCTTCAAACGGGTGTGTGAATAACTCCTCTGACATACCAAGTAAAGTGGCTGTGGTGCTAGTTTTGGTGGTGGCGGCAGGCGGGTGAGTGGTATCTTGAGAGGTGCCTGAAGCTAAGCTGGAGGAGGATGGTGCGTCAAGGTTCCGAGCGGAGGCTGTACAAGATTGGGTGTCCTGTGTTAGCCAGTCAACTATGTCCTCAGAACTTTTCAAGTTCAGGGTACGTGGCTTCTGAAAACTGGGCATTATTCTAGGGCAAAAGGGAATCACAGCACCATGACCACGACGGCCCCTGCGGGGTGGCCTGCCTCTGCCTGTCATTTTTTGGGGGGATTAGTGGTACTATGCGTGCAAGCTACTGTGAGACCAGATATGATTGGCAATGTGAACTGTAACAGTTCTGCAGAGCACACACTGTAGGCCTGACACACCCGCTTGAAGACAAGTAACTGCTATTCAATCTATAACAGTGAAAAAAAAATTTTCTTTGTAAAAGCACTCTATAGAGACACCAGATATGATTGGCAATGTGCACTTGAACAGTTCTGCAGAGCACACACTGTAGGCCTGACACACCCGCTTGAAGACAAGTAACTGCTATTCAATCTATAACAGTGAAAAAAACAATTTTGGTTTTAAAAGCACGCTATAGAGACACCAGATATGATTGGCAATGTGCACTGGAACAGTTCTGGAGAGCACACGCTGAAGGAAGGACTGACAGAGCCGCTTGAAGGACACTGACTGGCTGCTATTAGCTTACACTAGAAACCTTTTTTCTTTGTAAAAGCACGCTATAGAGACACCAGATATGATTGGCAATGTGCACTTGAAAAATTCTGCAGAGCACACACTGTAGGCCTGACACACCCGCTTGAAGACAAGTAACTGCTATTCAATCTATAACAGTGAAAAAAAAAATTTGGTTTTAAAAGCACGCTATAGAGACACCAGATATGATTGGCAATGTGCACTGGAACAGTTCTGGAGAGCACACGCTGAAGGAAGGACTGACAGAGCCGCTTGAAGGACACTGACTGGCTGCTATTAGCTTACACTAGAAACCTTTTTTCTTTGTAAAAGCACGCTATAGAGACACCAGATATGATTGGCAATGTGCACTTGAACAGTTCTGCAGAGCACACACTGTAGGCCTGACACACCCGCTTGAAGACAAGTAACTGCTATTCAATCTATAACAGTGAAAAAAAAATTTTGGTTTTAAAAGCACGCTATAGAGACACCAGATATGATTGGCAATGTGCACTGGAACAGTTCCGGAGAGCACACGCTGAAGGAAGGACTGACAGAGCCGCTTGAAGGACACTGACTGGCTGCTATTAGCTTACACTAGAAACCTTTTTTCTTTGTAAATGCACGCTATAGAGACACCAGATATGATTGGCAACTGTCAAAGCACGCTGGCACAGGTCTGCAGAGCACACGCTGAAGGAAGGACTGACAGAGCCGCTTGAAGGACACTGACTGGCTGCTATTAGCTTACACTAGAAACCTTTTTTCTTTGTAAAAGCACGCTATAGAGACACCAGATATGATTGGCAATGTGCACTTGAACAGTTCTGCAGAGCACACACTGTAGGCCTGACACACCCGCTTGAAGACAAGTAACTGCTATTCAATCTATAACAGTGAAAAAAAAAATTTGGTTTTAAAAGCACGCTATAGAGACACCAGATATGATTGGCAATGTGCACTGGAACAGTTCTGGAGAGCACACGCTGAAGGAAGGACTGACAGAGCCGCTTGAAGGACACTGACTGGCTGCTATTAGCTTACACTAGAAACCTTTTTTCTTTGTAAAAGCACGCTATAGAGACACCAGATATGATTGGCAATGTGCACTTGAACAGTTCTGCAGAGCACACACTGTAGGCCTGACACACCCGCTTGAAGACAAGTAACTGCTATTCAATCTATAACAGTGAAAAAAAAATTTTGGTTTTAAAAGCACGCTATAGAGACATCAGATATGATTGGCAATGTGCACTGGAACAGTTCCGGAGAGCACACGCTGAAGGAAGGGCGGACAGAGCCGCTTGAAGGACACTGACTGGCTGTTATTAGCTTACACTAGAAACCTTTTTTCTTTGTAAATGCACGCTATAGAGACACCAGATATGATTGGCAACTGTCAAAGCACGCTGGCACAGGTCTGCAGAGCACACGCTGAAGGAAGGACTGACAGAGCCGCTTGAAGGACACTGACTGGCTGCTGTTAGCTTACACTAGAAACCTTTTTTCTTTGTAAAAGCACTCTATAGAGACACCAGATATGATTGGCAATGTGCACTTGAACAGTTCTGCAGAGCACACACTGTAGGCCTGACACACCCGCTTGAAGACAAGTAACTGCTATTCAATCTATAACAGTGAAAAATAAATTTTGGTTTTAAAAGCACGCTATGGAGACACCAGATATGATTGGCAATGTGCACTGGAACAGTTCTGGAGAGCACACGCTGAAGGAAGGACTGACAGAGCCGCTTGAAGGACACTGACTGGCTGCTATTAGCTTACACTAGAAACCTTTTTTCTTTGTAAAAGCACGCTATAGAGACACCAGATATGATTGGCAATGTGCACTTGAACAGTTCTGCAGAGCACACACTGTAGGCCTGACACACCCGCTTGAAGACAAGTAACTGCTATTCAATCTATAACAGTGAAAAAAAAAATTTGGTTTTAAAAGCACGCTGTAGAGACACCAGATATGATTGGCAATGTGCACTGGAACAGTTCTGGAGAGCACACGCTGAAGGAAGGACTGACAGAGCCGCTTGAAGGACACTGACTGGCTGCTATTAGCTTACACTAGAAACCTGTTTTCTTTGTAAAAGCACGCTATAGAGACACCAGATATGATTGGCAATGTGCACTTGAACAGTTCTGCAGAGCACACACTGTAGGCCTGACACACCCGCTTGAAGACAAGTAACTGCTATTCAATCTATAACAGTGAAAAAAAAAATTTGGTTTTAAAAGCACGCTATAGAGACACCAGATATGAATGGCAATGTGCACTGGAACAGTTCTGGAGAGCACACGCTGAAGGAAGGACTGACAGAGCCGCTTGAAGGACACTGACTGGCTGCTATTAGCTTACACTAGAAACCTTTTTTCTTTGTAAAAGCACGCTATAGAGACACCAGATATGATTGGCAATGTGCACTTGAACAGTTCTGCAGAGCACACACTGTAGGCCTGACACACCCGCTTGAAGACAAGTAACTGCTATTCAATCTATAACAGTGAAAAAAAAATTTTGGTTTTAAAAGCATGCTATAGAGACACCAGATATGATTGGCAATGTGCACTGGAACAGTTCCGGAGAGCACACGCTGAAGGAAGGACTGACAGAGCCGCTTGAAGGACACTGACTGGCTGCTATTAGCTTACACTAGAAACCTTTTTTCTTTGTAAATGCACGCTATAGAGACACCAGATATGATTGGCAACTGTCAAAGCACGCTGGCACAGGTCTGCAGAGCACACGCTGAAGGAAGGACTGACAGAGCTGCTTGAAGGACACTGACTGGCTGCTATTAGCTTACACTAGAAACCTGTTTTCTTTGTAAAAGCACGCTATAGAGACACCAGATATGATTGGCAATGTGCACTTGAACAGTTCTGCAGAGCACACACTGTAGGCCTGACACACCCGCTTGAAGACAAGTAACTGCTATTCAATCTATAACAGTGAAAAATAAATTTTGGTTTTAAAAGCACGCTATAGAGACACCAGATATGATTGGCAATGTGCACTGGAACAGTTCTGGAGAGCACACGCTGAAGGAAGGACTGACAGAGCCGCTTGAAGGACACTGACTGGCTGCTATTAGCTTACACTAGAAACCTTTTTTCTTTGTAAAAGCACGCTATAGAGACACCAGATATGATTGGCAATGTGCACTTGAAAAATTCTGCAGAGCACACACTGTAGGCCTGACACACCCGCTTGAAGACAAGTAACTGCTATTCAATCTATAACAGTGAAAAAAAAAATTTGGTTTTAAAAGCACGCTATAGAGACACCAGATATGATTGGCAATGTGCACTGGAACAGTTCTGGAGAGCACACGCTGAAGGAAGGACTGACAGAGCCGCTTGAAGGACACTGACTGGCTGCTATTAGCTTACACTAGAAACCTTTTTTCTTTGTAAAAGCACGCTATAGAGACACCAGATATGATTGGCAATGTGCACTTGAACAGTTCTGCAGAGCACACACTGTAGGCCTGACACACCCGCTTGAAGACAAGTAACTGCTATTCAATCTATAACAGTGAAAAAAAAATTTTGGTTTTAAAAGCACGCTATAGAGACACCAGATATGATTGGCAATGTGCACTGGAACAGTTCCGGAGAGCACACGCTGAAGGAAGGACTGACAGAGCCGCTTGAAGGACACTGACTGGCTGCTATTAGCTTACACTAGAAACCTTTTTTCTTTGTAAATGCACGCTATAGAGACACCAGATATGATTGGCAACTGTCAAAGCACGCTGGCATAGGTCTGCAGAGCACACGCTGAAGGAAGGACTGACAGAGCCGCTTGAAGGACACTGACTGGCTGCTATTAGCTTACACTAGAAACCTTTTTTCTTTGTAAAAGCACGCTATAGAGACACCAGATATGATTGGCAATGTGCACTTGAACAGTTCTGCAGAGCACACACTGTAGGCCTGACACACCCGCTTGAAGACAAGTAACTGCTATTCAATCTATAACAGTGAAAAAAAAAATTTGGTTTTAAAAGCACGCTATAGAGACACCAGATATGATTGGCAATGTGCACTGGAACAGTTCTGGAGAGCACACGCTGAAGGAAGGACTGACAGAGCCGCTTGAAGGACACTGACTGGCTGCTATTAGCTTACACTAGAAACCTTTTTTCTTTGTAAAAGCACGCTATAGAGACACCAGATATGATTGGCAATGTGCACTTGAACAGTTCTGCAGAGCACACACTGTAGGCCTGACACACCCGCTTGAAGACAAGTAACTGCTATTCAATCTATAACAGTGAAAAAAAAATTTTGGTTTTAAAAGCACGCTATAGAGACATCAGATATGATTGGCAATGTGCACTGGAACAGTTCCGGAGAGCACACGCTGAAGGAAGGACGGACAGAGCCGCTTGAAGGACACTGACTGGCTGTTATTAGCTTACACTAGAAACCTTTTTTCTTTGTAAATGCACGCTATAGAGACACCAGATATGATTGGCAACTGTCAAAGCACGCTGGCACAGGTCTGCAGAGCACACGCTGAAGGAAGGACTGACAGAGCCGCTTGAAGGACACTGACTGGCTGCTGTTAGCTTACACTAGAAACCTTTTTTCTTTGTAAAAGCACTCTATAGAGACACCAGATATGATTGGCAATGTGCACTTGAACAGTTCTGCAGAGCACACACTGTAGGCCTGACACACCCGCTTGAAGACAAGTAACTGCTATTCAATCTATAACAGTGAAAAATAAATTTTGGTTTTAAAAGCACGCTATGGAGACACCAGATATGATTGGCAATGTGCACTGGAACAGTTCTGGAGAGCACACGCTGAAGGAAGGACTGACAGAGCCGCTTGAAGGACACTGACTGGCTGCTATTAGCTTACACTAGAAACCTTTTTTCTTTGTAAAAGCACGCTATAGAGACACCAGATATGATTGGCAATGTGCACTTGAACAGTTCTGCAGAGCACACACTGTAGGCCTGACACACCCGCTTGAAGACAAGTAACTGCTATTCAATCTATAACAGTGAAAAAAAAAATTTGGTTTTAAAAGCACGCTATAGAGACACCAGATATGATTGGCAATGTGCACTGGAACAGTTCTGGAGAGCACACGCTGAAGGAAGGACTGACAGAGCCGCTTGAAGGACACTGACTGGCTGCTATTAGCTTACACTAGAAACCTGTTTTCTTTGTAAAAGCACGCTATAGAGACACCAGATATGATTGGCAATGTGCACTTGAACAGTTCTGCAGAGCACACACTGTAGGCCTGACACACCCGCTTGAAGACAAGTAACTGCTATTCAATCTATAACAGTGAAAAAAAAAATTTGGTTTTAAAAGCACGCTATAGAGACACCAGATATGAATGGCAATGTGCACTGGAACAGTTCTGGAGAGCACACGCTGAAGGAAGGACTGACAGAGCCGCTTGAAGGACACTGACTGGCTGCTATTAGCTTACACTAGAAACCTTTTTTCTTTGTAAAAGCACGCTATAGAGACACCAGATATGATTGGCAATGTGCACTTGAACAGTTCTGCAGAGCACACACTGTAGGCCTGACACACCCGCTTGAAGACAAGTAACTGCTATTCAATCTATAACAGTGAAAAAAAAATTTTGGTTTTAAAAGCATGCTATAGAGACACCAGATATGATTGGCAATGTGCACTGGAACAGTTCCGGAGAGCACACGCTGAAGGAAGGACTGACAGAGCCGCTTGAAGGACACTGACTGGCTGCTATTAGCTTACACTAGAAACCTTTTTTCTTTGTAAATGCACGCTATAGAGACACCAGATATGATTGGCAACTGTCAAAGCACGCTGGCACAGGTCTGCAGAGCACACGCTGAAGGAAGGACTGACAGAGCTGCTTGAAGGACACTGACTGGCTGCTATTAGCTTACACTAGAAACCTGTTTTCTTTGTAAAAGCACGCTATAGAGACACCAGATATGATTGGCAATGTGCACTTGAACAGTTCTGCAGAGCACACACTGTAGGCCTGACACACCCGCTTGAAGACAAGTAACTGCTATTCAATCTATAACAGTGAAAAATAAATTTTGGTTTTAAAAGCACGCTATAGAGACACCAGATATGATTGGCAATGTGCACTGGAACAGTTCTGGAGAGCACACGCTGAAGGAAGGACTGACAGAGCCGCTTGAAGGACACTGACTGGCTGCTATTAGCTTACACTAGAAACCTTTTTTCTTTGTAAAAGCACGCTATAGAGACACCAGATATGATTGGCAATGTGCACTTGAACAGTTCTGCAGAGCACACACTGTAGGCCTGACACACCCGCTTGAAGACAAGTAACTGCTATTCAATCTATAACAGTGAAAAAAAAAAATTGGTTTTAAAAGCACGCTATAGAGACACCAGATATGATTGGCAATGTGCACTGGAACAGTTCTGGAGAGCACACGCTGAAGGAAGGACTGACAGAGCTGCTTGAAGGACACTGACTGGCTGCTATTAGCTTACACTAGAAACCTGTTTTCTTTGTAAAAGCACGCTATAGAGACACCAGATATGATTGGCAATGTGCACTTGAACAGTTCTGCAGAGCACACACTGTAGGCCTGACACACCCGCTTGAAGACAAGTAACTGCTATTCAATCTATAACAGTGAAAAAAATTTTTTGGTTTTAAAAGCACGCTATAGAGACACCAGATATGATTGGCAATGTGCACTGGAACAGTTCCGGAGAGCACACGCTGAAGGAAGGACTGACAGAGCCGCTTGAAGGACACTGACTGGCTGCTATTAGCTTACACTAGAAACCTTTTTTCTTTGTAAATGCACGCTATAGAGACACCAGATATGATTGGCAACTGTCAAAGCACGCTGGCACAGGTCTGCAGAGCACACGCTGAAGGAAGGACTGACAGAGCCGCTTGAAGGACACTGACTGGCTGCTATTAGCTTACACTAGAAACCTTTTTTCTTTGTAAAAGCACGCTATAGAGACACCAGATATGATTGGCAATGTGCACTTGAACAGTTCTGCAGAGCACACACTGTAGGCCTGACACACCCGCTTGAAGACAAGTAACTGCTATTCAATCTATAACAGTGAAAAAAAAAATTTGGTTTTAAAAGCACGCTATAGAGACACCAGATATGATTGGCAATGTGCACTGGAACAGTTCTGGAGAGCACACGCTGAAGGAAGGACTGACAGAGCCGCTTGAAGGACACTGACTGGCTGCTATTAGCTTACACTAGAAACCTTTTTTCTTTGTAAAAGCACGCTATAGAGACACCAGATATGATTGGCAATGTGCACTTGAACAGTTCTGCAGAGCACACACTGTAGGCCTGACACACCCGCTTGAAGACAAGTAACTGCTATTCAATCTATAACAGTGAAAAAAAAATTTTGGTTTTAAAAGCACGCTATAGAGACACCAGATATGATTGGCAATGTGCACTGGAACAGTTCCGGAGAGCACACGCTGAAGGAAGGACTGACAGAGCCGCTTGAAGGACACTGACTGGCTGCTATTAGCTTACACTAGAAACCTTTTTTCTTTGTAAATGCACGCTATAGAGACACCAGATATGATTGGCAACTGTCAAAGCACGCTGGCACAGGTCTGCAGAGCACACGCTGAAGGAAGGACTGACAGAGCCGCTTGAAGGACACTGACTGGCTGCTGTTAGCTTACACTAGAAACCTTTTTTCTTTGTAAAAGCACTCTATAGAGACACCAGATATGATTGGCAATGTGCACTTGAACAGTTCTGCAGAGCACACACTGTAGGCCTGACACACCCGCTTGAAGACAAGTAACTGCTATTCAATCTATAACAGTGAAAAATAAATTTTGGTTTTAAAAGCACGCTATAGAGACACCAGATATGATTGGCAATGTGCACTGGAACAGTTCTGGAGAGCACACGCTGAAGGAAGGACTGACAGAGCCGTTTGAAGGACACTGACTGGCTGCTATTAGCTTACACTAGAAACCTTTTTTCTTTGTAAAAGCACGCTATAGAGACACCAGATATGATTGGCAATGTGCACTTGAACAGTTCTGCAGAGCACACACTGTAGGCCTGACACACCCGCTTGAAGACAAGTAACTGCTATTCAATCTATAACAGTGAAAAAAAAAATTTGGTTTTAAAAGCACGCTATAGAGACACCAGATATGATTGGCAATGTGCACTGGAACAGTTCTGGAGAGCACACGCTGAAGGAAGGACTGACAGAGCCGCTTGAAGGACACTGACTGGATTCTATTAGCTTACACTAGAAACCTGTTTTCTTTGTAAAAGCACGCTATAGAGACACCAGATATGATTGGCAATGTGCACTTGAACAGTTCTGCAGAGCACACACTGTAGGCCTGACACACCCGCTTGAAGACAAGTAACTGCTATTCAATCTATAACAGTGAAAAAAAAATTTTGGTTTTAAAAGCACGCTATAGAGACACCAGATATGATTGGCAATGTGCACTGGAACAGTTCCGGAGAGCACACGCTGAAGGAAGGACTGACAGAGCCGCTTGAAGGACACTGACTGGCTGCTATTAGCTTACACTAGAAACCTTTTTTCTTTGTAAATGCACGCTATAGAGACACCAGATATGATTGGCAACTGTCAAAGCACGCTGGCACAGGTCTGCAGAGCACACGCTGAAGGAAGGACTGAAAGAGCCGCTTGAAGGACACTGACTGGCTGCTATTAGCTTACACTAGAAACCTTTTTTCTTTGTAAAAGCACGCTATAGAGACACCAGATATGATTGGCAATGTGCACTTGAACAGTTCTGCAGAGCACACACTGTAGGCCTGACACACCCGCTTGAAGACAAGTAACTGCTATTCAATCTATAACAGTGAAAAAAAAATTTTGGTTTTAAAAGCACGCTATAGAGACACCAGATATGATTGGCAATGTGCACTGGAACAGTTCCGGAGAGCACACGCTGAAGGAAGGACGGACAGAGCCGCTTGAAGGACACTGACTGGCTGCTATTAGCTTACACTAGAAACCTTTTTTCTTTGTAAATGCACGCTATAGAGACACCAGATATGATTGGCAACTGTCAAAGCACGCTGGCACAGGTCTGCAGAGCACACGCTGAAGGAAGGACTGACAGAGCCGCTTGAAGGACACTGACTGGCTGCTGTTAGCTTACACTAGAAACCTTTTTTCTTTGTAAAAGCACTCTATAGAGACACCAGATATGATTGGCAATGTGCACTTGAACAGTTCTGCAGAGCACACACTGTAGGCCTGACACACCCGCTTGAAGACAAGTAACTGCTATTCAATCTATAACAGTGAAAAATAAATTTTGGTTTTAAAAGCACGCTATGGAGACACCAGATATGATTGGCAATGTGCACTGGAACAGTTCTGGAGAGCACACGCTGAAGGAAGGACTGACAGAGCCGCTTGAAGGACACTGACTGGCTGCTATTAGCTTACACTAGAAACCTTTTTTCTTTGTAAAAGCACGCTATAGAGACACCAGATATGATTGGCAATGTGCACTTGAACAGTTCCTTTAGAGCACACACTGTAGGCCTGACACACCCGCTTGAAGACAAGTAACTGCTATTCAATCTATAACAGTGAAAAAAAAAATTGGTTTTAAAAGCACGCTATAGAGACACCAGATATGATTGGCAATGTGCACTGGAACAGTTCTGGAGAGCACACGCTGAAGGAAGGACTGACAGAGCCGCTTGAAGGACACTGACTGGCTGCTATTAGCTTACACTAGAAACCTGTTTTCTTTGTAAAAGCACGCTATAGAGACACCAGATATGATTGGCAATGTGCACTTGAACAGTTCTGCAGAGCACACACTGTAGGCCTGACACACCCGCTTGAAGACAAGTAACTGCTATTCAATCTATAACAGTGAAAAAAAAAATTTGGTTTTAAAAGCACGCTATAGAGACACCAGATATGATTGGCAATGTGCACTGGAACAGTTCTGGAGAGCACACGCTGAAGGAAGGACTGACAGAGCCGCTTGAAGGACACTGACTGGCTGCTATTAGCTTACACTAGAAACCTTTTTTCTTTGTAAAAGCACGCTATAGAGACACCAGATATGATTGGCAATGTGCACTTGAACAGTTCTGCAGAGCACACACTGTAGGCCTGACACACCCGCTTGAAGACAAGTAACTGCTATTCAATCTATAACAGTGAAAAATAAATTTTGGTTTTAAAAGCACGCTATAGAGACACCAGATATGATTGGCAATGTGCAGTGGAACAGTTCCGGAGAGCACACGCTGAAGGAAGGACTGACAGAGCCGCTTGAAGGACACTGACTGGCTGCTATTAGCTTACACTAGAAACCTTTTTTCTTTGTAAATGCACGCTATAGAGACACCAGATATGATTGGCAACTGTCAAAGCACGCTGGCACAGGTCTGCAGAGCACACGCTGAAGGAAGGACTGACAGAGCCGCTTGAAGGACACTGACTGGCTGCTGTTAGCTTACACTAGAAACCTTTTTTCTTTGTAAAAGCACGCTATAGAGACACCAGATATGATTGGCAATGTGCACTTGAACAGTTCTGCAGAGCACACACTGTAGGCCTGACACACCCGCTTGAAGACAAGTAACTGCTATTCAATCTATAACAGTGAAAAAAAAAATTTGGTTTTAAAAGCACGCTATAGAGACACCAGATATGATTGGCAATGTGCACTGGAACAGTTCTGGAGAGCACACGCTGAAGGAAGGACTGACAGAGCTGCTTGAAGGACACTGACTGGCTGCTATTAGCTTACACTAGAAACCTGTTTTCTTTGTAAAAGCACGCTATAGAGACACCAGATATGATTGGCAATGTGCACTTGAACAGTTCTGCAGAGCACACACTGTAGGCCTGACACACCCGCTTGAAGACAAGTAACTGCTATTCAATCTATAACAGTGAAAAAAAAATTTTGGTTTTAAAAGCACGCTATAGAGACACCAGATATGATTGGCAATGTGCACTGGAACAGTTCCGGAGAGCACACGCTGAAGGAAGGACTGACAGAGCCGCTTGAAGGACACTGACTGGCTGCTATTAGCTTACACTAGAAACCTTTTTTCTTTGTAAATGCACGCTATAGAGACACCAGATATGATTGGCAACTGTCAAAGCACGCTGGCACAGGTCTGCAGAGCACACGCTGAAGGAAGGACTGAAAGAGCCGCTTGAAGGACACTGACTGGCTGCTATTAGCTTACACTAGAAACCTTTTTTCTTTGTAAAAGCACGCTATAGAGACACCAGATATGATTGGCAATGTGCACTTGAACAGTTCTGCAAAGCACACACTGTAGGCCTGACACACCCGCTTGAAGACAAGTAACTGCTATTCAATCTATAACAGTGAAAAAAAAAATTTGGTTTTAAAAGCACGCTATAGAGACACCAGATATGATTGGCAATGTGCACTGGAACAGTTCCGGAGAGCACACGCTGAAGGAAGGACGGACAGAGCCGCTTGAAGGACACTGACTGGCTGCTATTAGCTTACACTAGAAACCTTTTTTCTTTGTAAATGCACGCTATAGAGACACCAGATATGATTGGCAACTGTCAAAGCACGCTGGCACAGGTCTGCAGAGCACACGCTGAAGGAAGGACTGACAGAGCCGCTTGAAGGACACTGACTGGCTGCTGTTAGCTTACACTAGAAACCTTTTTTCTTTGTAAAAGCACTCTATAGAGACACCAGATATGATTGGCAATGTGCACTTGAACAGTTCTGCAGAGCACACACTGTAGGCCTGACACACCCGCTTGAAGACAAGTAACTGCTATTCAATCTATAACAGTGAAAAATAAATTTTGGTTTTAAAAGCACGCTATGGAGACACCAGATATGATTGGCAATGTGCACTGGAACAGTTCTGGAGAGCACACGCTGAAGGAAGGACTGACAGAGCCGCTTGAAGGACACTGACTGGCTGCTATTAGCTTACACTAGAAACCTTTTTTCTTTGTAAAAGCACGCTATAGAGACACCAGATATGATTGGCAATGTGCACTTGAACAGTTCCTTTAGAGCACACACTGTAGGCCTGACACACCCGCTTGAAGACAAGTAACTGCTATTCAATCTATAACAGTGAAAAAAAAAATTGGTTTTAAAAGCACGCTATAGAGACACCAGATATGATTGGCAATGTGCACTGGAACAGTTCTGGAGAGCACACGCTGAAGGAAGGACTGACAGAGCCGCTTGAAGGACACTGACTGGCTGCTATTAGCTTACACTAGAAACCTGTTTTCTTTGTAAAAGCACGCTATAGAGACACCAGATATGATTGGCAATGTGCACTTGAACAGTTCTGCAGAGCACACACTGTAGGCCTGACACACCCGCTTGAAGACAAGTAACTGCTATTCAATCTATAACAGTGAAAAAAAAAATTTGGTTTTAAAAGCACGCTATAGAGACACCAGATATGATTGGCAATGTGCACTGGAACAGTTCTGGAGAGCACACGCTGAAGGAAGGACTGACAGAGCCGCTTGAAGGACACTGACTGGCTGCTATTAGCTTACACTAGAAACCTTTTTTCTTTGTAAAAGCACGCTATAGAGACACCAGATATGATTGGCAATGTGCACTTGAACAGTTCTGCAGAGCACACACTGTAGGCCTGACACACCCGCTTGAAGACAAGTAACTGCTATTCAATCTATAACAGTGAAAAATAAATTTTGGTTTTAAAAGCACGCTATAGAGACACCAGATATGATTGGCAATGTGCACTGGAACAGTTCCGGAGAGCACACGCTGAAGGAAGGACTGACAGAGCCGCTTGAAGGACACTGACTGGCTGCTATTAGCTTACACTAGAAACCTTTTTTCTTTGTAAATGCACGCTATAGAGACACCAGATATGATTGGCAACTGTCAAAGCACGCTGGCACAGGTCTGCAGAGCACACGCTGAAGGAAGGACTGACAGAGCCGCTTGAAGGACACTGACTGGCTGCTGTTAGCTTACACTAGAAACCTTTTTTCTTTGTAAAAGCACTCTATAGAGACACCAGATATGATTGGCAATGTGCACTTGAACAGTTCTGCAGAGCACACACTGTAGGCCTGACACACCCGCTTGAAGACAAGTAACTGCTATTCAATCTATAACAGTGAAAAATAAATTTTGGTTTTAAAAGCACGCTATAGAGACACCAGATATGATTGGCAATGTGCACTGGAACAGTTCTGGAGAGCACACGCTGAAGGAAGGACTGACAGAGCCGCTTGAAGGACACTGACTGGCTGCTATTAGCTTACACTAGAAACCTTTTTTCTTTGTAAAAGCACGCTATAGAGACACCAGATATGATTGGCAATGTGCACTTGAACAGTTCTGCAGAGCACACACTGTAGGCCTGACACACCCGCTTGAAGACAAGTAACTGCTATTCAATCTATAACAGTGAAAAAAAAAATTTGGTTTTAAAAGCACGCTATAGAGACACCAGATATGATTGGCAATGTGCACTGGAACAGTTCTGGAGAGCACACGCTGAAGGAAGGACTGACAGAGCTGCTTGAAGGACACTGACTGGCTGCTATTAGCTTACACTAGAAACCTGTTTTCTTTGTAAAAGCACGCTATAGAGACACCAGATATGATTGGCAATGTGCACTTGAACAGTTCTGCAGAGCACACACTGTAGGCCTGACACACCCGCTTGAAGACAAGTAACTGCTATTCAATCTATAACAGTGAAAAAAAATTTTTGGTTTTAAAAGCACGCTATAGAGACACCAGATATGATTGGCAATGTGCACTGGAACAGTTCCGGAGAGCACACGCTGAAGGAAGGACTGACAGAGCCGCTTGAAGGACACTGACTGGCTGCTATTAGCTTACACTAGAAACCTTTTTTCTTTGTAAATGCACGCTATAGAGACACCAGATATGATTGGCAACTGTCAAAGCACGCTGGCACAGGTCTGCAGAGCACACGCTGAAGGAAGGACTGACAGAGCCGCTTGAAGGACACTGACTGGCTGCTATTAGCTTACACTAGAAACCTTTTTTCTTTGTAAAAGCACGCTATAGAGACACCAGATATGATTGGCAATGTGCACTTGAACAGTTCTGCAGAGCACACACTGTAGGCCTGACACACCCGCTTGAAGACAAGTAACTGCTATTCAATCTATAACAGTGAAAAAAAAAATGTGGTTTTAAAAGCACGCTATAGAGACACCAGATATGATTGGCAATGTGCACTGGAACAGTTCTGGAGAGCACACGCTGAAGGAAGGACTGACAGAGCCGCTTGAAGGACACTGACTGGCTGCTATTAGCTTACACTAGAAACCTTTTTTCTTTGTAAAAGCACGCTATAGAGACACCAGATATGATTGGCAATGTGCACTTGAACAGTTCTGCAGAGCACACACTGTAGGCCTGACACACCCGCTTGAAGACAAGTAACTGCTATTCAATCTATAACAGTGAAAAAAAAATTTTGGTTTTAAAAGCACGCTATAGAGACACCAGATATGATTGGCAATGTGCACTGGAACAGTTCCGGAGAGCACACGCTGAAGGAAGGACTGACAGAGCCGCTTGAAGGACACTGACTGGCTGCTATTAGCTTACACTAGAAACCTTTTTTCTTTGTAAATGCACGCTATAGAGACACCAGATATGATTGGCAACTGTCAAAGCACGCTGGCACAGGTCTGCAGAGCACACGCTGAAGGAAGGACTGACAGAGCCGCTTGAAGGACACTGACTGGCTGCTGTTAGCTTACACTAGAAACCTTTTTTCTTTGTAAAAGCACTCTATAGAGACACCAGATATGATTGGCAATGTGCACTTGAACAGTTCTGCAGAGCACACACTGTAGGCCTGACACACCCGCTTGAAGACAAGTAACTGCTATTCAATCTATAACAGTGAAAAATAAATTTTGGTTTTAAAAGCACGCTATAGAGACACCAGATATGATTGGCAATGTGCACTGGAACAGTTCTGGAGAGCACACGCTGAAGGAAGGACTGACAGAGCCGCTTGAAGGACACTGACTGGCTGCTATTAGCTTACACTAGAAACCTGTTTTCTTTGTAAAAGCACGCTATAGAGACACCAGATATGATTGGCAATGTGCACTTGAACAGTTCTGCAGAGAACACACTGTAGGCCTGACACACCCGCTTGAAGACAAGTAACTGCTATTCAATCTATAACAGTGAAAAATAAATTTTGGTTTTAAAAGCACGCTATAGAGACACCAGATATGATTGGCAATGTGCACTGGAACAGTTCTGGAGAGCACACGCTGAAGGAAGGACTGACAGAGCCGCTTGAAGGACACTGACTGGCTGCTATTAGCTTACACTAGAAACCTGTTTTCTTTGTAAAAGCACGCTATAGAGACACCAGATATGATTGGCAATGTGCACTTGAACAGTTCTGCAGAGCACACACTGTAGGCCTGACACACCCGCTTGAAGACAAGTAACTGCTATTCAATCTATAACAGTGAAAAATAAATTTTGGTTTTAAAAGCACGCTATAGAGACACCAGATATGATTGGCAATGTGCACTGGAACAGTTCTGGAGGGCACACGCTGAAGGAAGGACTGACAGAGCCGCTTGAAGGACACTGACTGGCTGCTATTAGCTTACACTAGAAACCTTTTTTCTTTGTAAAAGCACGCTATAGAGACACCAGATATGATTGGCAATGTGCACTTGAACAGTTCTGCAGAGCACACACTGTAGGCCTGACACACCCGCTTGAAGACAAGTAACTGCTATTCAATCTATAACAGTGAAAAAAAAATTTTGGTTTTAAAAGCACGCTATAGAGACACCAGATATGATTGGCAATGTGCACTGGAACAGTTCCGGAGAGCACACGCTGAAGGAAGGACTGACAGAGCCGCTTGAAGGACACTGACTGGCTGCTATTAGCTTACACTAGAAACCTTTTTTCTTTGTAAATGCACGCTATAGAGACACCAGATATGATTGGCAACTGTCAAAGCACGCTGGCACAGGTCTGCAGAGCACACGCTGAAGGAAGGACTGACAGAGCCGCTTGAAGGACACTGACTGGCTGCTGTTAGCTTACACTAGAAACCTTTTTTCTTTGTAAAAGCACTCTATAGAGACACCAGATATGATTGGCAATGTGCACTTGAACAGTTCTGCAGAGCACACACTGTAGGCCTGACACACCCGCTTGAAGACAAGTAACTGCTATTCAATCTATAACAGTGAAAAATAAATTTTGGTTTTAAAAGCACGCTATAGAGACACCAGATATGATTGGCAATATGCACTGGAACAGTTCTGGAGAGCACACGCTGAAGGAAGGACTGACAGAGCCGCTTGAAGGACACTGACTGGCTGCTATTAGCTTACACTAGAAACCTTTTTTCTTTGTAAAAGCACGCTATAGAGACACCAGATATGATTGGCAATGTGCACTTGAACAGTTCTGCAGAGCACACACTGTAGGCCTGACACACCCGCTTGAAGACAAGTAACTGCTATTCAATCTATAACAGTGAAAAAAAAAATTTGGTTTTAAAAGCACGCTATAGAGACACCAGATATGATTGGCAATGTGCACTGGAACAGTTCTGGAGAGCACACGCTGAAGGAAGGACTGACAGAGCCGCTTGAAGGACACTGACTGGCTGCTATTAGCTTACACTAGAAACCTGTTTTCTTTGTAAAAGCACGCTATAGAGACACCAGATATGATTGGCAATGTGCACTTGAACAGTTCTGCAGAGCACACACTGTAGGCCTGACACACCCGCTTGAAGACAAGTAACTGCTATTCAATCTATAACAGTGAAAAATAAATTTTGGTTTTAAAAGCACGCTATAGAGACACCAGATATGATTGGCAATGTGCACTGGAACAGTTCTGGAGAGCACACGCTGAAGGAAGGACTGACAGAGCCGCTTGAAGGACACTGACTGGCTGCTATTAGCTTACACTAGAAACCTTTTTTCTTTGTAAAAGCACGCTATAGAGACACCAGATATGATTGGCAATGTGCACTTGAACAGTTCTGCAGAGCACACACTGTAGGCCTGACACACCCGCTTGAAGACAAGTAACTGCTATTCAATCTATAACAGTGAAAAAAAAAATTTGGTTTTAAAAGCACGCTATAGAGACACCAGATATGATTGGCAATGTGCACTGGAACAGTTCTGGAGAGCACACGCTGAAGGAAGGACTGACAGAGCCGCTTGAAGGACACTGACTGGCTGCTATTAGCTTACACTAGAAACCTTTTTTCTTTGTAAAAGCACGCTATAGAGACACCAGATATGATTGGCAATGTGCACTTGAACAGTTCTGCAGAGCACACACTGTAGGCCTGACACACCCGCTTGAAGACAAGTAACTGCTATTCAATCTATAACAGTGAAAAAAAATTTTTGGTTTTAAAAGCACGCTATAGAGACACCAGATATGATTGGCAATGTGCACTGGAACAGTTCCGGAGAGCACACGCTGAAGGAAGGACTGACAGAGCCGCTTGAAGGACACTGACTGGCTGCTATTAGCTTACACTAGAAACCTTTTTTCTTTGTAAATGCACGCTATAGAGACACCAGATATGATTGGCAACTGTCAAAGCACGCTGGCACAGGTCTGCAGAGCACACGCTGAAGGAAGGACTGACAGAGCCGCTTGAAGGACACTGACTGGCTGCTATTAGCTTACACTAGAAACCTTTTTTCTTTGTAAAAGCACGCTATAGAGACACCAGATATGATTGGCAATGTGCACTTGAACAGTTCTGCAGAGCACACACTGTAGGCCTGACACACCCGCTTGAAGACAAGTAACTGCTATTCAATCTATAACAGTGAAAAAAAAAATTTGGTTTTAAAAGCACGCTATAGAGACACCAGATATGATTGGCAATGTGCACTGGAACAGTTCTGGAGAGCACACGCTGAAGGAAGGACTGACAGAGCCGCTTGAAGGACACTGACTGGCTGCTATTAGCTTACACTAGAAACCTTTTTTCTTTGTAAAAGCACGCTATAGAGACACCAGATATGATTGGCAATGTGCACTTGAACAGTTCTGCAGAGCACACACTGTAGGCCTGACACACCCGCTTGAAGACAAGTAACTGCTATTCAATCTATAACAGTGAAAAAAAAAATTTGGTTTTAAAAGCACGCTATAGAGACACCAGATATGATTGGCAATGTGCACTGGAACAGTTCCGGAGAGCACACGCTGAAGGAAGGACTGACAGAGCCGCTTGAAGGACACTGACTGGCTGCTATTAGCTTACACTAGAAACCTTTTTTCTTTGTAAATGCACGCTATAGAGACACCAGATATGATTGGCAACTGTCAAAGCACGCTGGCACAGGTCTGCAGAGCACACGCTGAAGGAAGGACTGACAGAGCCGCTTGAAGGACACTGACTGGCTGCTGTTAGCTTACACTAGAAACCTTTTTTCTTTGTAAAAGCACTCTATAGAGACACCAGATATGATTGGCAATGTGCACTTGAACAGTTCTGCAGAGCACACACTGTAGGCCTGACACACCCGCTTGAAGACAAGTAACTGCTATTCAATCTATAACAGTGAAAAATAAATTTTGGTTTTAAAAGCACGCTATAGAGACACCAGATATGATTGGCAATGTGCACTGGAACAGTTCTGGAGAGCACACGCTGAAGGAAGGACTGACAGAGCCGCTTGAAAGACACTGACTGGCTGCTATTAGCTTACACTAGAAACCTTTTTTCTTTGTAAAAGCACGCTATAGAGACACCAGATATGATTGGCAATGTGCACTTGAAAAGTTCTGCAGAGCACACACTGTAGGCCTGACACACCCGCTTGAAGACAAGTAACTGCTATTCAATCTATAACAGTGAAAAAAAAAATTTGGTTTTAAAAGCACGCTATAGAGACACCAGATATGATTGGCAATGTGCACTGGAACAGTTCTGGAGAGCACACGCTGAAGGAAGGACTGACAGAGCCGCTTGAAGGACACTGACTGGCTGCTATTAGCTTACACTAGAAACCTGTTTTCTTTGTAAAAGCACGCTATAGAGACACCAGATATGATTGGCAATGTGCACTTGAACAGTTCTGCAGAGCACACACTGTAGGCCTGACACACCCGCTTGAAGACAAGTAACTGCTATTCAATCTATAACAGTGAAAAATAAATTTTGGTTTTAAAAGCACGCTATAGAGACACCAGATATGATTGGCAATGTGCACTGGAACAGTTCTGGAGAGCACACGCTGAAGGAAGGACTGACAGAGCCGCTTGAAGGACACTGACTGGCTGCTATTAGCTTACACTAGAAACCTTTTTTCTTTGTAAAAGCACGCTATAGAGACACCAGATATGATTGGCAATGTGCACTTGAACAGTTCTGCAGAGCACACACTGTAGGCCTGACACACCCGCTAGAAGACAAGTAACTGCTATTCAATCTATAACAGTGAAAAAAAAAATTTGGTTTTAAAAGCACGCTATAGAGACACCAGATATGATTGGCAATGTGCACTGGAACAGTTCTGGAGAGCACACGCTGAAGGAAGGACTGACAGAGCCGCTTGAAGGACACTGACTGGCTGCTATTAGCTTACACTAGAAACCTTTTTTCTTTGTAAAAGCACGCTATAGAGACACCAGATATGATTGGCAATGTGCACTTGAACAGTTCTGCAGAGCACACACTTCAGGCCTGACACACCCGCTTGAAGACAAGTAACTGCTATTCAATCTATAACAGTGAAAAAAAATTTTTGGTTTTAAAAGCACGCTATAGAGACACCAGATATGATTGGCAATGTGCACTGGAACAGTTCCGGAGAGCACACGCTGAAGGAAGGACTGACAGAGCCGCTTGAAGGACACTGACTGGCTGCTATTAGCTTACACTAGAAACCTTTTTTCTTTGTAAATGCACGCTATAGAGACACCAGATATGATTGGCAACTGTCAAAGCACGCTGGCACAGGTCTGCAGAGCACACGCTGAAGGAAGGACTGACAGAGCCGCTTGAAGGACACTGACTGGCTGCTATTAGCTTACACTAGAAACCTTTTTTCTTTGTAAAAGCACGCTATAGAGACACCAGATATGATTGGCAATGTGCACTTGAACAGTTCTGCAGAGCACACACTGTAGGCCTGACACACCCGCTTGAAGACAAGTAACTGCTATTCAATCTATAACAGTGAAAAAAAAAATTTGGTTTTAAAAGCACGCTATAGAGACACCAGATATGATTGGCAATGTGCACTGGAACAGTTCTGGAGAGCACACGCTGAAGGAAGGACTGACAGAGCCGCTTGAAGGACACTGACTGGCTGCTATTAGCTTACACTAGAAACCTTTTTTCTTTGTAAAAGCACGCTATAGAGACACCAGATATGATTGGCAATGTGCACTTGAACAGTTCTGCAGAGCACACACTGTAGGCCTGACACACCCGCTTGAAGACAAGTAACTGCTATTCAATCTATAACAGTGAAAAAAAAAATTTGGTTTTAAAAGCACGCTATAGAGACACCAGATATGATTGGCAATGTGCACTGGAACAGTTCCGGAGAGCACACGCTGAAGGAAGGACTGACAGAGCCGCTTGAAGGACACTGACTGGCTGCTATTAGCTTACACTAGAATCCTTTTTTCTTTGTAAATGCACGCTATAGAGACACCAGATATGATTGGCAACTGTCAAAGCACGCTGGCACAGGTCTGCAGAGCACACGCTGAAGGAAGGACTGACAGAGCCGCTTGAAGGACACTGACTGGCTGCTATTAGCTTACACTAGAAACCTTTTTTCTTTGTAAAAGCACGCTATAGAGACACCAGATATGATTGGCAATGTGCACTTGAACAGTTCTGCAGAGCACACACTGTAGGCCTGACACACCCGCTTGAAGACAAGTAACTGCTATTCAATCTATAACAGTGAAAAAAAAAATTTGGTTTTAAAAGCACGCTATAGAGACACCAGATATGATTGGCAATGTGCACTGGAACAGTTCCGGAGAGCACACGCTGAAGGAAGGACTGACAGAGCCGCTTGAAGGACACTGACTGGCTGCTATTAGCTTACACTAGAAACCTTTTTTCTTTGTAAAAGCACGCTATAGAGACACCAGATATGATTGGCAATGTGCACTTGAACAGTTCTGCAGAGCACACACTGTAGGCCTGACACACCCGCTTGAAGACAAGTAACTGCTATTCAATCTATAACAGTGAAAAAAAAAATTTGGTTTTAAAAGCACGCTATAGAGACACCAGATATGATTGGCAATGTGCACTGGAACAGTTCTGGAGAGCACACGCTGAAGGAAGGACTGACAGAGCCGCTTGAAGGACACTGACTGGCTGCTATTAGCTTACACTAGAAACCTTTTTTCTTTGTAAAAGCACGCTATAGAGACACCAGATATGATTGGCAATGTGCACTTGAACAGTTCTGCAGAGCACACACTGTAGGCCTGACACACCCGCTTGAAGACAAGTAACTGCTATTCAATCTATAACAGTGAAAAATAAATTTTGGTTTTAAAAGCACGCTATAGAGACACCAGATATGATTGGCAATGTGCACTGGAACAGTTCTGGAGAGCACACGCTGAAGGAAGGACTGACAGAGCCGCTTGAAGGACACTGACTGGCTGCTATTAGCTTACACTAGAAACCTGTTTTCTTTGTAAAAGCACGCTATAGAGACACCAGATATGATTGGCAATGTGCACTTGAACAGTTCTGCAGAGCACACACTGTAGGCCTGACACACCCGCTTGAAGACAAGTAACTGCTATTCAATCTATAACAGTGAAAAAAAAAATTTGGTTTTAAAAGCACGCTATAGAGACACCAGATATGATTGGCAATGTGCACTGGAACAGTTCTGGAGAGCACACGCTGAAGGAAGGACTGACAGAGCCGCTTGAAGGACACTGACTGGCTGCTATTAGCTTACACTAGAAACCTGTTTTCTTTGTAAAAGCACGCTATAGAGACACCAGATATGATTGGCAATGTGCACTTGAACAGTTCTGCAGAGCACACACTGTAGGCCTGACACACCCGCTTGAAGACAAGTAACTGCTATTCAATCTATAACAGTGAAAAAAAAATTTTGGTTTTAAAAGCACGCTATAGAGACACCAGATATGATTGGCAATGTGCACTGGAACAGTTCCGGAGAGCACACGCTGAAGGAAGGACTGACAGAGCCGCTTGAAGGACACTGACTGGCTGCTATTAGCTTACACTAGAAACCTTTTTTCTTTGTAAATGCACGCTATAGAGACACCAGATATGATTGGCAACTGTCAAAGCACGCTGGCACAGGTCTGCAGAGCACACGCTGAAGGAAGGACTGACAGAGCCGCTTGAAGGACACTGACTGGCTGCTGTTAGCTTACACTAGAAACCTTTTTTCTTTGTAAAAGCACTCTATAGAGACACCAGATATGATTGGCAATGTGCACTTGAACAGTTCTGCAGAGCACACACTGTAGGCCTGACACACCCGCTTGAAGACAAGTAACTACTATTCAATCTATAACAGTGAAAAATAAATTTTGGTTTCAAAAGCACGCTATAGAGACACCAGATATGATTGGCAATGTGCACTGGAACAGTTCTGGAGAGCACACGCTGAAGGAAGGACTGACAGAGCCGCTTGAAGGACACTGACTGGCTGCTATTAGCTTACACTAGAAACCTGTTTTCTTTGTAAAAGCACGCTATAGAGACACCAGATATGATTGGCAATGTGCACTTGAACAGTTCTGCAGAGCACACACTGTAGGCCTGACACACCCGCTTGAAGACAAGTAACTGCTATTCAATCTATAACAGTGAAAAATAAATTTTGGTTTTAAAAGCACGCTATAGAGACACCAGATATGATTGGCAATGTGCACTGGAACAGTTCTGGAGAGCACACGCTGAAGGAAGGACTGACAGAGCCGCTTGAAGGACACTGACTGGCTGCTATTAGCTTACACTAGAAACCTTTTTTCTTTGTAAAAGCACGCTATAGAGACACCAGATATGATTGGCAATGTGCACTTGAACAGTTCTGCAGAGCACACACTGTAGGCCTGACACACCCGCTTGAAGACAAGTAACTGCTATTCAATCTATAACAGTGAAAAAAAAAATTTGGTTTTAAAAGCACGCTATAGAGACACCAGATATGATTGGCAATGTGCACTGGAACAGTTCTGGAGAGCACACGCTGAAGGAAGGACTGACAGAGCCGCTTGAAGGACACTGACTGGCTGCTATTAGCTTACACTAGAAACCTTTTTTCTTTGTAAAAGCACGCTATAGAGACACCAGATATGATTGGCAATGTGCACTTGAACAGTTCTGCAGAGCACACACTGTAGGCCTGACACACCCGCTTGAAGACAAGTAACTGCTATTCAATCTATAACAGTGAAAAATAAATTTTGGTTTTAAAAGCACGCTATAGAGACACCAGATATGATTGGCAATGTGCACTGGAACAGTTCTGGAGAGCACACGCTGAAGGAAGGACTGACAGAGCCGCTTGAAGGACACTGACTGGCTGCTATTAGCTTACACTAGAAACCTTTTTTCTTTGTAAAAGCACGCTATAGAGACACCAGATATGATTGGCAATGTGCACTTGAACAGTTCTGCAGAGCACACACTGTAGGCCTGACACACCCGCTTGAAGACAAGTAACTGCTATTCAATCTATAACAGTGAAAAAAAAAATTTGGTTTTAAAAGCACGCTATAGAGACACCAGATATGATTGGCAATGTGCACTGGAACAGTTCTGGAGAGCACACGCTGAAGGAAGGACTGACAGAGCCGCTTGAAGGACACTGACTGGCTGCTATTAGCTTACACTAGAAACCTGTTTTCTTTGTAAAAGCACGCTATAGAGACACCAGATATGATTGGCAATGTGCACTTGAACAGTTCTGCAGAGCACACACTGTAGGCCTGACACACCCGCTTGAAGACAAGTAACTGCTATTCAATCTATAACAGTGAAAAAAAAATTTTGGTTTTAAAAGCACGCTATAGAGACACCAGATATGATTGGCAATGTGCACTGGAACAGTTCTGGAGAGCACACGCTGAAGGAAGGACTGACAGAGCCGCTTGAAGGACACTGACTGGCTGCTATTAGCTTACACTAGAAACCTTTTTTCTTTGTAAAAGCAAGCTATAGAGACACCAGATATGATTGGCAATGTGCACTTGAACAGTTCTGCAGAGCACACACTGTAGGCCTGACACACCCGCTTGAAGACAAGTAACTGCTATTCAATCTATAACAGTGAAAAAAAAAATTTGGTTTTAAAAGCACGCTATAGAGACACCAGATATGATTGGCAATGTGCACTGGAACAGTTCTGGAGAGCACACGCTGAAGGAAGGACTGACAGAGCCGCTTGAAGGACACTGACTGGCTGCTATTAGCTTACACTAGAAACCTTTTTTCTTTGTAAAAGCACGCTATAGAGACACCAGATATGATTGGCAATGTGCACTTGAACAGTTCTGCAGAGCACACACTGTAGGCCTGACACACCCGCTTGAAGACAAGTAACTGCTATTCAATCTATAACAGTGAAAAAAAAATTTTGGTTTTAAAAGCACGCTATAGAGACACCAGATATGATTGGCAATGTGCACTGGAACAGTTCCGGAGAGCACACGCTGAAGGAAGGACTGACAGAGCCGCTTGAAGGACACTGACTGGCTGCTATTAGCTTACACTAGAAACCTTTTTTCTTTGTAAATGCACGCTATAGAGACACCAGATATGATTGGCAACTGTCAAAGCACGCTGGCACAGGTCTGCAGAGCACACGCTGAAGGAAGGACTGACAGAGCCGCTTGAAGGACACTGACTGGCTGCTGTTAGCTTACACTAGAAACCTTTTTTCTTTGTAAAAGCACTCTATAGAGACACCAGATATGATTGGCAATGTGCACTTGAACAGTTCTGCAGAGCACACACTGTAGGCCTGACACACCCGCTTGAAGACAAGTAACTGCTATTCAATCTATAACAGTGAAAAATAAATTTTGGTTTTAAAAGCACGCTATAGAGACACCAGATATGATTGGCAATGTGCACTGGAACAGTTCTGGAGAGCACACGCTGAAGGAAGGACTGACAGAGCCGCTTGAAGGACACTGACTGGCTGCTATTAGCTTACACTAGAAACCTTTTTTCTTTGTAAAAGCACGCTATAGAGACACCAGATATGATTGGCAATGTGCACTTGAACAGTTCTGCAGAGCACACACTGTAGGCCTGACACACCCGCTTGAAGACAAGTAACTGCTATTCAATCTATAACAGTGAAAAAAAAAATTTGGTTTTAAAAGCACGCTATAGAGACACCAGATATGATTGGCAATGTGCACTGGAACAGTTCTGGAGAGCACACGCTGAAGGAAGGACTGACAGAGCCGCTTGAAGGACACTGACTGGCTGCTATTAGCTTACACTAGAAACCTGTTTTCTTTGTAAAAGCACGCTATAGAGACACCAGATATGATTGGCAATGTGCACTTGAACAGTTCTGCAGAGCACACACTGTAGGCCTGACACACCCGCTTGAAGACAAGTAACTGCTATTCAATCTATAACAGTGAAAAAAAATTTTTGGTTTTAAAAGCACGCTATAGAGACACCAGATATGATTGGCAATGTGCACTGGAACAGTTCCGGAGAGCACACGCTGAAGGAAGGACTGACAGAGCCGCTTGAAGGACACTGACTGGCTGCTATTAGCTTACACTAGAAACCTTTTTTCTTTGTAAATGCACGCTATAGAGACACCAGATATGATTGGCAACTGTCAAAGCACGCTGGCACAGGTCTGCAGAGCACACGCTGAAGGAAGGACTGACAGAGCCGCTTGAAGGACACTGACTGGCTGCTATTAGCTTACACTAGAAACCTTTTTTCTTTGTAAAAGCACGCTATAGAGACACCAGATATGATTGGCAATGTGCACTTGAACAGTTCTGCAGAGCACACACTGTAGGCCTGACACACCCGCTTGAAGACAAGTAACTGCTATTCAATCTATAACAGTGAAAAAAAAATTTGGTTTTAAAAGCACGCTATAGAGACACCAGATATGATTGGCAATGTGCACTGGAACAGTTCTGGAGAGCACACGCTGAAGGAAGGACTGACAGAGCCGCTTGAAGGACACTGACTGGCTGCTATTAGCTTACAATAGAAACCTTTTTTCTTTGTAAATGCACGCTATAGAGACACCAGATATGATTGGCAACTGTCAAAGCACGCTGGCACAGGTCCATAGAGCACACGCTGAAGGAAGGACTGACAGAGCCGCTTGAAGGACACTGACTGGCTGCTGTTAGCTTACACTAGAAACCTTTTTTCTTTGTAAAGGCACGCTATAGAGACACCAGATATGATTGGCAATGTGCACTTGAACAGTTCTGCAGAGCACACACTGTAGGCCTGACACACCCGCTTGAAGACAAGTAACTGCTATTCAATCTATAACAGTGAAAAAAAAAATGTTGTTTTTAAAAGCACGCTATAGAGACACCAGATATGATTGGCAATGTGCACTGGAACAGTTCTGGAGAGCACACGCTGAAGGAAGGACTGACAGAGCCGCTTGAAGGACACTGACTGGCTGCTATTAGCTTACACTAGAAACCTTTTTTCTTTGTAAAAGCACGCTATAGAGACACCAGATATGATTGGCAACTGTCAAAGCACGCTGGCACAGGTCTGCAGAGCACACGCTGAAGGAAGGCCTGACAGAGCCGCTTGAAGGACACTGACTGGCTGCTATTAGCTTACACTGGAAACTTTTTTTCTTTGTAAAAGCACGCTATAGAGACACCAGATATGAGTGGCAACTGTCAAAGTACGCTAGCAGGGTTGTGCAGGGCACACGCTGAAGGAAGGCCTGACAGAGCCGCTTGAAGGACACTGACTGGCTGCTATTAGCTTACACTGGAAACCTTTTTTCTTTGTAAAAGCACGCTAAAGAGACACCAGATATGATTGGCAACTGTCAAAGCACGCTGGCACAGGTCTGCAGAGCACACGCTGAAGTAGGCCTGACACCCAGACGCTTGCAGACAACTAACTGCTCTTCTATTACAGTGAAAAAAAATATTTCTTTTAAATGTAAAGCTTAACCTATTGTTAAAATAGATATGAGTGGTGGCACTGACTGTGCAAATGGGCAAGGCATCCAACCTGACACAGAAGCTGGCAGGCAGGCAACTGCTCTACTATTACAGTGAAATTTTTTTATTTATTTTAAATGTAAAGCTTTACCTATTGTTAAAACAGATATGAGTGGTGGCACTGACTGTGCAAATGGGCAAGGCATCCAACCTGACACAGAAGCTGGCAGGCAGGCAACTGCTCTTCTATTACAGTGAAAAAAAATTATTTATTTTAAATGCAAAGCTTAACCTATTGTTAAAACAGATATGAGTGGTGGCACTGACTGTGCAAATGGGCAAGGCATCCAACCTGACACAGAAGCTGGCAGGCAGGCAACTGCTCTTCTATTACAGTGAAAAAAATGTATTTCTTTTAAATGTAAAGCTTAACCTATTGTTAAAACAGATATGAGTGGTGGCACTGACTGTGCAAATGGGCAAGGCATCCAACCTGACACAGAAGCTGGCAGGCAGGCAACTGCTCTTCTATTACAGTGAAAAAAAATTATTTATTTTAAATGTAAAGCTTAACCTATTGTTAAAACAGATATGAGTGGTGGCACTGACTGTGCAAATGGGCAAGGCATCCAACCTGACACAGAAGCTGGCAGGCAGGCAACTGCTCTTCGATTACAGTGAAAAAAAATTATTTCTTTTAAATGTAAAGCTTAACCTATTGTAAAAACAGATATGAGTGGTGGCACTGGGCAAGTAGGCACAGTATCCAATGTGAACCTCACACAGAAGCTGGCAGGCAGGCACCTGCAATTACATTACACAGGAAAAAAAAAAAAAAAAAGCAGCCTGATGTTATAGCCCTAAAAAGGGCTTTTTGGGGTGCTGTCCTTACAGCAGAGATCAGATGAGTCCTTCAGGATTGTAGTGGACACTGAATACCCTAGCCTAGCTATCAATTTCCCTATCTAATCAGCAGCAGCTAAACTTTCCCTCCTCTCACTAAGCATGCAGCTTCAGAATGAATCGAAAATGGATGCTGGGAGGGAGGTTGGAGGGTGTGGAAGGGAGGGAGTGCTGCTGATTGGCTGGAATGTGTCTGCTGACCGAGAGGCACAGGGTCAAAGTTTGCCCAATGATGACGAATAGGGGGCGGATCGAACTGCGCATGTGTCCGCCCGCCGCGGCGAACGCGAACACGCTAAGTTCGCCGGGAACTGTTCGCCGGCGGACAGTTCGGTACATCACTAGTCAAGTACTATAGATTGATAGTATAATGAAATTTTCACTGGAAATCCCACCTTATAGCGTAAGTTCTTATCTCTTAAGTGGCTTGTTGATGTTGCAAACGTTTTCCTTCTTTGTCTTGTGTAATATGATAGATCTGGGACAATTTTGATCTTGTCTGTGGCGAAACCGACCTCGCCACGTGTCCTTGGAGGGGGCTGCTTGCCCGCCTCTTGCCTTTAGACTATGGCCCCTGTTCTCTTTCCCTGCAGAAAGGCTGGTTTGTGCCTTTCTGCGGACTGCTAAAGCCATGCTACCCCAGATAGCTATGCCATGGAGCCCAGCCCATACTAAAAGACTGTATGAAAGACTTTGGCTCCATGGCGATTGAACTGTATGTATGTGATCTGAGCACCATCCGGTAATAATGTGCGCTCAGATGTAAGCTATCTGGGGATAGGTAGAATGTCTGTATAGGTAGAATGTCTGTAACCTTGTGTATTTTATTGTATTTTACTGTCTTTTTACTGCTATGTGCTTAATGGAGTTTTGCCTCTGTCCTTGTAGATAATTTGATTACTTCTCAATTATCTCCAGGATAGAAGACTCTGTTGAACTGGTTTTGGGTAGAAAAGCCATGCTTCATTTGGTCACAAAGGACTTCGATCTATCTTTTGAACCAATGGACCAATTTGGATGATTTTGACATATGTTTGTATTTGGAGTATGCTGATTCAGAAAATGTTTATGTGAATGTGATGCATACTTTCAAAGTTATGAATATTGTGTAAAAAACTGTATTCCTCTGCCTGTGATAATGAGATTACCCATTGTGTTCAGTAATCATATCATATGTGGGCTGTACTATGTTTGTGGATTGGGAATAAAAGAGACTGTATGTGCCAGTACAGCCAGTTCCTGCTTAACCCTCAAAGTGAAGTGTCGTCTCATTATTGGGGGAGGATTTATTGTACGCTGTTCCAGTTTGAGTGCTAGGAGTGTAAACCTATTCCCCTTTTTTGTCCTATTCGGCTGTATACAGCATTCATATGCTTGAGAGAATTTATATGTTTCTCCGGTTCGGTGGTTGTGGTGTCTGCTTTAGTGCTTGGAGTCCTCAGGAAGCGCTAGGAGCATCCTTCAACGGAGGTACCCAGTCGGGGTGCCCGTCGATCCGTTACATTGTCGTATGGATCTTGCAGCGTATTATTTCTATGTAAAAACACACACAGAATGCTCGGATGTTACCCCTTAAAAAAGAGGGGGAAACTACCAAGCCCGCTGGTAAAGATACAAATATAAGTGCACATAGATGTTGTACCACATAAATCTTAGAATCTGGAGTCCAGTGGACAGGGAAATGGGGATAAATAACGGAGAGATGCTAAATATGATAGATACAGTGCATAAGGAGTATCTCTAAATCCACTGAGAGACATACAGACTTTATTAATCTATTAAAGAAAAAGAGATACTGTAGCAACTGTGTATCAATAGGAAAGCTCTCTGGTTCCTCTAATTACCTATAATGTTTACCCTTGGTATGAAAAGCGAATCCATTGTTCTAAGTGCTATTACCAAGGGGGTTATAGGTCCCCTAAACAGCGTTATTCCTTCAAAAATCTCTGTGTGATAAATCAGTTACGAGATAAAAGACTCGATATATACACAGTACAGAGTCTTGAAGGATGTTAGACCGAAACTTAAAAATAGCAGAGCAATAGACAAAGTAGCAAGTGTCTAAATAGACAAAGGGAGACAGCTGAGTCAAAGTAGAGACTGACGGCAAGTCAAAATATCATGAAAATAACAATAAATAGTCTCCTAAACTATTTCTATTTCCCTTGCTTCTGCTAATAAACACCTTCGTGGGTGTTCTATACTAGGTCATTAAACTAAATGCTGTTAACCTATCGTACGGAGTTGAACTCCAGAGAGAGTAATTCTGAGAAAACGAAAATTAAAAGAAAATCATAACAAAAATGTGAACAGAAGAAGGGAGGATTCCCTCAGTGCATCGTGAGTGGTGCTTAGTGCAGTGTCCAAGTGCTGTGACTCGGGAACCCCCCCAGGTCAGATCCGACGCGCGTTTCGGAGTAAGCAACTCCTTCGTCAGGGACCAGAATTGCCGCCCAGAAGATCCCGTTATTTAAATCGCTATTAGCCAATCATGAAGAGGTTCTTCGCATCGTCATCAATGACGTCACGCTATGTTCAATTAGACTCGATAGGGGTGGAGTTAAGTTCAGTTACATCAGATGATTGACAGGCTGGAGGTCCCTTGTGTGGAAACCAGCCTTCTAAAGTTTAAAGCTGTCCGAGGCATCGTTGGTCGTACTGTGTTGTTACAATTATGTCCGTATTTATTGGACCATAAACTCTGTGTAACATTGTATCTACAGATATATAGTTAAATAATGAACTATTATATTGATCTAAAGTGGCCACTGAGATTCAGAAAGTGAGAAAGGACGTTAGCACTTATTTGAAATATGGATATAATAATAATAATGAATCTTAATGCTAAAAGTGGCGTGATCTAAATGAAAATATCTACATCGACCTATAATTAAAGCGACCAAACTTTTTTGTTCGATATGAAGTAGCCACTATGTTATGAAAAGTGGAGAGTAGCATTAAGATTGATTTATTGTGTTTAAGGTAGAGTATCCTTAAAACTCAGCAAATAGTAATAGTGAAAAACGTCCTTGTTAGTGGACAGTTGTCTCTGTCCAATGATGAGCCCTCTATCGGGATTAAGAACATAGTAGAGGGGCAGAGAGTACAGGGAGAAGAATTTTTTAATGGGCGGCAATTATAGGGACGGTTAAATGTCCCTCTGTTAAAAAACATAATGAAGTGCAATATAGTGATAAAAATCTCTCAAAAAATATATATATACAAGTAACTAAGAAAAAATGAATAACGAGGCTATTTACAAGTGCACTAAAAATTATATTTAGGAAGACTTCTAGATAAATGGGGAGTATGAGAAACCCTCATTGAGACCTTTGGGGGACAGGGTTTTGAGGCGATAAATCCAATAACATTCACGTCTCCTTAGACGTTGGTCCCAATTGCCTTTCCTCTGGTCCTGTTTAATTAGTTCAATGCCTTGGAATCTGAGGACTTTTGGGTCCCCATTGTGAAAGGTTCTCACATGCCTGGAGACCGATGTTTCTATGTGTCTGGCTGTTTTTATGGAATTTATATGTTCAAGAATGCGTTTCTTGAACGGTCTGAAGGTTTTACCTACATACATAATGTGACATTGGCAGGTGATTAAGTAGATCACTCCCTTAGAGTTGCAGTTGAAAAACGAAAGCGATTTGAAATTTTCTGTGTTGGAACTGTTGTTAAAGTCTTTTGATGTTGTATTGATGTACCCACAGGCTTTACACCTGCCGCACTTGTAGGTACCTTTAATTTTTTTCCGACAGCCAATGTACAGGTGGTTTGCAGGGCTGGAAATGACTATGTACCAGTAAGTCTTTCAAATTATTGCCCCTTCTAGCTGTCAGAGTTGCTTGGGAAGGGAGGACGTCCCTAAGATGTGTGTCCTGTTTTAATAAAGGCCAAAAGCGATTCATTATTGCTTTGACTTGGTTCCAGCCGGCGTCAAAGGTGGCAATACACCTAAGTTGTTTTTGTTCTACTTTTGTTGATGGAGGGGAAATTTCCTTTTCTCTAAGTAGATCTTCCTGTTCGGATAGGAGAGCCCTGTGGTATGCCTTCTTCAGGCATTTATTGGGGTATCCTTTGGACCTAAACATGTGGCGTAATTCTCTTGCTTGTGTTTTGAAGTCTTCCAAATCGGAGCAATTGCGTCTTAGACGTAGATATTGGCCCGTCGGTATTCCCCACTTCTGCTGCGTCGGGTGATAACTTTTCCAATTTAGGAGGTTGTTAGTGGCTGTGCTCTTTCTGAAGAGGTTCGTTTTGATAATGCCTAGTTCTTGTGGAGACACCATTAAGTCAAGGAAGCTTAGAGATGGAGTGCCTATTTCAGCTGTGAATTTGAGATTGAGTTCATTTATGTTCAGGCTAAGTGTGAATTGTCTGAACTGGTCCCCTGACCCAGTCCAGACGATTATAATGTCATCTATATATCTTTTCCATAGATATATATACTGGGTCAGGGGATTTTTTTGGGGAGACATGAACACCACTTGTTCCTCCCACCATCCCAGGTGCAGGTTTGCATATGAGGGCGCACAAGATGTCCCCATAGCAGTTCCCTGCACCTGGTGATAGTACACTCCATCAAACAAAAAGAAATTATGTTTTAAAACAAAACTTAGAATTACTCAGAATTACTCTCTCTGGAGTTCAACTCCGTACGATAGGTTAACAGCATTTAGTTTAATGACCTAGTATAGAACACCCACGAAGGTGTTTATTAGCAGAAGTAAGGGAAATAGAAATAGTTTAGGAGACTATTTATTGTTATTTTCATGATATTTTGACTTGCCGTCAGTCTCTACTTTGACTCAGCTGTCTCCCTTTGTCTATTTAGACACTTGCTACTTTGTCTATTGCTCTGCTATTTTTAAGTTTCGGTCTAACATCCTTCAAGACTCTGTACTGTGTATATATCGAGTCTTTTATCTCGTAACTGATTTATCACACAGAGATTTTTGAAGGAGTAACGCTGTTTAGGGGACCTATAACCCCCTTGGTAATAGCACTTAGAACAATGGATTCGCTTTTCATACCAAGGGTAAACATTATAGGTAATTAGAGGAACCAGAGAGCTTTCCTATTGATACACAGTTGCTACAGTATCTCTTTTTCTTTAATAGATTAATAAAGTCTGTATGTCTCTCAGTGGATTTAGAGATACTCCTTATGCACTGTATCTATCATATTTAGCATCTCTCCGTTATTTATCCCCATTTCCCTGTCCACTGGACTCCAGATTCTAAGATTTATGTGGTACAACATCTATGTGCACTTATATTTGTATCTTTACCAGCGGGCTTGGTAGTTTCCCCCTCTTTTTTAAGGGGTAACATCCGAGCATTCTGTGTGTGTTTTTCCATTTATACAATTAAAGGGTTCATGCCCAATTGGGTGGAGCTGGTACCACCCATTCTGACCAATTTTTTTTTTTTTTTTTTTTTTTCCCTAGTCATAGATTTGACGTTTTGTGAATCTGTAGACTAAGGAGAAAATATATCTCTTCTTTTCATATTATTTCTATGTAGCTTTATTACTTGATCTTTAACTTTTGAAATTCCATCTCTGGGAACTGATGTTGATAGATTAGATGGTACCTGAGGTTGAACTTGAATGACCAACTTTTGTCAAAAATTTTTTTGACAATCTTTATTTGTTTTTTACAATAAAATGCAAAATGTTCACAGTAAATTAAATCTGCTTTTCAAGAAACAAACGTACACAGTTCAGTAACACTTAGATAGGTAGTATTATTCAGTATCTAACAAATGCAGTAGAATAACGTTTGGGGTGGGTATGTCTCCAGTGTAGTAGCCGATTGGCATCCCTTATCTATTCAGGGGCATGGGTGCAACTCTGAGCTCTCTACCTGTCACCATAGCAGGTATTACAATTCAAGAGTGGGCTTAGGTTTAAACGTTATGTAGTGGTGTAGTCTAGTGCAGTGCAGAAGTGTGTTTCAGTACATATGGCTAACAGGGGCGCTAAGGTAATAATGGGCGTCACCATTGCATTTCTTTTGCCTTTTCCGTACATAATGTACTTTTGCCTGGAGTGAAATCGTGTTGGGATATGCCTCTAGGCTGAGGGGTGCCGTGGCATATACCCTGTACTAGGAGCTGTACATCCTTGGCAATATCTATATCATGTATGTCTAAGGGGTAGTGGGTTCGCTCATTGCGTGTGTGTTGTTGTGTGTCGTGTATGTGTGTGTGTCTGTGTTCGACCGTCAGTGTTGAATGCCCAATTTTTGCATGAAGTCGGTTAAGTATTCTTTCAACTTTTCATTGGAAATTTGCTCTATGTCCCTGAATATCAAGTTGTTCCGTTTGGATCTATCTTCTGCATCCGCTTTTCTTGATTCTATTTCAATAATTGATTTTTAATTCTGTTTGATTTTTGTTGGGCTAATTGGAACTCAATTTTGTCTTCATTTATTTTCTTTTTTTTGTAAAGTCACTTTTTATTGTAAGTTATGAACAAAGTATACAAGCAAATATAGCAGTCAGGTGTTATAGCAGTGGGACGCGCAGGTCTCCATTCGGGTGATATCAACTACATACATGTTGGATGCGCAGATCCATATTAGTAAGGAATAAAGTCGGTCTTGTGGTGGAAGTGGTTATCACGCTCCACATGGTCCGAAAAATCCTCTTGACCAGTTTGCCTATATATAATAAGTGAGGTGGTAAGAAATAACTTAGGTGTAGATGAACAACGGGACGCAAAGGTCCCTTAAACAATTAGTAGGCATGACCACAGTGTGTCTGTCGGAGCATTAGTATTCATTATTTCGTTTTCATTTTCAGTACCTTGTCGTTTGCTAAACATGTTTATTTTTTCCTACTTAGTCATTGTCGTATATGTGTAACTTTCTGTGGCAGTGTTGCCATTCGTGTTTGTCTGAGTCTGTGTGGTGTTGCGCCTGTGGGGTGGTGTGTCTCGTGTTACGTCACTGCTTTCGATTGGGCTCCCTATGTGTCTGTGGGTCGTATTAGTCAGGTGTCTGATTCCCCGTGAGTTGGGGGGGTGAATCCCCTGTGTTTGCTTCTATAGAGCTTATGTTGGGCCTGTTATGAAAGGGCTAAGGCGGGGTCATGTCCCTCCCGAGGTTGCTGTTTCCCATCTAGCTCCCATTGTCTCGTCAGCATCAAGTAGTTATATGGTCGTTGGAGCGGATATTAGGCGAGAGTTTTCCCTGGGGACGTCAGGTGTGTACTCTGCTGTCCAGTGGGGTCCTCGGTGTTGTTCCTATGAGGTGATGCTCGTGATTCGGAGCAAGGTTGTGTGAGTGTGAATGTATGTGTGTATGTGCTGTGATGGTTGTATAAGGGGTCCCTGAGTGGGGGGTGCAGTGCGTATGTTTTGGGTCGCGGTAGTCCAGTGGTGGTGAACGATGTCATAACCAATTCCGCTGTTTCCCCGCATGACATGAGCGGTTGTGTCCTGGTTCGGGGGCTGTGTGAGTGTCTGTCTATTTACTGTCCGAAAGTGGGCTCCCTTATTCCCGTTTCCAAGGTCTCAGTGTTTCCCGTTTGCCCATTGGTGGGGTTCTGTGTGGTTTCGTATTTGCAGAGTGTCCATTCCCCCCTGAGTCCCCATCTCGCCGCTACCGGTGGGCGGGGGGGTTCCAGGTCGCGACCGGTGGAGCCATGTCCAGAGAGTCCGTGTATCCCATCACCTCTCTCTCAGCCCCCCACCCCTCTCTAGTTAATGAATATGTCTTAGGAGCAGTAGACATATCATAACCTCCATTGCTCTGCGTGCTTTTCATGTCTCCCCAGAAGCCTAGCTATTGTGGATTCGGCTCTGTGTATGTCTTCAACCCTGTAGTCGGCCGGGTCTGCGTTTTCCACAGTAACGGTATCAATGCCTTAGCTGCGTTTAGCAGGTGTCTGAGAATTGATTTTTTTGTACGCTGAGAGCGTGTTGTTTGTATGGTGTAGCAGGGCTCAGTCTGCAGTCAGGGTCATGGGTTCTCCCAATATTTTATGTATTTCTGCTTCAATTTCCTTCCAGTATGGTTGAATCTCGTTGCAGTCCCACCAGATGTGTTTGATAGTACCTATTTCATTTTCACATCTCCAGCAAATGTCTGGAATGTTTGGGTTGATCCGATGTAGGAGAGATGGCGTGCGGTACCAGTGTGACAACAGTTTATAGTTCATTTCCTGGTAGTTTGGTTTCGAGGAGCTTTTATGTTGCAGTAGCAATATTTGTTCCCATTGACCTTCCGTGTACGTGGTGTCTAAGAGGTCTTCCCACTGTCTCTTGAATATGTCCTTCTTGTCCCTATCGCCTGTCGACAGTTGTTGGTATATAGACGAGACGGTGCCATCTGTTTCGGGCGTCTGGAGGCATAGTTGTTCAAACCAGGTCAGGTCCCTGTGAAGCTTGGTCCTGTTCGGGAGATTGTGGTAGAAATGCTTGAGTTGGGCATAGTGAAATCGGTGCATGAGGGTAGTTGTCCCTCCGTCCGATATCTCTCGTAGGGTCTTCAGTCCGGTTCCAGTCAGCGTCATATGCAGTGGTATGTAGCCTTCGTGGGCCTCCAATGGCCATGCTGAGGGCGGTAGACTGTCTGCTATGTTCGGGTTGTGGGTGATGGGGATCAGCGGGCTGGGAGAGGGGGATATGTATAGTGCCTTCCTCATTTTGGTCCAGGATTTGAGCGTTTGCGTGATGGGGGAGTCTTCTCCCATCAGGTTCAGGGCATTGGTTCCGTTGTGCCACATGTGTCTGTGAAGTTGGTTATGTGTTAGCTCTTTGCACAGTGCGGTCCATCGTTTCTGAGGTGTGACTATATGGAGTTCTCTGATGCGCTGTAGTATCGTTGCTTGGTAGTATTTGTAGAGATCTGGAAGGGTAAGTCCCCCCCATGTTTTGGGGAGGCATAGTTTGTCGTGTGCAATCCTGGCTCTATCTCCCTTCCATATATATTATTATTATTATTATTATTGCCATTTATATAGCGCCAACAGATTCCGTAGCGCTTTACAGTATTATGAAGGGATTTAACTAAAAATAGGACAGTTACAAATAAACAATAGGTAGAAGAGGACCCTGCTCAATCGAGCTTACATTCTATAGGAGGTGGGGTGTAAAACACATTAGGACAGGAATTTGCAATCAATAAGGTGGGCTGCCCTTTAGGAGAGGGCAAGAGACAGGAATGTGAGGTAAGGGTTAGTCTTGGAGGCCATAAGCTTTCCTAAAGAGATGGGTTTTAATGCACTTCTTAAAATATGCAAGACTAGGGGAGAGTCTGATGGCGGTAGGCAGGCTATTCCATAGGAAGGGAGCCGCCCGCGAGAAGTCCTGCAAACGCGAGTTGGCCATACGGGTGCGGACAACGGACAGGAGGTTGTCACGGCATATTTAAGGATCGCGGTCCGGAGCGTTTTGAAGAAGATATGGGGGATGATGCGTGGGAGTGTGTGGAACACGTAGAGTATCCTGGGGAGGATATTCATCTTTACAACCGCGATGCGCCCCTGCCATGAGATGTGGTTGTAGTTCCATCTCTTAAGGTCCTCCAGGACAGTGGACAGGAGGGGTGTGTAGTTGTGCGCGTAAAGATCCTTCGCGTCAGGGGTAATCTGCAGCCCTAGGTATTTCATGCTCGTCTTCATTTATTTTCAATCGGTTTCCCAAAGCTTGCAGATCTTTCTTTATTTCCAATGTGTTGTATCCAACTTGTATCTCTGATTTAATTTGTCACAGTTGTTTTTCAAAACAGGCAGGAGATCTTCTGTCACTTATATCCCTTCTCTACTTGGAGTTGTCATAACTTCACTTTCTGGGTTTTTTTCTGGTTCTGCTCTAGAATTATGTGGGGGTGTAAAAAATGATAACGTTTTTCTACTTTATTTTCCCCTTTCTTGTCTTTTTTTGCGACAGGTTTGTTTACTTGTTTTTTTGGACGCCATCTGAGAAATTAAGAAAGAAAAAAAAAACACACTTTTTGCTTTCTGGATCTTTTTGCTTTCTGGATCTTTTTGCTTTCTGGATCTTTTTGCTTGACACTGAGTTCCTCAATTTATTTATGTGAGTCCATCAGGGCTGAATATAACAAGCACTTTCAGGTGTGGTAATTACACAGTGCAACTCCTATTACCGTAAGTCAGTATTTATGTTTTAACAGCTCTTTTAACAGTTCTTTTTCTTTTCTCTTCTCTTCTCTTCAACTTCCCTTTTTCTCTTTTTTCCCCCTATCTTTCGTTCAGGTGTCAAATGCATTTTGATGTCTTTGGGGGATGGGGGAGGGGAGTCAGTGAGAAGTTAGATATCCACAAAATTATCAAATAAACATTCAATTCAAATCAGTAAGTATAAATTAACTTAGCTGTCTGAGATGCAGGTCTTTTTTTTTCTTGTGATGTTTTCCCCTGCATGAGCTTTTTCCCTTCAGCAACATGTAGTTTCTTAGATTCAATACTAGTCACGCTTTAGTCACTCTCCTCCTTCTCCTTCAGCCCTCCATGCACATTACTATGTCAATTTAACTTCCCCCTGGTTCCAGCTTTCAACCTCCAACGAACTGACAGATGGCAAGCCACACTCTGACCCACAAAATTCACTCCTCCAGACCTTCGCAAAGTCTCTGCCTTCAGCCCAGGTTTCACTATTATTGCCAGTATAGCTCGCATTTCAGGCGGACGAACGGCAAGTCACATACCGTCTCGCCTTGCTCCTCTTACCACACCTCCCCGCAAGCACGTAAGCGCTCCCATAAGCGTCCTACGTCATCACACCCCCGGCAGGTTGTTTGTTTTGTATTCTAAATGGTCTTTTCTATCATTAAGTGCAACTTTTTATAATGTTTTATTTAAGCTTTCAACTGGGTATTTTTTGTCTGTAAATTTGTCTTTCAGTATCTGGGCTTGATCTTAAAGGTCTGTAGTATGGGAGCAATTCCTGCTGTGATAGTTGAATTAAGAGATCAATCCCATCAAGCCATGGCTTCTGGTGACAACTCGATTGGTCTATAACGGTGTTGGTGCAGACCTTTTAAAAAAAAAAGATTTAGTATTAATAGTCCCCTCATGGATAAAAATTTGCAAGTCTAAAAAAGTTATACATTCTCAACTGTATTCAGAGGTTAAAATAATGCCATTGGGGGGCGTGGTTTAGGTGCCGACCAAGATAGACGCGTGAGTGAGGAGCTCCGTCCCAACATCCCTCCTAACAGCTCATAACAAGCGCTTACAAAAGCTAAATGGGTCGCACGAAGCGGCCAGACAACTCTCAGACCCCGGGGAAACAGACTCAGAGACCCCTGGATAGTTTCCTGCATCCGCATCCTACCACGAGCGGAGAGCCTAGCAGCCCCAAGATGGCGGCGCCGCCCGCGGCGAACTCTGACTCTGGCACTGCTCCCTTCGAGAGGATTGAGGAGAGGCTGCAGCACCTAACAACTGCGATGGTGACTAAAACCAACCTGCAGACCCTTGCTACATCCATACAAGAGGCGGTAAGGACAGAATTAGCGGGGCTCCGCGCAGAGGTGACCTCGCACACAGGCCGCATTGCCGCCGTGGAGGAGTCTGCTGCGGCCTACACAGCGCGCCTACAAACTACTGACACGGCTGTGGCGCGCCAGGGGGGGATGCTCCTGGCCATGAGGAGGCACCTTGAGGATGTAGATAACAGGGGCAGAAGATGTAATATCAGAGTCCGAGGCGTGCCGGAATCAGAGGGCACCGAAAATGTGGAGGGGGTGCTGACGGAGTTATTCCAATCTATACTCCAGACACCCACACCACAAGTGATTGAATTCGAAAGAGCCCACAGAACACTAAGACCGCGTACTGTGGAAGACGGCCCGAGGGACATTCTCTGCTGCCTACACTCCTTCCCAACGAAAGATGCCATCATGCAAAAGGCACGAGACAGACCGGCTTGGCCCTACAGGGGGGCACAGGTATCGTTGTTTAATGACTTATCCCCGCTAACCCTGGAAGCGCGCCGCGCACTACGCCCGGTCACTAATACCCTCAGGGACCGCCACATTACGTATAAATGGGGGTTCCCATTCGCCCTCATGGCAAGACAAGGTAACCGCTGGGTGTCTCTTAGGGGGCCTGAAGACGTACCGGGCTTCCTGGAAGAACTCGGCCTCTCCCCGCTGCCAATACCGAATTGGATACTGGGCCCTTCAAATTTGCCTCCAAGACCACAAAGAGGGAGCAGACGCAGGGACGCAAGATCTCCGCCACGTGAGCTCGCCAGGCGACGCAGGAACCCAACCTCTCCTGAAGAATAAGAATAAGAACTCTACCCGATGAAGGCTACCACAACCACTCTAGATATCTTCGCTTACCCTGGCCTGCTTCTCGCACGGTGTCATCTCAACGACATTACAGTTCCCACCAGCCGTAATGGTACCTCAATGTCCTGTTATGGGAAGGCCGATGCCTGCGCTCCGCACACCCGGCGATGGGGACGGACTATCTACAGCCGACAACCTCAGGTACTTTGGGGATATTTTTTCTAAACGGGGATCCCTCCGGGTCTATGGACTCGTGGCACTATGCTTGGTACGGTACCGCTACCCCTTCATTGCCCTCCCCGCCCTCCTGACTCAGTCGCTACCAGGGCCCTGGAAACATCTGTGGGGTGGGGGATATCGGGATGGGGTCTTTGGGGTTTTGGGGCCTGTCTCCGAACTGCCTGCCGATATGAGTCATTGGACTTCGCTTCAGTCTAGCCTACAACACGGCAGAACACGTGAATATGCATTCCCAATGTTAACTTTGTGTACTTTGTATTGCCTGACGCATATCTCCATAGTGTTTTTCATTTATATGCTATCTAAATCCCTCATCGCTACATTGTTATTAGGTAATAGGATAGAGGTCTCCGAGATAACACTCATGTCGTGATTGCCTTATGCTGCACTGAAGGTTAGATGTATGTAAATGAGCCTTATCAGTACACGGCAGGACATATAGCCCATCAGTCCTATATGTGCCACCCCGATGATTGATACTTACATATAACTATGGGAAATTCCACGCGCACATTATCCACGTCATGTCCTTAACGTGTATGACAGCTCTCAGGCATTCTCGCCTTCGGATGATAGGGGGAAACGGTGCCCTGACCTCGAGGTCCACACGACACCACACTCTTATGGGGGGGGGGATGGCCTTATGCCTGGGGAGTGAGAGCCGTACACACAACACGAATTTGATACAGCTAAGAGGGGCTCGGGGACACGGGGTACAGTGACACTGACACTCACTGGATAACGCATAGCCTAAGGGGACCCGATTCAGGACACATGGGTAGTCTTCAGTCTAGAATATTCATTGATTGTTACTTAGCATTCTATGTTTTCTATCTTGCATTTAGTATTTTATGTAAAGAGTTGATATGTCTGGTTTTGAAACTCAATTGTAATGTTTAAAGTTTATAAGATACTGCATATAATATCCGTACACGTACGACACACGTGACCATTTACACTTGACGCATAAGTAAGCTCACCACTCAATTTTGATAGGAGGGATGAGACGGGTGACCTTAAATTCCCTACATCTCTAACACTCCTTGTTATCTCCTCTACCACTACATCTGGTGCGGACCTTGCATCACGCTACCCACACTTTCACTAGTGCCCAGGCTTCACAGCCAGGCTGTAGGCTTTCCCAACCTTTGGGCTGGTCCCAGGTCTGGTGCTGGTTGCAGCACTAGTTCCTCCCCCTCCACCAACCCCCCCCCCCCCCCCCTCAAGGGACCTGGTTGCCATTAATTCCCCCTGATTCAGGACGCACTTGAACACTACAAACGATTACTGTTGGAGGTTGGAACCCTTCCAACCCTACTTGTTACACCCACTGACAGACTCTGTTAGCGGCCGCATTGAGCTCCTGAGGATTCCCCCACGCCCCTGGTGCCTCACGGGCCAACCCATCTCTTCCCTACCTCCCTCTCCCTTCTCCATCTTCTTGACGCGGACCTGTACCGTGGGCTCTGGACCTGACTGGCGCTCGAACCGCATAGATCGTGATTGGGCCATGGCGTACCGCTGCACACCCCTGAGGGTCCTCACGCAAAACTGCAGAGGCTTAAATGCCCCGGAACGCAGGTCGCATTTACTTAGAGCACTGAAGAAACAACACATTTCGATTGCCATGCTCCAGGAAACCCACTTCAGGGAAGGCTCAGCGCCCAGATTACACAGTAGGCATTACCCTGATGTCTACCTCTGCAACCACCCATCGGCCCACAGGGCTGGAGTAGCGATTGTCGTGGCGGCCGAGCTGTCATTTAGGGAACTGGAGCGAGAAACTGACCCGCAAGGGCGATACCTCTTCTTAAAGGGCGTTATAACCGACAAAGTGTACACATTAGCGACGATATACGCCCCCAACAGGAAACAGGCACCCTTTTTACGCGATGTCTTGCACAAACTGGAAGATTTTACGGAAGGGATCCTTTTGGTAGGAGGCGATTTTAACGCTCCTTTAGACCCGACACTAGACTCCTCATCAGGGCATAGCTGCCTGCCACAACGCCATATTAAAAGCATCCGAGACTCTCTGAGCTCCATGAGGCTGGTCGACTGTTGGAGAGCCCTGAATCCCACGTCCAAGGACTATACGTATTATTCAGCCTTACATGACAGATATTCCCGCATCGACTTTTTATTTGTTACGCAGGAAGGCTTATCTAGGCTACGTAAAGCCGACATCGAGCCGGCTGCGTGGTCAGACCATAGCTCAGTCGTAATGGAGTTAGAGTCCCCACTATTCCGACCGTCCAGGTGGACATGGCGACTTAACGAAACTCTCCTGTCAGACCCAGGAACCAGAACACAAATCACTGAAGAGCTGGAACAATTTTTCAGAGACAATGATACTCCCGGGATGTCCCCCATCACTATCTGGGAAGCCCATAAAAGTGTCATCCGAGGAATACTCATACGCATTGCCACGATCAAGAGACGAGAAGCGATGCGGGAAATGACCGACCTTTACCAATCTATAGCGCAACTAGAACGCCAACACAAAAGGACCCATCTTAACGCAGTATATGGCGAATTGATGGAAAAAAGAAGAAACCTTAGAGATCTTATCCTGAAAAGGCACCTCAGAACGTTACGGCGTTCAAAAAGCTTCTACTACGCTCACGCGAATAAAGGGGGCAAATACCTGGCGAGAATCCTCAAGGGCCCTTCGCCTCCCGGACAGATACACAAGATACGGCTCGCGACGGGAGAAGTGTCACCCCTCCCACAAAAAATCGCGGAGGAATTTAGGATGTACTACCAAAACCTGTACAACCTGCCATCACCACTGGACAGGGAGTCTCCGACACGACAATCTGAGCGGACCCAGGAATACTTACGTTGCACCATCGCGAACACGATTGACCGGGACGAGGCCTCGATACTAGACTCCCCGATTAGCACTGAAGAACTCGCGGCAGCTCTTAAATCTTCTAAAACCGGCAAGGCCCCAGGACCGGATGGCTTTTCGGTCGGGTATTATAAAAAGTTCTCCAGTACCCTACTTCCATGGCTGACCAAAGCAATTAATGAAGCTGGGGAAGGGGGAAACTTTGGAATGGAATCACTGGCAGCCACCATCACGGTACTATTAAAACCAGGGAAAGACCCGCTGTCCTGCGCCAGCTACTGCCCGATCTCACTGCTCAATGTGGACGCTAAACTACTCACCAAAGTTCTGGCTACTAGATTGAAACAACTCCTCCCAAATTTGATACACGTGGACCAAACTGGCTTTATCCCGGGCAGGGAAGCTAGAGATAGCACTCTCCGACTCTTCTCCATTCAACACCACGTAAGGCGAACGAAAACTCCCCTAATGCTGTTGTCGACGGACGCGGAAAAAGCGTTCGACCGCGTTAACTGGACCTATATGATAGCGACTCTTCGACAGATGGGATGCGGACAAAGGCTACTCACTTGGATAGCAGCGCTGTATAGCAGGCCTAGGGCCACGATCAGGGTTAACGGAGCCACGACAACCGACTTCGCAATCAATAACGGCACCCGTCAGGGGTGCCCGTTATCACCCCTGCTGTTCGCAATAACGCTGGAACCGCTACTTCAGTCGATCCGCTTGAACCCCGACATTCAGGGGTACGAATGGAAGGAGAAGTGTCATAAGGTAGCTGCATATGCGGATGATCTGCTATTCTTTATCCGCAACCCCAGAACCACCCTGCCTTGCCTCCTCTCTGAAATTGATAAATATGGGAAACTATCAGAGTTCAAGCTTAATCTTGCGAAATGCGAAGCCTTGAATCTCACGCTACCCTCTTCAGAATACGATTCACTGAAACCACACTTCACGTTCCGATGGTGTCATGACAGAATGAAGTACCTCGGCATCTGGATACCCACTGACCCGTCGGACATATACAGGTTCAACTTTCAACCCATGTCCCAAAAGATAGTCGCTGACCTGACCAAATGGTCGTATCCGCACATCTCCTGGCATGGTCGTATTGCAGTTCTGAAAATGAACATACTCCCGAGACTTCTCTACCTAATGCAGACCATCCCAGTTGCACTACCGACAACCTTCTTCTCTCCCCTGAAATCGGCAGTTATCCGATATGTGTGGCGAGACGAAAGATCCAGGCTGCGATATGACATACTTACTCGACCCAGACATAGAGGGGGCCTGGCACTGCCGGACTTCAAGAAGTACTACCAAGCCACAGTACTACAGCGTATTCTGGACTGGCACGCGAGCACAACTTGGAAGCAATGGGTAGAGCTGGACAGAGGCCTTATAGGCCCTACAATCGAGGCTAAGATCTGGGGAGGCGATGGGAGTTCTGTCTCGCAACACCGAGAGGACGGGACGGTCCTGCAGACGATCCAGGGTTGGAGGACCATGAGAGGCCAGTCCCACATCTCTCCCACTCCTAGCCCGATGACCCCCCTGACACACAACATATCGGTGGGGGGAGGGCTCCCACCCGGCGCTTGGCCTATCGCAACCACTGGGACATATATACACATATACAGAGTGCTAGGGGCTGGGACACTTCGCACTCTGGACTCGCTGCTGGAAGGTGAACCTAGGACCCCCATCGCCGTCTTGAGATACATACAACTGACACACTACTTCAACACCATGCCCCACAAGGATCGCCTATTCCGGAATTTATCCTGGTTCGAGAATCTTTGCTACGGAGGCGACCTCCTGGAACATGCGATATCGGTACTCTACCAGAACCTTATAACGGCCGACATACCCGCCACCGGTACATTCCAGCGACAATGGGAGGAACAACTGGGAATGACCTTCTCAACCCCCCAATGGGATAAAGCACTTATCTGGCAACAGAAGAGCTCTATGAGCTCGCATTATCAAGAGGTAAATTATAAGTTGATCTCATCATGGTACAGAACACCGACAAGGCTACACCAGATCTTCCCATCCACCTCTCCCACCTGCTGGCGTTGCAATACGGACAGGGGCACTATGGCCCACATCTGGTGGTCATGCAGAGACATCACCATATATTGGATAATGATAAGAGACGAGATAACGTCTATCCTGGGGGACATCACAGACTGGAGTGCAGGACTAGCGCTACTCCATATTTCGACGCAACCTATCCCGGTATATAAGAAATCGATACTCCGGCACCTTCTGAATGCAGCTAAAGCTTCTATACCGGTACACTGGAAAACAACCGAGATACCCACTAAGGAGGAGTGGATACAACGAGTCGAAGATATACAGGCAGCTGAGGCGGCGCATGCCTCCCTGATGGACCGCGGAACTAAACATGCAGAGATGTGGTTCCCATGGTTCCAATATATCTCGCGATACCGGCGAAATGATGGTAATGCCGGAGCAGCGGAGGGAGCGTCTGCGGGGACGGGCACCACGTGATGGATCGTGATCAACTCTACCCCCCCCCCCCTATCCTGCCTTCTCGCCTTGACCATCTTCCCACAGCAACTTTGTATGTCAGGCCGGTGGGGTGCCGGTATGGGGGAGTCCGGGAGCAGAGGGGACGGTTGTAGACCACCACAAGCTACCACACACTACCGATTCCTTACCTATGACACACGAGGCATCGAGCCACTACTACCCACCTCCAACGCATAATCCCTAAATCTCAAGTTACAAACTGACCACTACACCATATATAGTAACCTACATAACCACCATGGCCGACCACGGTCCCTCCACCTCTCTTCCCCCCCCCCCTTCCCCCCCCTTCCCACACCCCCCTCTTTTTCCCACCTCTTCCCCCCCACACCTAATACCCCAAGCACATGCAATAGAGCTTATAGTCTGGCCCACCTGCAACATAGTAAAGATGACATAGCCTTCTCCACCGTGGCTTTCTTACTTCTTACGACACAATTAAGCATTAGATGAGAAGGAGATGATAACCTACATAACACATGCATCATTGATTCGCACAGGGCCTAAGGCTGGGGGGACTAGGATACAGTGGAACGACACATCACCGAACCTAAATCTCACATAGCGCCTGATCGTGTCCACGACCCATGAACCAATACATTAGAGCACTGACAGACCCAAGACAGAAACGCCTCTGGAGAGGTCATAGCCATAAGAACCGAATCTAGCTACTGACTTTAGACGGGAGGGAAACCCCTACGTTCTGCTGACTGGCTAGGGGTAATGGTATCCACTGCTCCAGATAGGGCGGTCTGGTTGAGATTTGAGAGACCTAGGTTAAGGCCACTCTCACGACCTCTAACGCTATAGCTTGTCTTTGGTGGGCAGTGGCAGGCTAAATGTTGTGGATATCCGGCCCATCTCACTCGTCAAACGTGGAACTCCTAGTAGATCCTCCTAAGCTATATCTCACATTTGCATGATGGAATTATTCTTTCTTGCTCCTGCAGGTCTGATCGAAATATTATTTGTTGCCGACCATGTGCCACACCCTTACCTTTAAATCTCCGACTATGTCGTTCATTGTGATATTATCACCTATAAACTTTTCTCTCATGTATGGACATACAAAAAAAAACACCCACACGGGTGGAAAGTTAAGCCGTAACTGTGTTTACCTACAAACTTATTGTTCAGATGTAAAGTTGATTAACTCGTATGAAACTTATGCCTGATACTGTTGTTGTAACAGCATGATCCATGTTTCGTTGACATCTTTACGCAATAAAGATTTATAAAAAAAATAAAATAATGCCATTGTTGTTACTATTAAGATAGTTTAGAAAGGCCTCAAGAGAATATTCAGAGCTTTTCCAAATAAAAAAAGATCATCAATATATCTAAAATAGGTGACCAGGTTTGCCCTCCTGGTATGTTTGCCCCAAATGGCCTTTGATTCCCATTCTGCCATGTAAAGGTTTCCATAGCTGGGGGCAAACTTAGTCCCCATAGCATTCTCCTGTTTTTGTATATAAAAAGAATCTAAAAACCCAAAATAATTATTTGTTAAAATCATATTGATACCGTTATATATGCTAAAAATTGATCTGTTGTTCTGGGATAATGTTTTCTTCTTTTAATATATTAAAAAATGCTTTGCACCCTTCAATATATGGAATGATCGTGTATAAAGATGTTACATCACAGGTAACTAAAACATAATCGGGTGCCAGTTAAAATTGGATAAAAAACGGAGAAGGGTCATAGAGTCTTTTTTTATTATTATTATTATTTTATTATTTAAATAGCTCCATCAGATTCCATAGCGCTGTACAATGGGTGGACTAACAGGCATGTTATTGTAACCAGACAACTGGACGTACAGGAACAGAGAGGTGGAGGGCCCTGCTCAATGAGCTTACATTCTAGAGGGAGTGGGGTATAGTGACACAAAGGGTAAAAGAAGGGGTACAATGTAGGTTGTTAGAAAAGTATTTACTGAGGGCTTAGTAGGTAATTTTTGACAGTTGCAAGAGAGGAGTCATGGGGGGTGGGGGATAAAAACCTGCTAACAGTTTAATTGATATGCTTTCTTGAAGAAGTGAGTTTTCAATGATTTTTTTAATGAGTGGAGACTGGGTGAAAGTCTTACGGAGAAGGGAAGGGAGTTCCACAGAAGACGTGCAACCCTGGAGAGATCTTGGAGGCGAGCATTAGAGGGAGGAGTACGGACGGAGGATATACGTAGGTCTTCGGCAGAGCGTAGAGGCCTAGAGGGGACATACTTGTGTCTTAGGGAGGATAGGTAGGTTCGAGCAGCATTATGTAGGGACTTGTAAGCAAGCACCAGAATTTTAAAGTGAGCCTTATCTAATTGGAAGCCAATGCAAGGACTGACAGAGCAGGGAGGCGTGGGAGGTGCGAGCGGAAAATGAGCCTCGCCGCCGCATTTATTTTAGATTGCAGTGGTGCAATCTGGGAACATTTAAGACCACTGATAAAGGTATTGCAGTAGTCAAGGCGAGAGAGAACAGCAGCATGGATCAGCACCTTAGCCGCATCAGGGGTTAAATAGGGGCGGATGCGTGCTATGTTTTTGAGATGGAAGCGACAGGATTTGGCGATTGATTGGACATGAGGGGTGAAGGAGAGGTTGGAGTCAAAAAGAACACCCAGGCAGCAAGCCTGAGAGGTATAGATGATGGTAGCATCATTGACTTGAAAGGAGACAGACACGGGAGTAGTAACACTTGAGGGAGGAAAGACCAGAAGTTCTGTTTTGGACAGGTTGAGTTTAAGGAAGTGAGCAGCCATCCAGTTGGAAATTGCAGAGTGGCAGTCAGAGACACGAGTCGCAGGAGAAAGCAGTATCCCGTAGACCAAAATTATGGTCTACGGGATTACTTTTAGATAAGATTTCATGAGTTTAACTGAGGGCTGTAGTAAAATGTCTATGTATTCTGATAAGTTTGATAGTATAGAGTTTATTCACGAGATGATAGGTCTACCAGGGGGATTTATTTTGTTTTTATGTATTTTTGGCAAAAAATAAATTACAGGAATTTTAGGATGAAGTATATTTAAGTAGTCAAACTCTTTTTTACTGAGGATCTTACATGTTAAACCTTCTGATAAAAAAATATTTTAGAGACTTTTTGGTTGTAGAAGTGGGATCTGAGGTAAATTTACCATAAATGTTTTTGTATCGTTAAGCTGTCTTAGTGCTTCACCTATATACATTGTTTTTGAGAGTATTACAAGACTGCCCCCTTTGTCGGCTGGCTTTATGATAATATTGTCATCATCTTTTTGTAATTCTTTTAAAGCTATTTGTTCTATTCGAGATAGATTGTGATGTTGATACTTCTGATTTTTCATTTTTTTTTCTAGATCTTGTAAAACCATTTTTTTCAAACACCTCTATAGGGCCAGACTTAAAACTAGATGGATAAAAGCAAGAGTTTTTTTGTAAATGTGTTCTCACCACTGAGGATTCATTCAAAGTGGCAGAGGTAAATCTGTCTGTTAAGGTGTTATTAGTATTGAACAAAGTGCCAGATGCATTCAAAGTGGTAGAAGTAGGGATGTCTGTTGAAATGTTATTTGTATTTATTAAAGTGCCCGATGTATTAGACTAGCTAGTAAAGAATCGTTTCAATGTGGCCTTTCTCACAAATTTGTTTACATCTAAGAAGCTTGAAATGGGTCAAAAGGATTTGTGGGGGCAACTTTTAGACCTTTGCTCAGAACTAAGATTTGGGTAGAGGTTAAAACATTTTGTGATAAATTAAAAATTCTACAATTTTTTTCTTTTAAAACAGTTAGCGTCTCTCTAGTCTTTCTTTTTTGTACCCCTCTTTCACCTCTCCTTCCTCTAAACTTAGGTTCCTCTTTTTGGCTCTTGGTGGGTATGGTGTTTGTGCGAGGGAATTCATATTGGTTCTGATCTCTAAAAAAATGTTCATCGTTATCAATTTCAGAGTCAATAGATAATAATTGGTATCTATTGTTGAGGCTGTAGTTCAAAGGAGATTTGTTGTGGTTAGTGTGATCACAATTCTGGTAGTTATATCTCTGTCTTTGTGGTCTTGGGGTGGTGTTATAGGGGTCTTTTCTTTGTGCGGGTGGGTCATAAATCGTAGTGTTGGCTTTTCTTTGAGTGGGGTCGTTTTGGTAATTTAATGGTGGTGTGTGTTTGTTTGAATTGTAGTGGGCTGTTCATTGATATCTCTGTGGTGAAATAATGATTTCTCATTTGATTTTGGTGATTAGATCTAGTATGTGGGTACTACATGGCATGCTGCATGTTTCTTTCTAAATGATTTGGATTGTGACGGGAAGTGTGAGCTTCTGGTTTTCTTTGATTCTGGTAGTTGTGGCTTATGTTTTGGTAAGTGGAGTTATCAGAGGTGTATATTTTGTTTAAATGGTATGTCCTAACCTGGTTGTCATTATCCTGTTTGTCTCTGATGTATTTTTTACTTTAATGTGCTTTGTGTCCATTTCTACTTTTTCTCTTCTACTCTCTATCAGTATTGAATTTTGTTTCAAAAACTTGTGTCTCAGAAAAAGGCAAGAGTTTAGCGATGTCGATAGTAAAGTTATTTCTAAACTCAAATATTGACATGATGATGGTTAATTAAAGAGCAGTTCTCACCAGAGAACACTTCCCGTCACAATCCAAATCACTTAGAAAGAAACATGCAGTGGGGGGCGTGGTTTGCAGCCAGAGCAAGATGGACGTCTCCATGTGAAGCTCCGCTGGGACCACACAGCCAATAGCCTATATTAGCATATAAACTCACTCAGAAACCTGGGGTGCTACCGGGGAAACAGACATGGAGAAGCGGGCCCTGAAGAAACAGCCCAAAAAGCAGACGGAACAGGGCATCACAGTCTCTGAAATGTTCGCGGCCTCCCGCGCCATGAGATCCACGCCTCAAGATGGAGAAAAACCCGAAAAACACGATTGCTGACATCGCAGTTGAGCGCTCTGAGATCGGCGGAACAGAGACACAAGTCGGACCCCACACGGACCAACTTGGACATAGTACAAGAGTTGAGGCACAGTATACGCGACATACTTATGGATGACACCACGAGAGCTGTCTTGTGGTCTCGGCGGTCCTTTTATGAGAAGGCCAACAAAATGGACACCTTGTTGGCGAGATCCCTCAGGCCACGTCCGCGGAACGCGCATATTACAAGGATTAAAGATGCTACGGGAGTTTACCGGGCGGATCCCAATGATATCGCCAAAATATTCTCTGAATTCTACTCTGACCTATACAACCACTCAAGAGGTGAAGTCACGGAACCTCAAAAACGAATGGAAGAGATCCGTGGTTTCCTATCGGGGATCCATCTCCCGACACTGAGCGAAGCCGATGCGACCACCCTTAGTAGCCAGATATCGGCAGAGGAAATAGACACGGCAATATCGACTCTGAAGAGCAATAAGGCACCTGGTCCGGACGGCTTCGACGGAAGCTACTATAAGACATTCCGGGAAGAACTGGTACCCCATCTCATGGTTCAATGATCTCCAGGACGGGGGGATCACGGATCGAGACATGTCCCTGGTGAATATAGTCTTACTGCCAAAACCAGGAAAGGATGATTCCCTCCCGGAGAATTTCCGCCCGATATCATTAATTAACCATGATTCCAAGATCCTAGCGAAGGTGTTAGCGATCAGACTGAACCCGATTCTCACCAGCCTGGTCCATCCAGACCAGGTGGGTTTCGTGCCGGGGAGGCAGTTGTTCGAGAATACGAGACAAAACATCGATCTTATAGAGAGACAAGCTCGACTACAGATCCCGACATTGATGCTATCACTGGACGCTGAAAAAGCGTTTGACAGAGTCAAATGGCCGTTCCTATTCGAAACACTGCGCCAATTCGGGATGCCGGATCGTTTTATTACGACAATACAAGCCTTATACACTAATGTCAGGGCACAGGTTAGGATAACGGGAGCGAAGTCGATCCCATTCCCGCTGAGCAACGGCACGAGACAGGGTTGTCCCCTGTCGCCGCTGCTATTCGTCTTGTCATTGAAACCTCTCATGCAAAAGATACGCACCACCCCAGAGATCAAGGGCATCGAGATACAGGGACAGGAATACGTAATCTCGGGTTTCGCCGATGATGTACTACTGTCATTGACAGCTCCGCTGAAGTCAATGACAGCCCTGCGGAGGATATTGGCAGATTACGGCATAGTGGCCGGTTACAAAGTTAACCTCCACAAGTCGTACGCGCTCCCCATAGGGATGAGCGATGCCGAGATTATGCACATCGGGAGGGTATTTAACGTTCAAGTGGTGAAGGATCATATTAAATACTTAGGCATCTGGCTGACAGCCGATCCCTCCCTGCTACACCAACAGAACTATGTGCCCCTAACTAGACAATTAATGCGTGACTTGGAGGTGTGGGTAGATAAACCGATTTCGTGGATCGTGAGGATTCATTCAGTAAAAATGAATATCTTGCCTCGGATACTTTTTCTCTTTCAAGCCCTCCCGATACACTTGACCAAATCCAGCCTGGGGCCGCTCCAACAGGCAATCGGTAGGTTTATCTGGCAAAACAGGAAACATAGGACGTCGCGAAATATACTTTACAGGGCGAAAGAGAGGGGCTTTGGGGCTGCCAAATCTTTGGGGTCTGGGGCTGCCAAATCTGTATTATTACTATGTGGCGGCCCAATTGGCCCAGATAGCGTTGTGGCATACACCCCCTGACGAGAGGTGGTGGGTGGACTTAGAATCCTCTTTGTCGAACCCGGACCTCCCCCAATTCCTCATATGGACCCCAAAAGAATTTAGACCCCTAGACAGAGTCCCGTGCCAAGCGGTTCAGACCTCCTTGAAGGTCTGGGACACGATCGCCCTTAAACATGACCTGACTGCCGCTTTATCCCCGATGACTCCGTATTTGAGAAATAGAGATTTCCCTCCAGGTATGCAGGCCCGAGACTTTAAAGGCTTGGAAACCGCGGGACTGCAGAGACTGCATCATCTATATGTTAACCAGTCTATGATCTCCTTCGAGGAATTGAACGGCAGGACCCCGCTGAAGCCTTTTGACTACTTCCGTTATATTCAACTTCGGGATTATGCCCGAGCTGTCAGGATCAAACGAGCGGCACAGGCGCCCTTTACGTTCTTCGAGAAGATATGCTCCAGGGAACAGTTTCCGAGAGGACTCATCTCCTGTATATACGCACACCTGAGTACGCACACCTCGGAATGGGGGATCATAAAATACACTGATCAATGGGAAGCGGACTTAAACGAAGTGTTGGAAGGAGTTGAGTGGCAAGAAATTTGGGAAGCAGCCGCGACCTCTTCAGTGTGCGTAACCCTGCAGGAACAATCGTATAAGACCCTTTTCCGATGGTATACCACCCCGGCGACACTTTTCCGCATGGGAAAGGTTCCGACGGACGTATGCTGGAGAGGCTGCGGCCAGAAGGGTACGTATATTCATATGTGGTGGGAATGCCCGATAGCACAGACATATTGGAAGAAGATAGCGACATTATTAGGAGATGTATTTGACAGGGTGGTAGAGCCAGACCCGTGGGTGTTCCTGTTATCGAGATCCCTAGAGAATTGGTCACGAACAGAACAGACCCTCCTCCACAAAATAACCCTTGCCGCAAGGCGAGCCTTAGCGCAAACGTGGCTACAGTGCGACGCCCCTACCATGGCATTCACAAAACATAAAATAAAGGACACTTATCTGATGGATAAACTGACGGCACAGGTTAGGGGGACCACCAGGAAATTTTAAAAGATTTGGGATCAGTGGATTAATAGCATAGCTAACGACTGAGATGTAACCAGACAAGATTGTACTTGATTTCAACCCCGCCACACTAACGAAGTCGGGGGGTTTGGACTCCCACCACCCCACTTGTCTCTTATGTCGCAGAGCGACTGCTAACAGTGACGCCTAGGACAGGTAGCTGGTGGAGGGGGATCCCTCCCCTCCCCCTAGTATTGCTACTGGAACAGAGGTGCTGCTCGAACCGACCTCCTTCCAATAATCCGCCTCATTCCCACTCGCCTTCCCTCCCTTTTTTACTTCCCTTTCTCCTCCTTCTTTTCTCCCCTCTTTATTTCTGCATATCTCCTTTTCCTCGAATCTTCGAGGAAACTTACCTTCTTTCCTACTCTTGAAATTCCGATATTTTGAACTATCTTACGTAACCAGCATAAGGGTTTGCTTGCAACCGCCGGGGTTATGGGGGGCTTGCCGTACAGCTAGAGATGCAAATGCGATTATTCATAACTCCCTTAGTTGCATAGTATTGTGACTACGCTATGATAGTTCCTTGTTATATTTTGTTGTTTTAAGATTTAAAAAAAAAACTAAAAACACTTTGCGAGATGTACAGCGATACTTAAAATCGCTTTATCATGACTGGAAATTATGGGCAACATCATATTGTACGAGCATGGACATTGGAATGTGACACACTCGCACGGTGCGTCGTCACGGAAGCGGTTTTCACGGAATACCATTACATAGCTGCAAATCAACATGCCGTATTTCCGTTCTGTATTGTTGCTTTTATGTATGATATGTATCTGCTGTCTTGCAAAGCAAAAAAAAAAGAATAAAAAAAAAAAAAAAAGAAAGAAACATGCAGTATGCCACGTGCTACCCACATGCTAGATCCAATCACCAAAATAAAATGAGAAATCATTATTTGGGTCAATCACAATCTCAATATAACAGAGGAGATAGAAGAAACTATCATTCACTGCAGAGATATCAAAGAACATCCCAGTACAATTCAAACAAACACACACCACTATTAAATTACCAAAACTACCCCACTCAAAGAAAAAACAACACTACGATTTATGACCCATCCGCACATAGAAAAGACCCCTATAACACCACCCCAAGACCACAAAGACAGATATATAACTACCAGAATTGTGATCACACTAGCCACCACAATAGATACCAATTATTATCTATTGACTCTGAAATTGATAAAGAAAAACATTTTTAGAGCTCTGAACCAATGCGAATTCCCTCGCACCATACCCACCAAGTGCCAAAAAGAGGAACCTAAGTATAGAGGAAGGAGAGGTGAAGGAAAGGTACAAAAAAGAACGACGGGGGCGTGTCCGGCTGCCGACAAGTATGGCCGCGTGAGAGAGAAGCTCCTCGAGGCCCGAAGCAATACACGGCTACAATAGGCATACCCCGCACATTACATCCCGCGATGGGGCGCACAAAGAAGCCCACTGAACCCCAGGGTACCCCTAAACAATCGGGGTCCAGGACCGAGCAGACCATCCGGCCCTACCTCACCACCCCGAGGGACCTCACCTCCCAGCCGGAAATGGAGGCCCTAAGTGAGACGACGGGCTCCCCGCCCGAGACTCCCGCGGAATTCTCCACGGCCCCATCGGCTTCACCTGCATCACGGGGGACGCTGGATGGGGATCTGCGCACCCTACTGCCCAATCTACTCACCAAGGCAGACCTGGAGGCACTCTCCGACCGCCTCTGCAAAGCGATCAGTGAGGAGCTGGCACAGGTGAAGGAAGATGTAGCTGGCATGGATGCACGCCTCACAGTGAATGAAGCTGACACCAGAGCAATAAGGTCAGACATAGCAACAACACACAACACCATACAGGGCTGTGAAGCCAGCCTGGCCCATCTAACCACCTGGGTGGATGACCTAGATAACAGGGGGCGCAGGCTAAACCTCCGTGTGAGGGGAGTGAGAGAAGAGGGCCCAGGGGAGAATATACCTGAAATTCTGCGCACAATCTTCAGCAATGCCCTGGGAGGCCAACAAATCAACAGATTAGGCCTGGTCAGAGCCCACCGTGCCCTGCGCGCGCCACCTGCTACCGGCGAACAGCCACGAGATATTGTTTGCTGTTTAGACAACTTCGCCTTCAAGGAAGATATACTGCGCAATGCGCGCCGCATGGGTACAATCCGCGTTGACAATCAGCAAATATCCATCTACCAAGACCTATCACGTTACACCCTGCAAGCTAGGAAGGCTCTCAGACCGGTCACCGTGGCACTCCAAGCGGCGGGTATCCCATACAGATGGGGATACCCCTTCTCCTTATCCGCCCGCAGAGGCCCAAACATCCATGTCATCAGGGCCCCGGTGGACGTACCGGTGTTCCAGCGCTCCCTGGGGCTCCCACAGACCCAGGTACCGAACTGGCTGGACCCCCATTTTCTACAACAAGCGACAGGCCCGCCACCACCACCACCACCTATGGGCAGAGGCCAGGGCGGAGATAAGCCCCAACGCAACCGTCCATGGCACCAAGATCCGACGAGATCAGAGGAATAGAGGATGCAACAGCGACACATGGACATGCTGGGAGGGGACGAACCGCTAACACATCTATCCAGCACACCTGTGAGTACTTTATTAAACACCAGGGGTCACTGACCACACGCACATAACGCACCACGGGGAGGGGTGTATCCTCCACTTGGGTAGGGGGTCGTATGGGAGACCGGGACATTTCTACACATGGGGTCCTGAGACCTGGGACATTCACACAGAGCAACTTGTGCTACCGCGAACAGGACGACTACAATTCAGACCAGCAGCGACCACCGTAGGGTGCTCTGATACCATTGAACTCATTGGCGTAGCTGGCCGCCCAAATATGGCCTATCTGTATGGACAATGCAGGACAATGGGGGGAGGGGGGGTGTCACACAGTCGCATGGTCACTCTGGTTCCCCACCGCGAGGTAATAGGCCACATGGCCCATCATCTGCACATCACTTTACGGACACTGGGACACACGGAGGGAGGGCAACAGGAAACGGGCAAGGATGTGACAAACATACGCCTGGGAGATAGGGGAGGGGGGGGAGGCGGGAGGGGGGCAATGGCAGGCGAGAAGGCGGATGAGACAGGCGGGGAGGGGGATAAGGAGCAAGACCCACAGAATGGAGGGGGGGATGGAAGAGAGTGGGGGGGAGGTGGGGGGGAGGTAAGAAACAATGAAGGATACAAAGCGGAGGGGGGGGAGAAAGGACACCCGCTAGAGGAGGGAATTGCTGGAGGTGGGACATCACGGGCACCTGTATGCAGACATATCCATAAAGGCACCCAGGTCGGACATATAGTGGGGAGGGGGGGAAAAATACTGTCCACAGGGCATGGGAACGACAGCGCACGACTGTAAGAGTTCAATACACAGACATCTGCTCAGGAGCAATCAGTGACGCCCAGGTCACACCCACATACTGCTACTGCATAACGCACACACCTGCACGAAAATAGGACCACCCCGGCCCCAGGTCTTGGGAGGGCAACCTCGATACCCGCAAGACAACAAGCACCCTACCCCGACATAACTCGCAGACTACTCACACACGCACTGGCACCGCACGATACGCAGAACCCACAACCTGTGCTCAGATCAAGGGGCGACATGAAACACTAGAGGCTACCCACACACAGGCAAACCGAGACCTGCCCCACTACCTGCACACACAGGGGTAGCTTACCCAGATAGAAGTAGGGCCTACACGGGCCGCACTCTCACATTACCTGACAGACACCGATCCCTGTCATTGACGGACGGACAGACGGCTACCCCCCCGGCGCCACTCAGGCACGGCTTGGACAATCCCTCCCGTCAGCCGGTGGCAAACGGGGGATACCCGCATACCCCGAAGGGTTGGGACTAAAAGGTACCCTCAACTGAGCAGAGTACCCCCGTCCAGGAGTAGTCCCGGACACCAGACTTTCTGGGTCCACGGACCTTACCACCGGGACTTCAGTCCACCGACCCGACAATACCTAAGGTCCCTTGGAGACCACAACACAGACACACGCTCACACACACCTCATTCCGCCCCCCCCCTCCCCTTGGGTTGTGTTTTCCCCCTTTTTTTTCTCTCTCTCTCTCTCTCTCCCTTCTTACCTCTCCCCCCTCTCTCCCCCCCTTCCCCTCTTTCCCTCCCCCCTGGTCTCCCCCTCCCCCCCCATATACCGCCCGCCAAAGATGCCCCGGAGGGCCGCGACGGCTATAGGCGACGCTCCCTACGTTGAGGAGGACCTGAACATCCTCTCATACAATGTTCGGGGCCTCAATATTCGAGAGAAGCGATCACGACTCTTGTGGGACCTGAAAAGATACCGTGCATCGGTGGCCTTCTTACAAGAGACACACTTTCAAGAGAACCGAACACCATCCCTGCGAGACCATAACTACCCACTAGGATTCTTCAGCAACATTCCACACCGCCGCACACTGGGCGTGGGCATCCTGTTTTCCAGAAGGATCCCGTTCGTCGAAAAGGACACACTTAGATGCCCAGATACATCTTTACGAAGGGGACCATCCAGGATCAGGCATACACCTTCGCGACTCTATACGCGCCCAATGCCAACCAATTCGGATTCCTCCGCTCGGCACTGAAGACCCTGATGGGATTCGCGGACGGCACCCTGATCATAGGAGGAGATCTTAATCTTCCGCTCCATCATCAGGACTCCACAGCAAACCCAGCACAGCGGACACCCAATAGACATTCACGGACGGTACAACTGCTGCACCATCACCAACTTACAGACTGCTGGAGAGCGCTGCACCCCACCGCGAGGGACTACACGTTCTACTCCACGACGCACGCCACCTACACCAGGCTCGATTACTTCCTCCTACCGTATCACAACCTGCCTCTCCTAGTGGAATCGGAAATCCTGCCCATGACGTGGTCGGACCATAACCCCATCCGCATACGAATCAAGTCACCCCTGTTCCGACCCCGTCAGGTGTCTTGGCGGCTCAATGAATCAATCCTCACAGACCCTAACCTGGTTACCGAGACTAAACAAACTATCCAAGACTACTTTCTTTTAAATGAAACAGAAGACGTGTCGCCCCTGCTATGCTGGGAGGCACATAAAGCGGTACTCCGGGGACACTTCATTGCGCGATGCTCGGAGATGAAAAAGGCATACAACCAGACGATAACAGACCTCAATAAGGACATTGCAGAACTGGAATGTCTTCATAAGCGTACACTGAACCCCTCGACCTATCGAGAACTCCTTCTCAAGCGCACCCACCTCACCGAACACTTGAACCGAACAATCCAACGCTCCTACCAACACTTCAAACACCGGGTATATGAACATGGAAACAGATGTGGGAGACTCCTGGCAACGCTACTAAAGAAACGCAGGAACCGCCTGTATATACCCAAGATTCGGAACGCCACGGGACAGATATGCCACCTACCCAACCAGATCTCGGCAGCGTTCACCCGATACTACGAGGACCTCTATAATCTGAAACCAGACACACAGGCCAATGTGACGCCTCACAAGGGGGAAGCCATCCGCGCATACCTTGACATAGCAGGATTGAAACAAATAGCAGCCCCAGAACGGGACGAGCTGGAGGCCCCTATCACCGTGGAGGAGCTGACCTATGCACTCAGAAAGGCTAAGACGGGGAAGGCACCGGGGCCAGACGGACTGCCTCTGCTGTACTATAAAACATTCATGCCGGATCTCCTACCAAAATTACATTCGGCTCTAAACTCGATCTTGGATGGGGCAACCCCCTCAACCCAATTCACGGCGGCAAACATCACCCTCCTCCCAAAAGAGGGTAAGGACCCGACATCATGTGCTAGCTACCGCCCGATCTCAGTCCTGGATGTGGACGTCAAGCTCCTGGCAAGCGTGCTGGCTGGCCGCCTGGCGCCTTTGCTTCCGGACCTGGTCCACCCAGATCAAACAGGGTTCATCCCAGGGAGAGAGGTTAGAAATAACACCATACGGGCACTGAACCTGATCTCCGTAGCCACGCGATCCAAACAGCAGACCCTAATCCTCTCCACGGACGCCGAAAAGGCTTTCGATAGGGTCAACTGGGAATTCCTCTTCGAAACCCTACGAGGCCTAGGCATCGGCCCCAAATACATACAATGGGTTCAGACGCTATACAGTGACCCGACGGCGAGACGCCGCATCAATGGGGCCCTCACGGACCCATTCCGAATACGCAATGGAACACGTCAAGGCTCTACGAACTCTACGACAACTATGCTACGTATGATTAAGGCACACACACAGACACACACAAGACAAACGTTTCTCATTTTGTTTATATAATGATCACCTATATGGCTCTTATACAATGGCAAGTTTCAGAATACAAGTACCTGACTCTACCTGTGTTGCTCACTAGAGGGGGCTGAGAGAACGCATGCTCTCGCGCAACCTATGCTCAAAGAGCTTCTACTACTAACTTCCATAGCATTGTCATCAGCCAACATATGATTGTTAACTGTACAGAGTTCACTTTGTTACCGCTTTGTTACTGTTATATTGTAACCGTTGATTAGACCTGTTGCACTGGACGGCTCACCGTCATACAACGCTTTTCCATCTGAGCTAAGCCTCTGCGTAGGCATACACAGTCAAAAATGTAAAGTACTTGACTATACGCACTGTTCACAAAAATAAAAACCATTTAAAACAAAAAAGAACGACTAGAGAGACACTAACTGTTTTAAAAGAAAAAGACCATGGAATTTTTAATTTATCACAAAAAGTTTTAACCTCTACCCAAATCTCAGTTCTGAGCAAATGCCTAAAATTTGCCCCCACAAATCCTTTTGACCCATTTCAAGCTTTCTTAGATGTAAACAAATTTGTGAGAAAGGCAGCATTGAAACAATTCTTTACTAGCAAGTCCAATAGCACTTTAATAAATACAAATAACATTTTAACAGACACCCCTACTTCTACCACTTCGAATGCATCTGGCACTTTGTTCAATACTAATAACACCTTAACAGACAGATTTAGCTCTACCACTTAGAATGAATTCCCAGTGGTGAGAACACATTTACAAAAAAAACCCTAGCTTTTATCCATCTAGTTTTAAGTGTGGCCCTATAGAGGTTTTTGAAAAAATGGTTTTACAAGATCTAGAAAAAAATAAAAAACAAAATAAAAAACTGAAGTATAAACATCACAATCTATCTCGAATAGAACAAATAGCTTTGAAAGAACTACAAAAAGATGATGATAATATCATAAGGCCAGCCGACAAAGGGGGCGGTCTTGTAATACTCTCAAAACCAATGTATATAGGTGAAGCACTAAGACAGCTTAACGATACAAAAACATTTATGGTAAATTGACCTCAGATTCCACTTCTACAACCAAAAAGTCTCTAAAATATTTTTTAGCAGAAGGTTTAACATGTAAGATCCTCAGTAAAAAAGAGTTTGACTACTTAAATATACTTCATCCTAAAATTCCTGCAATTTATTTTTTGCCAAAAATACATAAAAACTACAAGCCTTCCTTGCTGGGCTGGACTTACCAAAACTAAATGGGGCGGAAGTGGAGAACTTGAGGAAACCGATTTCAGCGGAGGAAGTAGATGCGGCAATCTCTACGCTGAAAAGTAATAAGGCTCCGGGACCAGATGGATTCGATGGCTCTTATTATAAAACCTTTAGGGAAGAACTAGTTCCACACATGGTAGATTGGCTCAAATAATTATTAGATGGAGGAACACCTGATAGGGATATGTCACTAGCAGATATTGTCTTACTGCCGAAACCAGGCCGGGATTTGTCGACCCCAGAATACTTCCGCCCGATATCCCTTATCAATCATGACTCAAAAATACTAGCGAAGATTCTGGCGGCCAGGATAAACCCGATACTGCCTCGGCTGATTCACCCTGACCAGGTAGGGTTCATACCAACTAGACAACTATTCGAGAATACCAGGCGTAATGTGGACCTCATATGGAGACAAACCATGAGGAAGATACCGACTATATTACTATCGTTGGATGCCGAAAAGGCTTTCGACAGGGTTAAATGGCCTTACTTATTTACAATGCTGGATCACCTTGGTTTCCCGGTTCAGTTTACGACAGCGGTCGAGCAATGTATACCAACGTCAGAGCCCAAATCCGCATTTCGGGTGCAAAGATAAATCCGTTTGGTCTGGGCAACGGCACGAGAGAGGGATGTCCATTGTCGCCCTTATTATTTGCTTTATCTTTAGAGCTGCTCCTTCAAGCAATACGCGCAGCCCCAGATATCAAAGGGGTAGATGTCGGAGGGCAACGATATGTGGTGTCGGCATTTGCCGACGACGTATTACTGACTTTGACTGAACCAAGGGGATCTATGGCGGCACTGGCAGACGTCTTGGGGGAATTTGGAAAATTGGCCGGATACAAGGTGAATATGGATAAATCCAGTGTGTTACCCATAGGTATGCCAGAGCTGGACGTCAACTATATAGGGAAGACCTACAAGTTAAGAATATCGAGAGATCACATAAAATATCTGGGCATACGATTGACAGCGGATCCATCTAAATTATTCCAACAGAATTACACCCCGCTGATTAAGACCTTGATGACGGATATGGAGAAATGGATGGAAAAGGCAATTTCTTGGATAGGCAGGATTCACTCCGTAAAAATGACTGTGCTACCTAGAATATTGTTTTTGTTCCAGGGACTTCCAATTAGGGTAACCAGATCTGACTTGGGACCGCTACAGCAAGCCATAGGCAAATTTATATGGCAAAACAAGAAACACAGGGTATCACGCAACATTATTTATCGAGCTAAGGGCAGGGGAGGACTGGGCCTTCCACATTTGCACTTTTATTATGTTGCAGCCCAACTGGCCCAGGTGGCTCTGTGGCACTCCCCGCCGGAGGAAAGGAGATGGGTTGACCTGGAAGCATCCCTTATAGGGATGGATATGCCTCAGTTCTATATGTGGACCCCAAAGGAGCACAGACCGAACATAAATGTGACTTGTCCAGCGATCTCCAATTCACTGAAAATATGGGACTCAGCCGCACCTAAGTATGGCTTGGCGTCCTCCCCTTCACCGATGACCCCTCTATTGAGGAACAAAGCATTCCTACCAGGGATGACAGCTCGGGAGTTTAGAGGCATAGAAAGGGCAGGGCTGCAGAGGTTGTATCAACTGTACAAGGGGGGCTCATTTGTGATTTTTGAAAATTTGCAAACTAAAACACCTCTGCGACCCTTTGACTTTTTTAGATACCTCTAGATCAGGGATTATGCCCGTGACATCCAGGTTAAAAAAGCCGCAGAGTTCTTTGAAAGAATATGCGCAAAAGAACAATTCCCAGGAAGAATGATTTCACTTCTTTACTCACATTTATGCCATAGCACTTCAGAATGGGGAGGATTAACATACATAGCCCAATGGGAGGCGGAATTGGGAGAGACACTAGAGGGAGTAGAGTGGCAAGAGATATGGGAGGCAGCCGCGCAGTCCTCTATGTGTGTCTCGCTGCAGGAACAGTCCTATAAGACGCTGTTTAGATGGTATACCACACCGGTAAAGTTAAGCCGTATGAATCAAATTACTACAGACCTATGCTGGCGAGGGTGCGGTCTCAAGGGCACCTATGTCCACATGTGGTGGGAATGCCCAATAGCACAAGTTTTTTGGCGGCAAATTGCGCAGTTGCTACGAGACATATTTGAGAGGGAGGTAAACTAGACCCACGGGTATTCTTATTAGCCAGATCTATAGATAACTGGACAAAAGCGCAACTAACCCTATTGAATAAGGTGAATCTGGCAGCTAGGAAAGCTCTGGCACAGGTATGGTTGAGACAGGAGGCTCCAGGAATTGATATGGTGATCAGGAAAATTAAAGATAATTACCTCATGAATGACCTAACAGCTCGAGTTAGGGGTACGACGAAAAAGTTTGAAAGAATTTGGGGCCCTTGGGTAGCCAGCGCAGCCAGTACTTGAGTTCCGCTCACATGACATGGGATGGCCGGATTCCCCCCACACCACCCTTCTCCCCCTTTTCCCAAATTTCCCTTCTTCCACATTCCTCTACCTACTTCTAGTTTCTCCGTTCCTTTCTTCTTCTTCATTGTGAGAACTACTCAATTATTTCACAAAAAACATGCAATATGTAAACAACTGGTACCACGAAAGGATAAGGACATGGGCTCAATGGAGCAATTGGATAGAACTTTGAAAGAGATTGACAAAAAAAGAAGAAAAAAACAACAACAAAAGAGTTATAGGATTCAAACAGATGCACAGGAGGGGAGATAGGGCATGTCCTATGTATACTAGGATTATATCTATGGTACTGTTTGCTTTTGTTTATTGTTTTTTATTATTGCTTTTTCTTCTAAGTTATAAGTTAAAAAAAAAAATTGGAAGGACTGGACAGCAGCATTGCAATGCAAGCTAGTCGCATTCCAGGATACGTTGGTGAAGTAACGGTTTACTAGGAGTGATAGTTTAATGTTATTAAAAATACGATGTGAACCATGCATGTATAATGTAACAATATCCTGTAACATCTTGACATGATATGCATTTATTGTAATGTTCTTCCTTGGAATAAATAAAGAATTAAAAAAAAAAAATACATAAAAACTAAATAAATCCCCTTGGTAGACCTATCATCTCGGGAATAAACTCTATACTGTAAACCTTATTAGAAAACATAGACACTTTACTACAGCCCTCCGTTAAACTCATGAGATCTTATCTAAAAGACCCTTCTCGTTTTTTTATCCAATTTTAACTGGCACCCTAATTATAGTATAGTTACCTGTGATGTAACATCTTTCCACATATTGAAGGGTGCAAAGAAGTTTTACTATAATAAAAGAAGCTCTGGGTAGAGGTGGCCTGGATACCATCTCAAAGTCTAAGGTAAGGTCTACCATACCTTAGTTTTTTAACCAATCGCTCTAGTTCTCTTACCCACTCCTCTAGGGGCTGCTCTCCCAGAAACGGCACCCTAAGGGCAAATTGGTCCCATCTGCATTGGTTGGAATCCAGGAAGATTTCTCCTTGGGCCTCCACCTAGAGTTTGGTTTGGAGCGTCACCATTCACCGCTGAGAGAGGGTAATCCAAACTGCACCGAACTTCCTGTAACTGATGCCGAAGCTGGGTGTCGATGCTGCATACTGCCCGATGGAACTTGCCTCCCATCTTTGAAGTAGTGCTGGTTTTCCCAAGGCTAGGAAGCCAACCCACTGCTTGCCACCAATGTAGCGGAGCTCCCTGTACCCCAGCCGGAACAGGGGACAAACCACAGCACTAATGCCCACAGTCGCCGTGGCTTGACTGGGGCCCTGGAACCGCTCCATTCTGGAGCAGAATGGGGAATTAGCTCTGGTCCTTACAAGGACTTTCCCCATTGAATCCCCTTGCAAGCTGGAACAGCAGAAACAGTAGTAAATTTTCTTTCCCTCCAATAACAGGATGACACACAGTTTTGGAGTGTAACAAATGTTACACATCCTGATAGCCCTGCTCTGGGTGACCAACATATCCAAAAATCACCCAGATCAGTTCAGGGGTTCAGGAATTTCCGGGAAGTCATTGTCACGTATTCATCCGCTTATAAAAATGTGGTTAATGACATTTACTGTCCACACAGGGGAAGTTGTGCCGAGCAGCAACCAAATCCACAGAAGGGTTAATGCTGAGCAGTAATTATGCAAATTGGAACCTGGTAACTGCTTTTGGGTTTGAAGGTCGGTTACAGCCTATCAGATGTAGAGGAGGGGTATTTAGGCCCAGTTCTCATCCTGCTCAGTGCCCTGTCGTAGTTTCCCTTGTGGTTGTCCGAGAGCGCGTTATTTATTCGGTTAATTCTGATTATTTGACTTTGGCATTGTTTTTCTGGCATCCCTGACTCCTGGCTTTTCCTTATCGTTGTGTCTCTTTCTGTTTCCCTTGACCTCGGCTATTCCTGACTATTCTTTGGTACGTTAGTCCGGCCATTCTAAGGTCCGGTATACATTACCTATCAGTCCTCTGTGCTACACAATTCTACTGCTGGATCATTCTGTAATCCCGACATTATGACAGAGCAATAGATCCTGTAGAATTGTGTAAGCACAGGAAACTAGAGGAGAATGATCACCGCTTGGATCAATTTGCCCAAGCTTTCAGTACGCTTCTTACTCATACGGCGCATCTGCAAAATGCGGCTGCTCCTACTGTCTCACGTCCACCTTGTGTACCTCCGCCTATAATATACAAGGCACCAACTATCTCTCTATCTCCTCCTCTGCATTTTGATGGTAATTTCCAAGAATGCCGGGGATTCCTTAACCAAATGGAGTATCATTTTGAGGCCTCACCGGGATCTTTTCCCACAGACAGAGCTAAAATTGGTTACCTGATTAATCAATTAAAAGGTAAAGCTTTAGCTTGGGCCAATCCATTATGGGAGAGTAATAGGAGTGTGGCACACAATTACCAGGAGTTTATCATGGAATTTAAACTTACGTTTGAACCATTAGGCAGGGAGGAAGACGCCTCTACTGCCCTGATGCATATCAGACAAGGGAACCGGTCTATCTCAGAGTATGCCATAGAATTTCGTACTCTAGCTTCCGAGGTAGACTGGACTAATAGTGGATTAATCTCTGCATTTAAAAAGGGACTATCTGAAACTATGCTAGATGAGATTGCCGCCAAAGACTTACCCAAAAAGCTTAATGAATTTATCCCTTTTGTCATGCAAATTGATAATATATTGAGTACCAGAGAAGCTACTAGAAACAAGACCAGACACATGAATATGCCTTTAGCACCCCACTTCTCCAACCCTATTGTCCCTGAATTTCCTGTACAGTCCGAACCCGAACCCATGCAGTTGGGGGTCACTAGACTGTCGGAAGCAGAAAGACAATATAGGAGAAAAGAAGGCCTATGTCTATACTGCAGTAGGAAAGGACATATGAGGGGGGGGCGAGGCCGACCGCCATGCTGGCAGGTCGCATAAAAAAACCAGCTCCTGCGTCTTAGCCCAATTTTCACAAGAAAAACAGATTTAATACCCATTAAACGACTGGCAAAGGCGACCCTGTGTAAGCGGGCACCCTGGTCCTGAGGAGAGGCTTGCTGCAGAGTTTTAGTCCCCAGGAGGGGCGCTACACCATCTCCCGCGATGGGGAGCGCTCGGGCGGTGAGTGAGGTGGACGGCTGCTACCCTGCTATCCTGCCCACCAGTGGTGTGAGCCAGGGCCGGCCTTAGGGGTGTGCGAGCTGTGCGGCCCCACAGGGCGCCATAGAGCAGGGGGCGCCGTGCGGCGCACAGCTGGCCGGGATTTAAAAAAAAATAAATTATTATATTTTTTTTTTTTTTAATTTGCAGCGGGGGCGGAGCTTACCATGCGGCGGGGGTGGAGCTAAAAGCGCCGGAAAACTGCTGCAGGGGAAGCAGGAAGGAGTCCCTGCTTCCCCACCAAAGAGTCACCAGGAGCTGCACTGCCTCCACAATGAACTCCACAGGTAACTATGGGATTGTCAGGTGAGTGTGACTCTCTGCCTGTGTTTATTACTGTCTGTGTGTGTATGACTGTCTGCCTGTGTGTGTCTGTGTGTATGACTGTCTGCCTGTGTGTGTGTGTCTGTGTATGACTGTCTGCCTGTGTGTGTCTGTGTGTGTGTATGACTGTCTGCCTCTGTGTGTGTCTGTGTGTATGACTGTCTGCCTCTGTGTGTGTGTGTGTCTGTGTGTATGACTGTGTGTGTCTGTGTGTATTACTGTCTGCCTCTGTGTGTGTCTGTGTGTATTACTGTATGTGTCTGTGTGTATGACTGACTGTCTGCCTGTGTGTCTGTGTGTGTGAGACTGTCTGCCTGTGTGTGTGTGTGTGTGTGTGTATATGACTGTCTGCCACTGTGTGTCTGTGTGTATTACTGTCTGCCTGTGTGTGTGTGTGTGTGTGTATATGACTGTCTGCCACTGTGTGTCTGTGTGTATTACTGTCTGCCTCTGTGTGTGTGTCTGTGTGTATGACTATCTGACTCTGTGTGTGTGTGTGTGTGTGTCACATACAACCAATACACGCATATCACACACTGTTAATACAGCCATTACAAATATCACACATAGCATACATATCACACACAGTCATCACACCTACTATCACATACACAGACAACACAAACATTACAGCATACATGGATGACGGGGGGGGGGGCGCTGTGAAGATTTTTCACACAGGGCGTCTAAATGCCTAAGGCCGGCCCTGGTGTGAGCGGCACACAGGGCTAGAGGGGTCTGGCCCCGTTCCCCCCCCCCTCTGGGCCGGTGGGGGTGATCCCGGTCCCCACCCTGGGCCCGCCAGAAATACTAGCACTCCAGGCTGTGACGAAGCCCCAGAACTCGGAGGCCACAGCCAAAATGGCGGAGACCTCAAGCCGACTCCCCAAGTCAGCGGAAAGACAGACGTACCCGCCCTACACTGGCAGAAAACTGACACGACACATGTGGAAACCGACATGTACCTGCCAATACCCACTCCTTGTCAAGCTGAACGGTGGCGGAGAAACCGGGACCACGTCATACCCATGCAAACAGCAGCACAAGCGGTCAGCAGAGACCGACACCGGAGACCTACCACTCAAGCACATCCACGTACACACAAAGAGAGTACCCTCAAAGTGAGAGGCATGGCACCTGTGACGAACCCCTGTACACTGATCCTCTCAGAGCATTGCGAGGAAGCAGACTTACACTTACCGATAACCCGCAGCTGCGAAGCCACCAAGAAAACGAGGGATCTAACTCCCACCTGAGGCAGACACTGTACCAAACCGCAAGTACACCATAAGAGAACTATCATTCTGCCACTTGCCTGGACTGCACCTAATATGGCTGTTCCCAAGCTTGAGTCTCTCTGCAGTCACTACACTTCAGAGGCAAGCCTCACGGCACACAGACACTGACTCTCATCTGGCTGACGGGGGGTTAACCTGGGGTGGGAAAATCCATGCATGTTTGAAGCTTCTCAATATTGATCTACTAAACTGATCGGCGTGACCTTTTGATTTAGTTAAACTGCTCGAATGTCATTATATGTTTTAATAGCTCTAGCCTGTCTAAGTCATTAGCGTTGCAAACCAGAGTTAATTATATCACTCATAGACCAGCTACTGCACTTCTTAAGCCACATACTCACATAGGTAATGCTGCCACACTAGCAAAGCACAAACCAACACATGGCAACCACAATGCAGCATATCCTACGAAATCATATGTAATCACCCAAGCGAGAACCTGCATATCTGTAAACACCTCACTGTAACATTAAGCGAGAACAATCTTGACATGTACACATTTAACCATGAATGTGTTATAGCTTGTTATCTCCACGAAAAAAAAAATGTGCTGTTTAACCTGTCACGATATGTAATGCTATGAAACTGCTTGCAGCAGCTGTCTCAGCTCTGCACGCTTGCTGTCATTTCATGCGCAAATAAAATAAAGAATTAAAAAGGACATATGAGAAACAATTGTCCCACACGTCTGGAAAACTACCACACGTTAAGGGGACAGGTCATAGGTGTAATGGAAACGTCCTCTGGAATGGATAAAAATAGGTTACTCCTTGATATTTCTATTGCCTTTGAAAAGAAGAACTTTTCATGCAAAGCCCTGATGGATCCAGGTGTCGCTGGAAACTTCATCGACGTTCAATTTGTGAAAGGTAATACTATACCTATCAAGGAGAGACTATCACCCCTAGCTGTTGAAGCTATTGATGGGAGACCACTCTCACAATCACTGATTACACACGAAACCTTACCCATTAATTTGTCTATTGGTGCCTTACATTAGGAAGAGATTACATTTCAGGTTATTGCATCCCCTTCCTGTCCAATCATATTAGGCTTTCCATGGCTCAACAAGCATAACCCTCATATTTACTGGGCTAATGGGGAAATATTAGAATGGGGTAATGATTGTTATGAAAGGTGTATATTGAATGTTGCCAAAAGAGTTGGCACTATTGGACCAAAAGAGTTGGCACTGTTGGCACTACCAAGACATTAAAGAAGTATTCAGCAAAACTCAGTCAAATACTCTACCTCCTCACAGACCTTATGACTGTTCCATTAATTTACTCCCGGCGCTATGCCACCTAAGGGAGCAGTCTATGCTCTGTCACCTCAGGAGAGTAGAGTAATGGAGGAATATATTAAGGATTCATTGAATAAAGGCCACATACAAAATTCATCCTCGCCTGCTGGGGCAGGATTCTTTTTTATATCTAAAAAGGACGGTGAGTTGCGCCCATGTATCGATTACAGGGCATTGAACAAAATCACCAATAAGAACGCCTACCCCATTCCTCTTATTGCTGAATTATTTGATCGACTCCAAGGCGCTAAAGTATTTACTAAATTTGATCTTAGAAGTGCTTACAATTTAGTGAGAATAAAGGAAAACCACGAGTGGAAGACTGCATTTAATACCAGAAGTGGACACTATGAATATCTAGTGATGCCATTCGGGTTGTGCAATGCTCCAGCGGTTTTCCAAGATTTCATAAATAATGTACTCAGGGATTACATTTGCTAGTTTGTCTTGGTCTATCTGGATGATTTCCTTATTTATTCTCCTGACATTCAGACTCACCACGATCACGTTAGACAAGTTCTGCAGACCTTGTTAAAGAATCAACTTTTTAGTAAATTAGAAAAATGCATCTTTGACCAATCTGAAGTACAGTTTTTGGGATATAATATCTCTGCCTCGGGGTTTTAGATGGATCTTAAAAAGCTGGAATCGGTTCTACAATGGCCTTTACCCACTGGGTTGAAAGCGATTCAAAGGTTCATTGGTTTTGCCAATTATTACAGAAGGTTTATAAAGGGATTTTCTTCAGTAATAGCCCCCATGACCAATATGACACGCAAGGGGGTTAGCAGTACGATATGGTCTAAGGAGGCTATAGAAGCATTTGAAACTCTCAAACAGCGGTTTGCCTCCGCCGACATATTGATACATCCTGACACCAGTAAACCTTTCATACTGGAAGTTGATGCATCAGAGACAGGGGTAGAGGCAGTTCTCTCCCAGAGGGAGAGCCAGGATACTCCATTGCATCCTTGAGGTTACTTCTCTAGAAAATTGTCTCCTGCCGAGCGCAATTATGATATTGGCAATAGGGAATTGTTGGCCATTATTCTAGCTCTCAAGGAGTGGCGACATCTTTTAGAGGGTTCCAAGGACCCCCTTTTGATCATTACTGATCACAAAAACCTGGCTTACATAGGAGATGCTAAACGATTGTCCTCTAGACAAGGTCTCTGTTCCTTTCTCGCTTTCATTTTCTTATTACTTATAGACCTGGTTCTAAAAATGGCAAGGCTGACGCCTTATCCAGACAGTTTGATACTGAGTCTATACAAGAGGAAGAAAAGTCCCATATCATTCCCCTGGAATGTATCATTGCTTCCACTATCCTTTCATTGTCCTCTCCGCTGCTTGGCTCCATCATGGAGGCTCAGTCTCAGGCGCCCTGCGGTAAACCTCAGGACAAATTGTTTGTTCCATTGGAGGAAACGGTTAATATCATGAAAGTGTTTAACGACAATGTGTCTGCTGGTCACCCAGGTATTAATTAATCCACATCTGCTATCATGAGGTCATTCTGGTGGGATTCACTCAGGAAGGATGTTAAGGAGTATGTGCAGGCTTGTTATGTTTGTGCGGTTTCCAAAGTACCTCATAAACTCCCTTGTGGCTTGTTACAACCTCTTCCCGTTCCTGAGGTCCCATGGTCCCACTTGTCTATGGATTTCATTGTAGAACTTCCTAGTTATAATGGTTATACCACTATTCTCATGGTTGTTGACCGTTTTTCTAAAATGGCTCACTTCATCCCTCTCAAGAAATTACCGTCATCTCAAGACCTGGTACTGATCTTTATACGTGAGATTGTCCGTCTGCATGGCATTCCTCACAATATTGTATCTGATAGAGGTTCTCAGTTTGTATCCCGGTTTTGGAGGGCTTTCAATAAGCAATTGGGGATTGAATTGTCTTTTTCATCCTCTTACCACCCCGAGACTAATGGTACAGCTGAAAGGGCTAACCAGTCTTTGGAGTTATACTTGCGTTGTTTCGTTAATAGCACTCAAGACAATTGGTCCGAATTATTACCATGGGCCGAGTTTGCCAGGAACAATGCTGACCCTGACTCCTCTGGGCAGAGTCCATTTTTTGTTAATAATGGCCCGCATCCTACTGTCCTACCGGCTGTTTTTTCTGATACGGCTATTCCTGCTTTGGATGACCGTCTGGCTTCCATCTGTGATACCTGGGTTAAAGTTCAATCTGCTCTGGGTACTGCTGCTCACCATTTCAAGCATTTTGCTGATACACGTCGAGGTGCCAACCCTGTTTACCAAGTGGGTGAGAGGGTTTGGTTATTTTCTCGTAACATCAGGCTCAAAGTCCCTAGCATGACATTTGCTCCTAGGTTCCTTGGACCTTTTCGTGTCCTTCATAGGATCAATCCTGTTCCATACTCTCTTGCCCTTCCGGCCTCCTTGAAAATTCCTAATACCTTTCATGTGTCCTTGCTTAAACCTCTTGTTTGCAATAAATATACTGTCTCAAGTGTCCCTCCTCCTCCCTTAGTTGTTTCTGGACAGGAAGAGTATGGGGTCTCCTCCATAATTGATTCCAGGTTTTCTTGGGGTACTTTACAGTACTTGGTGGATTGGAAAGGTTATGAACCAGCCGATCGTTCTTGGGTTCCGGCATCTGATATACATGCTGGCCGCAAGATTCGCTATTTTCACGCCAAATTTCATCTCAAGCCTGGTCCTGCCGGCCCAGTGGGCGTTTTTCAGGTGGGGGGTAATGTCACGTATTCATCCGCTTATAAAAATGTACTTAATGACATTTACTGTCCACACAGGAAAAGTTGTGCCGAGCAGCAACCAAATCCACAGAAGGGTTAATGCTGAGCAGCAATTATGCAAATGGAAACCTGGTAACTGCTTTTGGGGTCAAAGGCTGGTTACAGCCTATCAGATCTAGAGGAGGGGTATTTAGGCCCAGTTCTCATCCTGCTCAGTGCCCTGTCGTGGTTTCCCTTGTGGTTGTCCGAGAGCATGTTATTGATTCTGGTAATTCTGGTTATTTGATTTTGGCATTGTTTTTGACGTCCCTGTTTTCTGGTATCCCTGACTCCTGGCTTTTCCTTATCGTTGTGTCTCTTTCTGTTTCCCTAGACCTCGGCTATTCCTGACTATTCTTTGGTACGTTAGTCAGGCCATTCTAAAGTCCGGTATACGTTACCTATCAGTCCTCTGTGTTACACAATTCTACGTGCTGGATCATTCTGTAATCCTGACAGTCATCACTGACCGTGCACATGGTCCTATGCCCAAAACAGTTCCATGAAATCAGTACTAACGGTCGATCAAATTTCAAGCAGGACCTGAGAATACTACTTGCAGACATCCACATGCTATTGGCAGCAGATTCTGTCCTACTCAAAACAGAGGTGCAGGCCATCACGGAATGAGTGAGGGCCATGGAGGGGGACATAACCGTTGTCCAGACTCACTTGATCTGCTGGGAGCCAATTTATACAATAAAAACAGAAAATCCAGCTGTTAAGACCTTCAGTGTTTATGGTACTAAGGTCTTCTATTCCTTTCCCAAGGGCTGAGCATAAGTGATTATAACTGCAGTTAGGGTGTAGAGGAATAGTGTAGATGAAAGCAGTTTCCAAGACGATTCTCCCCAGTAAACAAAATATTCCCCAAGCATGAGCCTAGACTTCATGTAGGGTATTCTGCACATTAATAGTTCTGAGTATGCTATTATTCCCAGGCTATGGTATGTACATTAGGTACAGGGCTAACTTAGGGGTGTCAGTGGATACCTGGGGAAGAGAGACCAGGAGAGGCATTGGGTGCATAGAGGGGTTTAAGAAGTAAGAAAGGGTTGAAAGTATTATAACAGTAGAGGAGGCAGAAAAAGGGAATGGAGTGCTTGAGCTCATACCCTGATATAGGACACAAGTAGTGAGGTATGATAAGAGTGGAGGCATTAGAGGAGTGCACCCATAAACTGCCCCTGTAGGAGAGGATCTGTGTGGGGTTGCATTCATAAAGCGCAGTCTCTATCAAATATATGTAATATTTCCATTAAGTAAAGGGTCCCAAATATTCTGAGAGGTTTTCAGAGCGGATGTAGTGCAGTGTAGTTTAAGATGTTAGTTTATTAATTTCTACTGCTTTTCGTGTTTTTTTTATATGCATTATTTTAACCATGGAATCGATCCCTAAAGTGTTCCATATATATTTTTAATAGGATGTCTAATCCATCTGGTAAACTTGAATAATGTTAAAAGAACACTATAGGATCAGGAACACAAACATGTATTCCTGAACCAATAGTGTTAAAAACACAATCTAGCACCTCCCTGTCCAACTCCCCCATGCCTCTGTGAGGATATTTCTGGAATAATAAATATTAGAAATATTTTCATAAAAATTATAAAGAATTAATTGAATCATTTGTATTAATATCAAAAATGTCTATTTTGGCACAGTTCCCCTTAATTGATTTAAAGCGAAGATTTACCCACTATTTTAACTCTTACAGACCCTGGAGTACGTATATTAGAGCATTTGTAATCCACACATTAATCACAACCGTTTAAAAAAATATATAATTTATTGTGACAAATAATGAATACGAATATGTAACATGCATGACAATATCAGGGAATATTTAGGTATACAACAAGTATAAGATATGGCAACAGTTTTGGCACAATAAACACATTTAAAGATAGCTTAAGAGCAACATATCCAGCAAAAGTGTAGATTCATTTCTAAAGTAGTTACATGCAAAATTACAAATAATTCCTTAAAGGGAAACTCCAGTGCCAGGAAAACAATCCGTTTTCCTGCCACTGCAGGTCCCCTCTTCCTCCCACGTCGCTGCGTCTTCCTCCGCGCTGCTCCTCCCTCTGATTGCGTCGGCCGGTGGGCGAGACTGATCCCGCCCACCGGCCGGGGAGACCTAATTCGCATGCGCATTTCAATGCTTTTATATGGGGAAATGAGCGATGCTGGAGGTCCTCACACAGCGTGAGGACGTCCAGCGATGCTCTAGCACAGGTTTCCTGTGCTAGAAACCAGGAAGTGCCCTCTAGTGTCTGTCTAGTAGACAGCCACTAGAGGTGGAGTTAACCCTGCAAGGTAAATATTGCAGTTTATAAAAAACTGCAATAATTACACTTGCAGGGTTAAGATTAGTGGGAGTTGGCACCCAGACCACTCCAATGGGCAGAAGTGGTCTGGGTGCCTGGAGTGTCCCTTTAAGAATGTAATTAACTGTTAGAGCTGCAAAGGTATAGGAAACCTTTCAGCTTTTAGAATTCCTTTACACAGAATGTAACTTATTAATTCACTCACTGCTGGCTACAATTCTCAGGCTAAATACTTGAATATTGCAACTAAAAAGATACAGTATTTCTTACACAAATAGTCAATTTAACTGTTCCTTCCATCCAGTAACCAGCAATTATATTTTTTAAATCCAGTTTTACACTGCAGATGATTAACTTTAATGATTACAGATGAACTATCCTTAAATTCAGATAGGTCAATATCTTTGCATAATATCTTGATATGCTAAACTTGGCAATTTACCCGTAAATATATTATTCTTATTATTCCATCTGCAGATAATTAAACCAGCATATTTACCAGCTTTCTTGGTAGAAATTCTTTAGGCTTGGAGATATATTCCACGGATGGTGCGTGCAAGTATTTTTAGAGATAGTTCTGTAAGATTTCTAAGTCAGAATTGACTTGGCTAACAAAGGACTTCAGTTAGAAAGAAGTTCAAAGTCCCAGGATTCAGTTGGAAATGACAGTGTTACGTGTGTCCAGGGTGTATTTTATCTTAAGTTTCTTTACGTCACTAATTTAAAGTGTCCAATGGGATTAGGTGGGTGTACCTGAAGTGGATTCTTTTGCCCTCTGTTGTATATTGTCAGTCCTAATCAATATGTTCAAGGTATAGCTCATGCATGAGGAGAGAAATAATCACACTGACACGTAAAAGTTCAGTAGGAAAATCCTTCTTTTACTGACAGCCTGAGCGTGGCTTTTATAGCCATAAATCGTCACATTCAGCACATATACATTGTATAACCTAAGCTGTAAACATTTTATTGGATTGTGTTGTAAGCTTTTCATTGGATACTTTTAGTTGCTATGTGTCTTCTCATTTCTTCCCTTGTTGACACATGGCTTATTCTTTATGATAAGGGTGTTTGTCTCTGGGGGAGGTATCGTCATTCTGTTGAGCTCAGCAAATTCCTTAGCCATCGGTCATCTTAAAGCATAGAAAAATATATCTTTAAACACGGTATACAAAACAATGATTTTCACAGTACTTGGTTTGGGTATTTAAGATGGAGAATATAAAAGGGGCATTTCAGATCCTACACAGCCTTCCATCACATACCTTCTTCTATTGATTGTCTTATAGACATTGATCAGTAGATGGGGTTATAGCATCACCATAATTTCTCATTACGAATTCACACGACCACTTTGTATAAGGGATTAATTGAATTTTGTGATGCAAATGATGTCACAAATGTCTTAGCTATATGATCCAACAATCAAGCTAATTGTCAAATCTCACAAGATGTTGTTAGACTTGCAGTCTCGTTTTCAGGATATAAATTATATGTTTTATGCATTTGGACTTTGGTTCAACTCTCTCTTACAGTGGATTCTTGTAGAAATCCTATTACATTTAAAAAGTAAAATTAATAACTTAGCGAATATCTCTTTCTTATAATCCTGTGTCTGTTTTTCTCAGCTACACTGTCTGATTGTATAATGTGTCTATATTAGTAATAGGTGACAACATGCAATATATACATGTCTTTTACACTTATTTAGCTAATAGTTCAACAATATTGAAATTTATTCCTTAAGATTCTATCTATGAATATTCAATATTATTAACATGGTACTATTTGTTTATGATTAAACATATTTATAGTTAATATATATATATATATATATATATATATATATATATATATATATATATATATATGTATATGTCTTCGGGCTGGGCTCTATCAACCCCCCTTGTTCTAAAAAACTCAAGTTTCTTGTAAGAAGAAACCTTATCTCAGTGTTTAGATAGTGACATTCTACAGTTTGGTCATGCATTGAATAGAGTTAAAACAAAAATTAGTTGTTTTTTAATTCAGTTACAAAATGGAGTCACATCTGCTAAGTAGTAACTCTACAGTATACATTTTTTTATTTCAATCTTATCACAAAATGTCTGACAGCAAAAAAATCGACACCTCTCTAAATACAGTAAAATCTTGCCTTTATTTCAGTCTGCTGGTGCTGGTGCTGCCCCTGATCTGTCTTTTTGGCTGAATCATCAGAAGTGTTGATCTGAGCCAATCACAATGCTTTTTAATAGGAAGCATTGGATTGGCTGATACTGTCAAGAAGGCAGATCAGGGGCCTAGCCAGCACAAGCCAAACACAACCCTGGCAAATTAACATCTCCTCATAGAGATACATTGAATCAATTTACCTCTATGAGGAAAAAGTTCAGTGTCTCCATACACTGCCCCAGGAAGCACCTTAAGTAGCCATCTGAGGAGTGGCCACTGGAGATATCCCTAGGCTGTAATGTAAATACTGCCTGAAGGGAATGATTATGCTCACCACAACAAATACATTAAGCTACAGTTGTTCTGGTGACTATAGTGTCCCTTTAAAGGGACAATGCATTAATACATTGCAGGTTTGAAAGTCAGGGGGTGTGTTACCATAAAACAGTGCAACAAGCTAAAGTACTTGAGGGGTCTATAGTGTCTCTTTAATCTATCCTTCCCACCTATTGATACTAATAAATTCCTGTGGTTACCCCCCCCCCCCCAATTTATATGTGGATGGTTTATCATTATTATTGGCTCTACCTTTGTTCAAACACAGGGCTATCCTTAGCAGGGCCGGCCTTAGGCCTTTAGGCGCCCTGTGCGAAAATTCTTCACAGCGCCTCCCCCCTGTCAACCATGTATGATGTAATGTTTGTGTTGTCTGTGTATGTGATAGGTGTGATGACTGTGTGTGATATGTATGCTATGTGTTGGCTGTGTGTGATATTTGTAATGGGTGTATTAACAGTGTGTGATATGCGTGTATTGATTGTATGTGATATTTGTGCTGGGTTTATTGGCTGTGTGTGATGGTTATTAAATTTAAATAAAAACATGCATTTAGGCCTGTGTTTTGAATGCAGGTGTATATTTTTGACGAGCTATGTGCACACAGTCCCACAGTCAGATGCACACAGTTATACATATACACTGTCAAATCCACCCCATGCACATAGTCGCAGGCAGATAGTCACATACACAGGATCAGGCAGAAACGCACAGGTACAGGCAGTAACACACATACACAGTTACAGGTAGATAAACACACACACACACAGGCAGACAGCCACACACAGAGGCAGACATCCACATAAACACACACACACAGGCAGACAGTCACACCAACACACACAACACAGGCAGACAGTCACACCAACACACACAACACAGGCAGACAGTCACACCAACACACACAACACAGGCAGACAGTCACACACACACACACACACACACACACACACACACAATACAGGCAGACAGTCACACACACACACAATACAGGCAGACAGTCACACACACACAGATACAGGCAGACAGTCATACATACAGACACACACACAGTCACACACACAAACTCACACAGGCAGTCATACACACAGACACACACACAGGCAGACAGTTACACACACACAGTTACACACACACAGGCAGACAGTCATACACAGACACACACACACACAGGCAAACAGTCATACACAGACACACACGCACACACACACAGGCAGACAGTCACACACAGACACAGGCAGACAGTCATACACACAGACACACACACAAACTCACACAGGCAGTCATACACACAGACACACACACAGGCAGACAGTTACACATACACACAATTACACACATACACAGGCAGACAGTCATACACATAGACACAGGCACACACACAGGCAGACAGTCACACACACAGACACACACAGGCAGACAGTCATACACAGACACACATACACACACACACAGGCAGACAGTCATACACAGACACAGAGACACACACACATACACACACACACACACAGGCAGACAGTCTCACATACACACACACAGGCAGGCAGTCATATACACACACATACACACACACACACACAGACAGTCACACTCACACTGACAATCACACATAGTTACCACTGTTCATTGTGGAGGCAGTGCAGCTCCTGGAGACTGTTTGTTGGGGAAGCAGGGACTCCTTCCTGCTTCCCCTGCAGCAGTTATCCATCACGTTTAGCTCTGCCCCCGATGCGCGGTGAGCTCCGCCCCACCACAATTTTTTTTTTCATTCCGGCCGGCCATGTGTGAGCTGTGTCAGCCGCAGGGCGCCCCTTGCTCCATGGCACCCTGTGCGGCCGCACAACTTGCACACCCCTGAAGCCAGCCCTGATCCTTAGGTAATGCAAAGGGTGCATTAAAAAAACAAGATATATCCAAGGGCCACATGCAAAGTTATAAATGCATTCAGGCCCGTCGCTAGCCGACAGGCAAAACAAGCAACTGCTTGGGGCCCCGAGCTGGCCCGGGGCCCCAAGCAGAGCCGGCAGGGGCATGCGGTCCTGGGGGGCCCGGACTGCTCAGGTCGTCCGGGCCCCACATTCAGTGGGTACATACCGGGTCGCAGGGGGCCCGGTATGTACCCACTGGGCCAGCCTCTTCTCCTGGGGGGGCCCAGCAGCGGTCACCTCAGGGCCCCCCAGAGGATGGCCCTGCTGACACCCGGCGGGCGCGCGAGGGAGCACTCTCCTCTGAGTGCTTCCTCTTCAGCTCCCTCGCGCACCGTACTGATGCCGGAGCTGGAAGATGACGTCATCTTCCGGCTCCGGCATCAGTACGAGGCGCGCGAGGGAGCTGAAGAGGAAGCACTCAGCCAGGGAGAGTGCTCCCTCGCGCGCCCGCCGGGTGTCAGGGAGGACATTTCAGTGAGTGGGGGTGGGGGAGAGGGAGGGAGGACATTTGAGTGGGGGGGAGGGAGAAAATTTGAGTGGGGGGGAGGGAGAAAATTTGAGTGGGGGGAGGGAGAAAATTTGAGTGGGGGGGAGGGAGAAAATTTGAGTGGGGGGAGGGAGAAAATTTGAGTGGGGGGGAGGGAGAAAATTTGAGTGGGGGGGAGGGAGAAAATTTGAGTGGGGGGAGAGGGAGAAAATTTGAGTGGGTGGGGGGGAGAGGGAGAAAATTTGAGTGGGTGGGGGGGAGAGGGAGAAAATTTGAGTGGGTGGGGGGGCGAGGGAGAAAATTTGAGTGGGTGGGGGGGCGAGGGAGAAAATTTGAGTGGGTGGGGGGGCGAGGGAGAAAATTTGAGTGGGTGGGAGGGAGGGAGGAAATTTGAGTGGGTGGGGGGGCGAGGGAGGAAATTTGAGTGGGTGGGGCAGAGGGAGGGAGGAAATTTGAGGGAGTGGGGGGGAGGAAATTTGAGGGAGTGGGGGGGAGAGGGAGGGAGGAAATTTGGGGGGGAGAGGAAGGAAATTTGAGGGAGGGGGAGAGGAAGGAAATTTGAGGGGGGAGGGAGGAAACTTGAGGGGGGAGGGAGGAAGGAAATTGGAGGGGGGGAGAGGAAAGAAATTGGAGGGGGAGGAAGGAAATTGGAGGGGGGAGGAAGGAAATGAGAGGGAGGGGGAGAAGAAGGAAATTGGAGGGGGGAGAAGGCAATGAGAGGGGGGGGGGAGAAGAAGGAAATTGACGGGGGTAGGGGGAGAGATTGACATCCATCACACACACAATGCACCCCTTGCACACAGAAAAATACACAATGCATTACACACATACACAAGCAATGCATCCCTTACACACATCAACACACAATGCACCCCTTCCACACACTCAGTGCATCCCTTACAGCAGTGTTTCCCAACCCAGTCCTCAAGGCACACCTACCAGTCCAGGATTTAGGGGTGACCCAGTTGTGTCTAAGGTGTTTTTTCTTGTTTTTCTAAAAACACCTTAGACAAAACTGGGTAATCCTTAAATCCTGGACTGGTAGGTGTGCCTTGAGGACTGGGCTGGGAAACACTGCCTTACAGACACACACACTGCATCCCATACATACACAAACTCACCTTGCAGCCCTTACACATACAAACACAGATTCACACAATGCATTCCTTACACACATCAGGACCCCCCCCCCCCTCCCCACACACACACACACAACCCTGTGAACAAACTCATTGGTGGAACATGAAGGTGGACCCTGGGACCCAGACCTTAAACTGTGTAAATGGCCCTCAAAAAATGGAGCTGCTTCCCGTTCTCCCAGAACATTGATTTTTGTGACCACAGTTACAAACCGCCTCCAGAGAGCCTGTTCTACACCAGACCAGTGGAGCCAGACGGCAGCTGAAGCCCATCATCATCCTCATCTGGTTGTAAGTAGGCAATCTAGTATATTATTCGTGGCACTATTCTCTAATTTACCTCACATTAAAGGGACACTATAGTCCCCAGAACCACTGTAGCTTAATGTAGTGGTTCTGGTGTCTATAGCCTGTCCCTGCAGGCCTTTTATTGTAAACACGGCGGCACTGCAGCACTGTGTTAGTTAACATGGCAGATCATATGGGTGGGGCACTGTGATGTCACATGGGGGGCGGCAAACTTTACTTTTGCCTAGGGCGGCAAAAATCCTTGCACCGGCCCTGCAGACACTGCATCCCTGTGGGCGGACTCGGGGGGGGGGGGGGAGGGAGGGGGGGAGGCGCCGGGGGGCCCAGACCTTGAGCGTGCATGTAGGGGGTGGGGGGGGTTGGAGTTTGGGGGGGGCCTCCATGTCCGTTTTGCTTGGGGCCCCCAAATTCCTTCAAACGGCCTTGAATGCATTACATACCTTATAGTATTTCTTAAAGGGACACTCCATGCACCCAAACCACTTCTGCCCATTGGAGTGGTCTGGGTGCCAACTCCCACCACCCTTAACCCTGCAAGTGTAATTATTGCAGATTTTATAAACTGCAATAATTACCTTGCAGGGTTAAGTACTCCTCTAGTAGCTGTCTATCAGACAGTCACTAGAGGGACTTCCATGCAGGGCCAGATTAAGAGCCCAGTGGGCCTGGTGCTGACAATTATGATGGGCCTAATTACAAAATCATATTGACCAAAAACACTAAAATAGTCCTACCTCCTAAGTGTCATATATCTGATGGAGATGGTGCTGGAGGGAAACTCATAGGATGCAGCTATGAGAAAACACATACCCTATGCTAATCTCACGCTTTCAAGTAAACCCATACTCCCTAACAGCAATGTCCAGTAAAGCAGGAAGTCTCTGGATGGGGTGAAAGGGTCGGCCACTGACACAAATCACATAACCAGAACTGCCGAAAGGGACGAACATACACAAAAAGGGGGCATTTCTGTGTCCCCATGTCTCCCAGTCCCTTAGAGTCTGTGTCCCTATGTATCCCAGTATCCCCATGTCACTAGGACACTAGGGGACATTGAGAGACATTGGGACACTGGGAGACCTGGGGACACTAAGATACTAGGGAACACTGGGAGACCTGGGGACACTGAGACTCTTGGGGACACTGGGAGACATGGAGACACTGGGTTACTTTGAGACACGAGAGGACACTGGGAGACATGGGGCACTGAGACAATGTGATACATAGGGGACACTGTGATATATAGGGGACACTGGATAATTGATAAAGACCTGGGTTCAGGTAAAAAACGTTGCAGTGTCCAATAAACCTGCTTAAATCTATCACAGTGAGTGCCTGAGATTTTTTTTCTTTTATACTAGGGGACACTGAGACACTTGGGGGCACTGGGAGACATGGGGACACTGGGAGACTAGGGGATTCTGAGAGACTAGGGGATTCTGAGAGACTAGGGGATTCTGAGAGACTAGGGGACACTGAGACACTAAGGACACTGAGACACTACGGACACTGAGAGACAACAGGAAACTGGGAGAGATGGGGCACTGAGACACTCTGATACATAGGGGACACTGTGATACATAGGGGACACTGGAGACTTGATAAAGACCTGGATACAGGTCAAAACGTTGCGGTGTCCAATAAAACTGCTAAAATCTATCACAGTGCGTGCCTGAGATTTTTTCTTTTATACTAGGGGACACTGAGACACTAGAAGACATGGAGACACTGAGACAATGGGAGACTAGGAGACTTTGGGAGACTAGGAAACACTGAGACACTAGGGACACTGGCACACTATGGACACTGAGACACCAGGGACACTGGAAGACATGGGCATACTGAGATACTAGGGACACTGGCTGGGAGACATGGGGACACTGGGAGTGCCCCATGTCTCCCAGGTCTCAAAGTTGCCCAGTGTCCCCATGTCGCCCAGTGTCCCCTAGTGTTTGTATCCCCATGTCTCCCAGTGTCCCTTAGAGTCTGTGTCCCCATGTCTCCCAGTGTCCCGATGTCACTAGGACACTAGGGGACACTTAGAGACATTGGGACATTGTGAGACATGGGGACACTGAGACACTGGGAGAGACATGGGGACACTGAGAGACTGGGAGACTAGGGGACTCTGGGAGACTAGGGACACAGACTCTAGGGACACTGAGAGAACCCAGGGACACTGGGAGATATGGGGTCACTGAGAGACACCAGGGACATTGGAAACATGGGGACACTGAGACACTAGGAACACTGGCTGGGAGACATGGGGATACTGAGAGACTAGGGGCCACTGAGAGACATGGGGTCATTGTGGCCCTAGTGTCTCAGGGTCCCCATGTTCCACAGTGTTCCTATATGTCTCCCAGTGTCCCAATGTCTCAGCATCCCCAAGTCTCTCACCGTCCCCATGTCTCGCAGGCTCGGAGCTACTGTCTAGCTCCCCCGCGGATCAACCCTAAGAGTAGTAACATGAAAAGTGTTTTAAACTACGCTGGTCGTCCTCACGCTATGCATGAGGACCTCCAACGTCCCCGGAATCCCCATAGGAAAGCACTGAATAATGCTGTCCTATGGGGAGGTCTAATGCGCACGGCCATTGGCGCGCATGCGCATTAGGTCTCACCCCCTGTCTGACGTTGGCGGGGGAGGAGCGTGGGCGGTGCTGGATTCAGGTAAGTGGCAACATGGGATAGGGGGTGGGAGGGAGAGGGGGCACTGCAGGGTCCTGCAGTACCAGGAACACAGGTATGTTTTCCTGGCACTGGATAGTCTCTTTAATAAAGAGCATTACCTTTTTTAATGAATAAATCTTTTTTAACAGGAAAAAAAATAACTGGTGACAAATTTGAATTTATAGTCAACAGAACAATTAAAGCGTACTGTTTTTGTTCTGGTGAGTAGAATTATTCCCTTCAGGCTTTTTGTGGTGAACACTGTTTTTTGAGCGAAAATGCAGTTTTTACATTACAGCCTATGGATACCTCCACTGGCCACTCCTTAGATGGCCACTTGATGTGCTTTCTGGCACAATGCTGAACAGTGTGCAGCACTGACATTCAGTGTCTCCACTCTCTGCATGGAAACACTGAACTTTACATATATAGATGCATTGAATCAATGGATTTCTATGAGGAGATGCTGATTGGCCAGGGCTGTATTTTGCTTGTACTGGCTCTGTACCTAAACTTCCTACTTGACAGTCTCAGTCAATCCTATGTGAAAGCATTGTGATTGGCTCAGAGAATCACTTATGATGATCTTGGCCAAGCAGGCAGATCAGGGGCAGAGTCAGCAGCAGTAGACTGAAAGAAAGGTAAGTTGTTTCTATATTTAGGGTGGTAAGGGAGGAGGGGGGGGGGGCTAGATGGTGTTTTTAACACTAAAAGGTCAAGAATACATGTTTGTGTTCCGGACCCTATAGTGTTCCTTTAACCCCTTAACCCCTTAAGGACACATGACATGTGTGACATGTCATGACTCCCTTTTATTCCAGAAGTTTGGGGTTAAGGATCAAACTTCTGGAATAAAAGGGAATCATGACATGTCACACATGTCATGTGTCCTTAAGGGGTTAAGCATATTTTGTGTGTTTGAATGTATGTATGTCTGTATGTATGTATGTATGCATGTACTTGTGTGTAGTGTTGGAATTAGACTGCAGTTGTATGTTTGTATGTACTGTTGCTATTTAAAATAATAGTATACTTGTGCTTAGTGTTTGAATGTGTTTGTATGTAGAGTTGGTGTTTGATTGCTGGGATGTATGCACAGTTGCATACACACTGACTGATACACACAGATTATAGAGATGCAAACAGACAGCTACATACACACACAGTGACTCATACACACACACATACACACGAATATCATATACACACACAGATCCCAATTTAAAGATTTTTAGCAAACACCTGTTTCCATACATTTTTGGTGCAGGGGTGTGGCTTACCTGGGGTACAGGGGCATCTGGCTGGGTCTGATGGGAGTCGGGTACAGAGTCCAGGCTCTCCCTCTCTGGTCCGCCCCTCTCTCGCCCCATAGCTCGTTAGTAAGCTAGTACGTAGTGCATTGTAGTCACATCCTCTCAGCACTGTGGCTTCACGCAGACCTGGGATCTGGTTGTGCAGTTAATGAGCTGCGGTGCCTGACAGTGCTGCAAGCACAATGGGCCTCTTCCCAGTGCGGTGCCCCCTTTGATTTTTCATAACTCACAGGTTGGCTGCATAAAATCCCACAGTGGGCAGTGTTTTGGACAGTCCCGATCTACAGTAATTAAGATACAATCAGATGCAAGGATTGGAAACTAATGTCTTTCTGCACACAATTCTTTCTGGAATTTGTCATTAAAAAAAAAAATAATGCTAAAACATCTATCTACCTGTTCACAGATTAGATCCCTTCTATAATGCTGATCTTTCCCCCCCCCCCAAAGGCAATTGGTAAAATGTGTTGCTAGAAAAAGATGTAGGTTGGGGTGGCACCTTTCTCCAAGTCAAATAATGATATAGTCACAAGTTGAAGAACTATGTGGTTACAATGTAAAGACATTTATAAATTTGGAGATAGATACAAATGTTGCTAGTAAGTTAAAATGGTGACCTATTTTAACTCTAAGGTTACAGGTCAATAATACAATATTAATCAATTTATTAATTGTAGTACCAGTAAGGTAATCTATTTAATTTCATGCAAACAATGCGGAATTCAGTAGGTAGAATTTGAACACTAACTGTGTACAGATGAAAGTTTAGACTTCTACATCTCTCACTGTAATCAGAAATGCTGGTTACCACAATGATGGGGAGATATACGAAAGCGGCTACACAATCATGAGGCCTTTTTGATTTTTAGCTTAAAAACCAGGCATCCCTAAGGAATTAATTTGTAATGGAATCTTGATACAGTAATATATACTGGTATATTCAGGGCCGGATTAAAATAGGGGCTGATGGAGCTGCAGCTCCATGGAATAGGCCAATTGATTTTTTTTTTTTTTTTAACTCACTACTCTTTGGGTTGCCAGGTATTTCTCATGTATTTCTTATGGTTGCCAGGTATTTCTCAGAAGTTTTCTTTTCAGGTATTTGAGGCTGCCTAGCCGGTGCCAGTATTGCAGTAATAAACAGAGTATAAACAGAGATTATTCTGCAATACTAGTGCTGGCCAGTAGGGGTCGCTGTTTGTGTGGAGAGAGGCAGGGAAGTTACAGCATCTCCCTCCCTGCCTCTCTCTACTCACTGATCCGCGGGGGAGCAGCTCTGCACAGTAGCTCCGAGCCAGGTCTTTATCAAGTCTCCAGTGTCCCCTATGTATCAGAGTGTCTCAGTGCCCCATCTCTCCCAGTGTCCCTGTTGTTTCTCAGTGTCCATAGTGTCTCAGTTTCCTTAGTGTCTCAGTGTCCCCATGTCTCTCAGAATCCCCTAGTCTCCCAGTGTCCCCATGTCTCCCAGTGCCCCAAGTGTCTCAGTGTCCCCTAGTATCAATTCTCCAGTGTCCCCAATGTATCACATAGTCTCAGTGCCCCATGTCTCCCAGTGTCCCCTCGTGTCTCAAAGTAACCCAGTGTTCCAATGACTCCCAGTGTCCCCAGGTCTCCCAGTGTTCCCTAGTATCCTAGTGTCCCCAGGTCTCCCAGTGTCCCAATGTCTCTCAATGTCCCCTAGTGTCCTAGAGACATGGGGACACTGGGATACATAGGGACACAGACTCTAAGGGACTGGGAGACATGGGGACACAGAAATGCCCCTTTTTGTGTATGTTCGTCAATTTCGGCAGTTCTGATTATGTGGTTTGTGTCAGTGGCCCACCCTTTTACCCCATCCAGAGACTTCCTGCTTTACTGGACACTGCTGTTAGGGGGTATGGGTTTACTTGAAAGCGTGAGATTAGCATAGGGTATGTGTTTTCTCATAGCTGCATCCTATGAGTTTACCTCCACCACCATCTCCATCAGATACATGACGCTTAGGAGTTAGGACTATTTTAGTGTTTTTGGTCAATAAGATTTCGTAATTAGGCCCATTATAATTGTCAGCACCAGGCCCGCTGGGCTCTTAACTCTTTAAGACCGGAGGGCGTACTATTACGCCCTATTTTAAGCGGCTCTAAACGCCGCTGGGCGTAATAGTACGCCCTCCGGTCTTTTGTTACTTACCCGGTCGCCGGCAATCCCACGCATGTCCATACTCCTTCAGCCCCCCCGGCCATGTGAGAGTGAGGTCCTTGCGAGGACCTCACAATCACATGGCCGGGTTAGCTGCCTGCTGCATTGCCAGCAGGGGGACTGCCTGTAATGACAGGTAGTCCCCCTGCTGGCTGGAAATAAAATAAAATTAAATTAATAAGTATAAAAAATAATTAAATAATATACTTAGATCATATATATATATTATATATATATATATATATATGATCTAAGTATATATATACACATATACATACACACACATACACTGTCTAGGTGTATTTTACTATTAATATATATATATAATTATATATATATATATATAAATATCAAATTACACGTAGACTGATACTGATTAAATATATATATAATTATTGTTATATATATATATATATATAATATAAAAACATATGTAAATATGTTAAAAAATAAAATTCAAAAAATAATTAAAAATAAATAATTAAAAAATATATAGATGTGTGTTATTTCGTTCTAACTGTATTGTGATATTAATATATATATATATATTTATATCAAAATACACGTAAAGCGAAATAATATATATATCTATATACATAAATATATACGTATATATCACTATATATATATATACCTACATATAAATAAAAATATTTCAAAAAGAATTATAAATATATATATATATATATATATATATATATATATATATATACACATATACATATATATACACATACGTATATATCCATATATTAATTCTACACATATATTTATGTAATATTTTTACATAATTAGATATAATAATTAATTACAATTAGCGGGACCTGCCTGACAACCCATGCCGAAAGTAAAGGGAATTTAATTTGCTAGCACTATATTTAACCCTATAAATTTCCAAGACACCATAAAACCTGTACATGGGGGGTACTGTTCTACTCGGGAGACTTTGCTGAACACAAATATTAGTGTTTCAAAACAGTAAAATGTATTACAACGATGATATCGCCAGTAAAAGTGACGTTTTTTGCATTTTTCACGCACAAACAGCACTTGTACGGACCATATTATTGCTGCGATACTTTTTACTGTTTTGAAACACAAATATTTGTGTTCAGCGAAGTCTCCCGAGTACAACAGTACCCCTCATGTACAGGTTTTATGGTGTTTTAAAAAGTTACAGCGTCAAATATAAGGCTTGTGTTTAATTTTTTTCACATTAAAATTTGCCAGATTGGCTACATTGCCTTTGAGACCCTATGGTAGCCCAAGAATGAAAATTACCCCTATGATGGCATACCATTTGCAATATAAGACAACCCAAGGTATTGCAAATGGGGTATGTCCAGTCTTTTTTAGTATCCACTTAGTCACAAACACTGGCCAAAATTGGCGTTTTTTGCATTTTTCACACACAAACAAATACTAACGCTAACTTTGGCCAGTGTTTGTGACCAAATGGCTACTAAAAAAGACTGGACTTACCCCATTTGCAATACCTTGGGTTGTCTACTATTGCAAATGGTATGCCATTATGGGTGTAAATTTTATTCCTGGGCTACTATACAGTCCCAAAGGCAACGTAACCAATCTGGCGAATTTCAATTTCAAATGTAACGTGCTATATTTGACCCTGTAACTTCCCAAAACACCATAAAACCTGTACATAGGGGGTACTGTTTTACACATGAGACTTTGCTGAATACAAATATGTGTATTTTATTGCAGTAAAAGCAAACAATATTATGACATTGACAGTTAAAATGTCATGTAGAACTAAAAAAAATTACAACATTTCTTATTTTCTGCCATTTTTTTCATATTAAATTATGTTTCATAGCTAAATATTTGATATTAAATGAAAGCCCCGTTTCCCCTGAATAAAATGATATATAATAAGGGGGGGTGCACTTAATATGAAAGAGGTGAATTACGGTTGGACGGACATATAGCGCAAATGCCAGGTTTTGTTTACGTTTTGTTTTGTTCACAACGTGTACATTTGGCTCAGTCCTTAAGGGGTTAATCTGGCCCTGGGTATATTTGATACATTAAAGGGAAACTATAGTCATCAAAACCACTTTAGCTCAATGAAGCGATTTTGGTGTATAGGTCTTGCCCCTGCCGTCTCACTGGTCAGTTCTATGGCAGGAGTTAAATCACTTTTGTTTCTGTCCATGCAGCCCTAGCCACTCCTTCCCTGGCTGTAACTGACACCCTGCAAAAAAAAACAAAAAAAAAAACAAACCATTTCAATCAGGTGTTAACTTACTTGAGTATCGACGTGGCCACAGTGATCAGGCGCGGTCACGCCAATACGATCCCCAGCGCCATGACGGGTATTAACAGTACAGGATATAAGACATTCCAAATTAAACAGACTGTGCAATAAGGGCTGTGCAGTTTACATGCAGGGAAGTGTGACTAGGGCTGCATAAACAAAGTAATTTAATTCCTAAACGGCAGAAAATCGAGCAGTGAGAATGCCACTAGTGATGGCTGTAACAAAAAGATACTTGCTCTGATCGCAAGAAAATATTTATGGAGGCTCCTGCAATCTTAGAAGATTCACCTTAGACACCAGTGTTGTATTCTTGCACATGCGCAATAATACAGCACTGACGTGGGCTCATGTTGGATGATGCACCAGGAGCTTAATGGAGCAGATGTCAGCGCCCAGGGGGTGAATATATAGCACCTCTTATGCACCCCATTAGCAAAATATGCAAAAACATTTAGAAGGTGACAGAGCTGCTTTAAAGGTTAAACTTTTTTCCAAGTTAGATTACTATTTAACCATCAGGGTTACTCACTGGAGTGAGAATTCAAACTGAATATCAATTTAAAGGCTACAGTAGCCAATCTTGGAGTCTAGTGGACATGGGCGTAGGAACCCCAAAAAATCTGGGGGGGATAGCATTTTTACTCGCCGGGTATATTCTCATTCCGTAAACTAGGAGTTTAACCCACATGGCATCAGTAAAAATTAACCGGTATAGCAGCAGTAAAAATAAACTGGTATAGCAGTAGTAAAAATAAACCGACATATAGCAGCAGTAAAAATAAACCCACATGGCATCAGTAAAAATTAAACGGTATAGCAGCAGTAAAAATAAACCCACATGGCATCAGTAAAAATTAACCGGTATAGCAGCAGTAAAAATTAACCGGTATAGCAGTAGTAAAAATAAACCGACATATAGCAGTAGTAAAAATAAACCCACATGGCATCAGTAAAAATTAACCGGTATAGCAGTAGTAAAAATTAACCCACATGGCATCAGTAAAAATTAACCGGTATAGCATCAGTAAAAATTAACCGGTATAGCAGTAGTAAAAATAAACCGACATATAGCAGTAGTAAAAATAAACCCACATGGCATCAGTAAAAATTAACCGGTATAGCAGCAGTAAAAATTAACCGGTATAGCAGTAGTAAAAATAAACCGACATATAGCAGCAGTAAAAATAAACCCACATGGCATCAGTAAAAATTAACCGGTATAGCAGTAGTAAAAATAAACTGGTATAGCAGCAGTAAAAATAAACCGGTATAGCAGCAGTAAAAATAAACTGGTATAGCAGCAGTAAAAATAAACCGGTATAGCAGCAGTAAAAATAAACTGGTATAGCAGTAGTAAAAATTAACTGGTATAGCAGTAGTAAAAATAAACTGGTATAGCAGTAGTAAAAATTAACCGGTATAGCAGTAGTAAAAATAAACCGACATATAGCAGCAGTAAAAATAAACCCGCATGGCATCAGTAAAAATTAAACGGTATAGCAGCAGTAAAAATAAACCCACATGGCATCAGTAAAAATTAACCGGTATAGCAGCAGTAAAAATAAACTGGTATAGCAGTAGTAAAAATTAACCGGTATAGCAGTAGTAAAAATAAACCGACATATAGCAGCAGTAAAAATAAACCCACATGGCATCAGTAAAAATTAACCGGTATAGCAGCAGTAAAAATAAACTGGTATAGCAGTAGTAAAAATTAACCGGTATAGCAGTAGTAAAAATAAACTGATATAGCAGCAGTAAAAATAAACCCACATGGCATCAGTAAAAATTAACCTGTATAGCAGTAGTAAAAATAAACTGGTATAGCATTACTAAAAAAACAAAATATGGGCAAAACTGCATTGTGTTTTACAGTCACAGGGGAGAAAAATGCTATATAATATAATGTTTTTTTTTTATATTGTTAGAATAGGGGCCACCAGTCTTGAGAAGCAACAGGAATTACCATGCTACATAAAACAGTATATTATTGCTAATGCTACATAAAACAGTATATTATTGCTATTATTTACACATTATTAATTAACACAATTATTGCTAATATTTACACATTATTTAATTAACACAATTATTGCTAATATTTACACATTATTTAATTAACACAATTATTGCTAATATTTACACATTATTAATTAACCCAATTATTGCTAATATTTACACATTATTAATTGACAAAATTATTGCTAATATTTACACATTATTAATTAACACAATTATTGCTAATATTTACACATTATTTAACACAATTATTGCTAATATTTACACATTATTCAATTAACACAATTATTGCTAATATTTACACATTATTTAACACAATTATTGCTAATATTTACACATTATTTAATTAACACAATTATTGCTAATATTTACACATTTAATCAACACAATTATTGCTAATATTTACACATTATTTAAATAACACAGCAACATTATAAACATTACTTACCCAGGCTGTGTCTCTGTGGTCCCAGCAGTGCACACACCAGCCAGCAGCTTTGCTTGAAGTTGGAGGTTCCTCCCTGACAGGCTGCCACTGGAGTCCAGACATGTGCTGTGCGTCCTCCTGCAGTCTGCAGCACATTCCGCCCGTGCCACACTGAAACCGGAAGGAGACCCCGGAGTGCCGATCACACTGTTCCGCCTGTTCGTGTAACAGGTACACTGACTGGTAGTGGACTTAGATAATTTTTTTTGGTTTGAGTAAATTGATGGATGCATTTCTTAATGGCGGAGTCTGCACTGCTCAGGAGCTATCAGTTCTGCGTCATTAGTAATGGAAGCAGAGAGCAGCACCCAATGGACTCCAAGTAAGGAGTTAAACCATTCTAAAGTGGAATGTTCCTTTAAAAGCAATAATTATATTAAAAGTAATATTGATAAAAGTAAAGGTGTACAAATTTTTTTTTTTTTAATTCTTTATTTTTTTGCGCAGGTGAGTACAAATATATCAGTAAAACGCCACAACAGCGTACAAGTAGGTGTAAACAAGTGAAACAGTGGCAGAAACAAGTGCGCATTTTCATTTTGTGGGTACAAACTTTTCAGAATTACAGTTACAGTAGGAGGAATGGAAGATGGTGCTTCGGAAGGTCCAAGATCATACTATCTATGTGATGTGTAGTAATGAGACGCTAACATTAGTATAGACGGGACTTGGCTTCTTGTGTCAAGCGGGTTTGGTAACTAGGATTTACTTACAGCAGTATAACTTGGCATGTGGTAGTGAGAACAGGTAGGCTGACCTTGTGTGTCTAGTGTCTAAACTTATATAAGCACCCAGTGGCAGTTTAATGTTTAAGTGCTGGCATTTCAGGATCATGTCTGCTACAACTGGTATGTCTTATGTAATAGCTAGGGGTCGCTTAAAATTTTGGTTGTGTTGTGGGCATCATATAACATAATCTACATAGGGGATAGGTGAAGCCGACATTCCTGTCCTGCGTACAGCGGTCTCCCTAAACAAGTGCCGTCAGAGCTTTAGACGGGTATTATATACGACAGACACAACGATGGAAGGCTAGATACAGTATTGTCATCAATATGACTATCAGTGTCAACACGTATTCAAAATAATAGAAGTCCGGCTAGATAGGACAGACAAAAAGTAAGGACGCCACAATAAAAAGAAAAATTCCAGCTCGTCGGGTATGCAGCACGCTTCTTAATGTGGAGTCAAGTGTCAGCGCACGGTATTACCTGTAGATTGTGCACTTTGTTTTGGTTAAGCAGTTAACATGGAATAACAGGAAAATAATAACAATAATAACAGGAAAAGTGTATGCAATAGATTGTTAGTTCAGAGCATCATTCGGTTGAAAAATTATAGACATTAAAACAAGTAACATAAATGAACATTTTCCCCCAACGGGGTGAGAACTTCTAACCTCAGATTCAGATAGGCAATGTTTGAGGGTTAATGTCAAAGTAGGTAAAGCTATGGGAGCGTAGGGCTCCGGGGTTCCCCCCCACTTTGTCAACAGACAGCTCCTTAACGTGTCGAGCGGGATACAAAGAGTAAGTATGGAAAGTCCGGCTAAGAATCTGGTTCTGGTGGCAATGTTAAGTAAGTGAAGTCGCCACTCTCGGGCCATGTCCAGGGGGCCGGGGGGGTAGCGATGTGTGCCGGGGTAGCAATGTCCCTGTGTCTAGGTTCAGGTCGTGATTGTTGCGTATGATGCCGCTGGTGGGCGACGTGGCACGAACTCTGGAGCTCCGGCTGCTTCTCTGCCGAAGGAGTGCCCTTGGCCGGACGGTGTCCCCGGTTCTGTAGGTGAGATCCCCGGAAGGTTGAGTTTATGCAGGGCCTCCGCGGCCTCGTGTAGGTCCCGGATGACATGGGAAGTTTGCCCGGCGGTGACTTGGAGCGTGCGGCCTGGTCCCCACCGGTACTTAAGTTGGTGTTGTCTCAGTACCGCGGTAAATGGACGCAGGGACCTTCTCCAAGCTAGAGTCCCACTAGAGAGATCCGCGTAGAAGGACAGGGTCATGTCCTCGAAAGAATAAGTGGTGTGGCCTCTGGTAGCCTCCAGCAATGCGGCCTTGTCTTTGAGGGTTTGAAAGCGGATTACCACATCTCTGGTGGTGTTAGGCGGTGCGTTTGCTGGCCGTGGCACCCGAAAGATCCCATCGATCAGGATGGTTTTGGCTGTCTTTGGATTCAACAGTGCGGCGAGCATTCTCCTGAGGAGGTGTGGGAGCTCTGCCTCAGGTATTGTGTCTGCTACTCCTCTGACTTTCAGGTGAGTTTGGCGACGTTTATCTTCCAACGTTGATAGTTGATGCTCGTGCTGCAAGTTTTGTTGTTGTAGGTTATGCACTGCCGTCTGGAGCTCCGTAATTTGGCGGGTGTGTTCGGTGGATGTCACCTCCACTGCACCTAGCCGCGTTACCATAGATTTGAGGTCTCCCCGGATCAGGGCCACATCCGCGGCTATCTTATCGTGGTGTTCCGCCATGAGCTTGCTCAAGGCCTCCATGGTCACCGGGGTGGGGTTTGCTCTTACCGGCTGGGTCTGTGCCCGCATCGGCGGTGGTAGTGCCGGGGCCGGCATCAGGACTTCGTCGGCGTCGTCGGAGTTCTCATCTGAGAAGTCCGTGCAGCCTCCATGCAGGGACGCCATCTTGGCTTCTGTTGCATCGTGGGCCGGTCGCCAAAGCTCCCCTATGTTCATGCCCATCCGGGGTTTGTCCGCTCTCTGTTTTTTCAATTTTAGGCCCATTGTGCCCTTGGGTACGAGGAGAGTACCCTGAGGTGGGGCAGGCTTGTGTGTGTGCGCGGAAAGTAGTCGTTCAGGGCTGTTAAGGTCGGGAGCCTCGTGGCCATGCGACCTTCTTCTTCAGTAGCTTAGCTCCGCCCAGGTGTACAAATTTTGCACGAACCCCTACCCTGTTAAACTGCCCATCTAAAGCATAAGAAATATTGATTATTGGATAAAAGAATGTAATTGATTATACATTATACAATATTATTTTTTCTTTATTACAAAAATGAACTATGAATGTTCAAGAACCTTTTTAAAATCAGGATAAAAATAAATAAAATTTAAGCAGCCAAAAGAATGTCCTCATTTGAAATCAGACTAGTTTAAAAAAAAAAACAACAACAAAAAAACCATTGCAAACATGTATTCCAGATCCTATAGTGTTAAAACCACCATCTAGCCCCACAGGGCCCCTCATGCCTCCATAAATAAAGCAACATCTTACTGTATGCAAGCCAGAAGCTGACATCATCAGAAGAGGTTGCCTGATCCAATCACAGTGCTTCCCCATAGGATTGGCTAAGACTGACAAAGAGGCAGATCAGGGGCAGAGCCAGCACAATTCAATCACAGCCCTGGCCAATCAGCATCTCCTCATAGAATTGAATTAAATCAATGAATCTCTATGAGGAAATTTCAGTGTCTGCATGCAGAGGGAGGAGACACTAAATGTTTGGATGCATTTTAGGCAGCCATGACCCAGGAAGGATCTCTAACAGCCATCTAAGGAGTGGCCAGTGAAGTTATCACTAGGCCAGTGATGGCGAACCTATGGCACGCGTGCCACAGGTGGCACGCCGGGCCCTTTTTGTGGGCACGCGGCCATAGGTCGCCGGGAGGGGGGAGACGGCTGGCGCGGGTCGGCATCAATGCAGAGTAGGCACCTGCCTGCTCAAAACGGCAGGCGCCTACTCTGCTTCAGTGTCGAAGGACATGGAGGCAGGGGGAGGGATCTGACAAGCAGATCGATCCTCCCGCGAGCAGGCTGTGGGGAGCGTTGCCGCGCGTTCAACACAGCATTGCGCGGGAGGACAGGAGAGCGGAGACATACAGCCACTTACCACCACCGACTGTGTCCCCCCTCCTTCACCAAAGGTAAGAAGAAGGGGGGGGGGGGATAAAATGTTTAATGATTATGACAATAAAAAAAAATTACTACCTGCAGCACTCCCCCCTCACATAGCACCCACCATTTACACACAGCACCCCCCCCACCCACTCACACACAGCACCCCCACCCACTCACACACAGCACCCTCCCACCCACACACACACAGCACCCTCCCACCCACTCACACACAGCACGCCTCAGACACACACAGCACGACTCAGACACACACAGCACCCTCCCACCCACACACAGCACCCCCACCCACTCACACACAGCACGCCTCAGACACACACAGCACCCCTTACACACAGCAATCCACACCCTTACATACAAACACATACACTGCACCCCTCAATGCAGTGTATATATATATATGTGTGTGTGTATTCATCAGTCTGTATGTATTCAGCGGACTGTGTGTGTGTGTTCAGTGGACTGTGTATATGTGCTCAGCGGTCTGTCTGTGTGTATGTGTGCTCAGCGGTCTGTCTGTGTGTGTGTGTGTGTGTGCTCAACGGTCTGTGTGTGTGTGTGCTCAGCGGTCTGTCTGTGTGCATGTGTGTGTGTGTGCTCAGCAGTCTGTGTGTATGTGTGTGTGTGCTCAGCAGTCTGTGTGTGTGTGTGCTCAGCAGTCTGTCTGTCTGTGTATTCAGCAGACAATGTGTACTCCGCATTCTGTGTGTGTGTGTGTGTGTATTCAGCAGTGTGTGTATTCAGCAGTGTGTGTATTCAGCAGTCTGTGTGTTTGTACTCGGCATTCTGTGTGTATACTCAGCATGAATACACACACGCAGTCTGCTGGATACACACACACGGAGTCTGCTGGATACACACACACACACACAGTCTGCTGAATAAATACAGACTGCTGAATACACACACAGTCCGTGTTGGCACTTTGAGGAAAAAAAGTTGGCATGTATTGCGGTTTGGGCACTCAGGCTCAAAAAGGTTCGCCATCACTGCACTAGGCTGTAATGTAAACTCTGCTTTTTCTCCGAAAAGACAGTGTTTACAGCAAAAAGCCTGAAGGTAATGATTCTACTCACCAGAACAAATTCAATAAGCTGTGGTTGTTCTGGTGACTATAGTGTCCCTTTAATGGTCCAGAGACAATTCAATGTCTGGAGGCAATTAATACCTTTACTGCTGAGCACTTTTTCATTGGGGAACAATAGCATATCATTTATTTTAAGCAAGGAATGCATACTTAACATATAAAACAGCAGTTTTGTGTATAGATTGTATCATGCCCACTGACTCGTTGTAATAACATTGTCGATATGGTGTTTATACATTGTCAAAATACTGTTAAATAGGCTGTACAGTGCATTGAATGTAGCCCAATGGAAGAGGTATTACTGATTATAGAATCGCAAGAGTTAATTTAGCTGCTTTTAATTAACACCTATGAGACAAACGTTGGGAAGCAATGGGTTAAACGTTGTTGGTGTCTGAAAAATGCCTTGAATGATACAGCAATTTAAGGGACAGGGAAAGTCACCCAGACCACTTCATCTCAATTAAGTGGTCTGGGTGAAGAGACCCTGTCCTTTTAACCCTACAATGTAAAAACATTGGAGTTTTTTTTTTTTTTTAGAAACTGCAATGTTCAAATTGCAGGGTTCAATCCACCTCTAATAGCTGTCTTGCAGACAGCTACTAGATGCACTTCCACAAGCTCGCATAGCACAATGCAGAAGTGTAGAGCTCTCGCCACACACGCGCAAAAGTTCCCTGATGCTCCTCTATGGGAAGCATTGGATTGGGCCATGCCTCCCTAATGACGTTGTGAGGGGTGGAGAGCTAAGCAGCACCAAGAAGCCTCCATGAAAAAAATATATATATCTCTTTTTATTTTATTAATATTTTGGCAAACGGGAAGACGACCACTATAGGTAGGGACAGGGAGGGATATTACTGTGTCAATTTGTGGAAAGCCACACTTGCGAAAAACAACCAAAAAAATATGATTAGGCTGGAACAGCCAAGTTAGAAAAAATATGTGAAATTAAATTTCTTCCAACTCTGCTAAAATGTTTAAAAATTTTTGCAATTTTTTGTGAATTAACACTTTGCAACTTGTTTTAATGCACCATTTGGTGAATAAACTAAGTTCAAGTCACCATACACACTGGAGGGTTTCAGTAAAACCCTTTCAAGGCTCCATTCACCGTTCAGAAAATAAATCCCTTTATTCAAGGCGCTGTATAAAATGCTTTAATCAGCTAATTGCGAATGGGGAAGATAATAAAGACAACCCGTTATGTGTAACTAGGCAGGTAGTACTATGAGGACAAAGAATTGTCCACTGCTTATAGGTTTGCGTGGATCTTGATTGCTGTCCAGAAACTGTACAGTGTTAAGAAAAGCGAAACTTTTTTTAAATTTTTATTATGAACAAGAACAGCGCAACCGTAATCTAAGTGATTAGCGGCTGTCACTTCGGCGTCGGAAAAGAATAAATGTTGGGTGAACCAAAATGGTGGCAGAAATTACTTCCGGTTCCAGTTACTGGATAGTCACATCCTCAATCGTCATCAGCGGATCATCACTTCGAATCATCGCTGCTTTTGATTGGCTCCCAGAGCAAGTCCGCCTTGATGCAACCAATCGGGATGCTCCGTTCACCCGGCTCAGTTATGGTGGACGCGATGTCTCGGAGAGGGTGAATATACCCAAGGGGAAAAGAACTCCCCCCTAAAACCAAAACAAAACACCATACACTCCAACAACCTGTAATCATTTATTGAAGCAGGATGACCGACAGTAACCGGCAGTTCTGGAAGAGGAGTGCCAAACTACCGGGCAGGTTAGAAGGCAAAGCTAAAGCTTTTCGTTTAATGGAAAACGTAGAGACATGGGGTTAAAAGAACAAAAAGTTCAAAGAGGAGTTATGCAGGGTTAAGTATATACTGTTGCACGTTAACTGAACAACGTATTAGGTGATGTTTTCAAAATATAAAATTTTAATAGTGAAAGTGGATTCCATTTTTGGAATTGTAAGTCAAGTTGCTAAGTTTACTCTGTGTATCACTGTCATTAGTGCCTAGTAAGATTTCAATGGGTCTAGGTCTTTCATTGCATGATCAGGGTGACAATTGATCAATGATACACAGTGTTAAAGGAACAGTTTGGCCACCATAAAAGCTTTGTGAAGAATGAAGTTGTTATGGTGCCAAGTGATCACTGGTGCTTCCTTACCATTAGGGCTTAAACCGTTCACGAATAGATTAACCCCAAAGGCTGTGTTTCAGCATTGGATCGCTCGGCCCCTCTTTCTTTCCGCAATTCTTCGGAATGAAAGGCATGAGTAGCATCTGGCAGGGGCACAGCTGACACACTGTGCCAATTGGTATCTCTTCATTCATTAAAATTGCTTGAATAAAAAGCTATGTGCCTACTTCAAGCTTTTTTTTTTTTTTTTTTTTATGAACGGGTAGCTACTGATAAGCATAGATTGTCAGATGACCGCTCTAATAGAATCACATGCACACCTGTCAGCAGGGCCGTGCAAATAATTTTGGGTACATAGGCGAAGATGCATTTTTCCGCCCCCCCAAAAACATCTTCACCTGTGTGCCTCTTAACCTCCCTTTTGTGTTTCTTATCCTGTCTTTTAAATATCTGACTCCCTTTAGTGTATTTTATCTCCTATTTTTGCCTGTGTGTCTCCTATCTCTCCTCTTTGTATGACTCTTACATCCTCCCACATTTTGTGTTTTACTCCTCCCAGCCCCTTTGTATGACTCCTTTTCTCCCAGCCCCTTTGTCTTTTACTCTTCCCAGCTCCTGTGTGTTTCTTTCCTTCTCAAGCCCCGCTGTGTTTCTTTTACATCCAGCCCCCCTCCCCGTCCCTTAATGGTCCCCTCCCTTCTCTGACCCTTACTGTTCCTCTCTCCTCCTTTCCCTGTCCCTCAGTGTTCCTTTCCCTTCCCCCTCCTTTCCCTGTCCCGTAGTGTTCCTCTCCCCTCCCCCCCCTCTGTTCCCTGTCGCTTAGTTTTCCTCTCCCCCTTCCCTCCTTTTCCTGTACCTTAGGGTATCTCTCCCCTCCTCTCCCTGTCCCTTGGTGCGCCACCCACCCCCCATAGTGGTCCCCTCCCCTTCCTGGTGTGCCTCCTACCTTTCTTGTAGCGTGGCTGAGCGGAGCGAATCCCGGTACAGTGAGCTTTTCCTGTCAGTCCTGCCAGGTACAGTAAACAGAAATTCCTGTACCACGGTACACTCCGCTTGGCCACGCTACAGTCAGGGGTGTATAAACACTGACAGTCACACACACACTCAATGACAAACACACAGACGTCTCTGATAGCCAGACTCTCTTATCTGACACACTCATTCGAGAAGGTACAGGAAAATGAATGACACACTCATTCATTGACAGACACACACACACACGCACACTGACAGACTCATTGACAAACACACACTGACAGACATACACATACTCACAGATACATACACACACATACACACACACACACACACACACACAAACTCACTGACAGACACGCACACATACTCACACACACACTCAGACACACATACTCACACACTCACAGTAATTAATAATGCTGTGAGTGTGTGCCTTATTGACGTGCCGGCCCTGCCTGTCAGATGCTGCCTAAGCCTTCCGTTCTAAAGAATTGAAGAAAGTGGAGGGATAGTAGGGCAAAGTGATCTGATACTGAAACAGATTTGTTAGTGAATGGTTTAATCTCTAATGATTATGAAGTACCTACCTATGGTGTTAGTAGTGTTCATTTAATGGGTTACATGTAGAGCAGGACTGATTATTTTTCTTGTGCCAGCATTTTACTTGGCTACTTAAAGTTCTAGAAAGGAGATATTTGAACAATAACAGACATGAGATATTACAGTTATGTCTTTGAATATTCTGTTTTACCAAATAAGTAGTTTAAATGGACACTCCAGGCTCCTTAAGTGTTTTTATGCGTGAAGAGTATTTCTTTTTTTAAATGTATTTATTTATTGTTACAAAGCGTGCAAATATCAATGGGAAGTGTTACTTAATGTATTCACTTTGTTACACCCACATGGCTGTCAGTCAGACATTGGATTCTCTTACTTCCTGATTGTTTTGTTTAGTAGAACCAATTTTTTTTTAAAATGCATAATTAAATGTATGTGTTTTATTGGTGGTATATCTACTAAATAGTAATTTTTTTTTTTTTTGAAGTGGAGTATTTTAAATAGGTTACCTCTTTATATAGTCCTGTTAATGGGCAGGGAAATAGAAAGCTGTTCGGATCTTTCTCCATGACTAAAATCTTCAGTTTCCCTAACTAATTCTGTAGCTTCCCCTCTGTGCATGGACGACATACATATGAGTTCCAGGCTGCCTAAGTCTAGTGTGCCAGGGGTGCAACTAGTCTCAGCACAAAATATAAATAGCTCTGGATGTGCAGCATTTCCTATCACGTTGACAACTTATAAAAGCAGAAGTGGTAATGGTGGATGGAGTAACTCTTTAACCAAGTATCATTTAGAGTATAAGTTGAGTTCTATATCACAAAATACATAACTCGACATTAAAGGGACACTATAGTTACCAGAACAATTACAGCTTAACCCCTGCTATGCCGTCATTTGGGCCCTGGCTCGAAATGCCGGCGGGCGGCATAGCACGTCCACACTGTCCAGGGGTCTTAACTGCTCGCCGGCGATCGCGATGGGACTTACCTGGCATCCCAGGGAGTCTACCTGCTGCCGATCCTGCCCTCCTGGGCCATGTGATTGCGAGGTCCTTAAGGGGACCTCCCGATCACATGGACGGAATAGCCGTCCATATAGGTGCCAGCAGGGGGAGTGCCTGTAATGACAGGTAATCCCGCTGCTGCCTGTAATAAAATTAAAGTTCAAACACAGTATAAAATAATATATGCTTAGATCATATATATATATATATATATATATATATATATATCTATATCTATATCTGTGTATTTTAATATTAATATATATAATTTTGTATAAATATTATAAAATAAATGCGTGTAATTTGGTTCTAACTGTATTTTGATAAAAATTTTTTTATATATTTACAAACCGTTATCTGGAAATCTATTCGTAAACAGGGCTATACATAGGACACAAGGTCACAAATTTAGGCTGGAAGAAAGGAGATTTCATCTTAGGCAAATATTTTTTTATTTTGTTTACAGTAAGAGCAATAAGGATATGGAATTTTCTGCCTGAAGAGGTGGTTTTATCAGAGTCCATACAGATGTTTAAACTGAAATTGGATAAATACTTGCAAAAACATACAGGGATATAATTTCTAATTAGTGGGGTTACAATTACTGAAAAGAGACTTGCGTCCATCAAGTTCAGAATTCCTCACATATGTTGTTGCTGTTGATCTAAAAGAAGGCAAAACAACTCAGTTTGAAGCACTTCCAATTTTGCAACAAGCTAGGAAAAACAATTCCTTCTTGACCCCAGAATGGCAGTCAGATTTATCCTTGGATCAAGCAGTTATTACCCTACATTGAAGGATTATATCCTTGAATATTGATAGGTTATCATATCAATATTGATATGTTTTTCTAAACTAAATAGGTTTAAATCTGTTAAACGGACACTATAGTAACCTGAACAACTTTAGCTTAATGAAGCAGTTTTGGTGTATAGAACATGCCCCTGCAGCCTCACTTCTCAATCCTCTGCCATTTAGGAGTTAAATCCCTTTGTTTATGAACCCTAGTATCACCTCCCTGCATGTGACTTGCACAGCCTTCCAAAAACACTTCCTGTAAAGGGAGCCCTACTTAGGCTTTCTTTATTGCAAGTTCTGTTTAATTGAGATTTTCTTATTCCCTGCTATGTTAATAGCTTGCTAGACCTTGCAAGAGCCTCCTGTATGTAATTAAAGTTCAATTTAGAGATTGAGATACAATTATTTAAGGTAAATTACATCTGTTTGAAAGTGAAACCAGTTTTTTTTTATTCATGCAGGCTCTGTCAATCATAGCCAGGGGAGGTGTGGCTAGGGCTGCATAAACAAAGTGATTTAACTCCTAAATGGCAGTGAAATTGCAGGGGAATGATCTATACACTAAAACTGCTTTATTTAGCAAAAGTAATTTAGGTGACTATAGTGTTCCTTTAACCTTTCTTCATAGCTGATATGTTCCATTCCTTTTATTAATTTTGTAGCCCGTCTCTGCACATTTTCTAGTGCCATAATATCCTTCTTTAGAACAGGTGCCCAAAATTGCACAGCATATTCAATATGTGGTCTTACCAGTGATTTATAAAGAGGCAAAATTATATTCTCATCCCGAGAATGAATGCCCTTTTTCATGCATGACAATACCTTACTGGCCTTAGCCACTGCTGATTGACATTGCACATTGTTGCATAGTTTGTTGTCTATAGCAATTCCCAAGTGCTTTTCGTGTGTTGTTATCCCTAATTTGCTTCCATTAAGGGTATAGGTTGCTTGTGTATTATTTACACCGAAGTGCATAACTTTGCATTTTTCAACATTAAATTTCATCTGCTATTTGAGTGCTCAGTCCCAGAGTCTAAATCCCTCTGCAGCAAAGTAATATCTTGCTCACATTGTATTATTTTACAAACATCTGCAAACACTGAAACATGCTTTTTTTCAAGATCATTTATAAACATGTTAAATAGAAGGGGTCCCAGAACAGACCCCTGAGGGACACCACTTGCCACCTCTGTCCAGCTTGAAAATGTACCATTAATGACAACTCTTTGTACTCTATATTTTTAAGCCAGTGTTCTACCCAAGAACAAGCATTTTCATCTAGATCGATTTCCTTGAGTTTGAACACTAATCTATTGTGTGGAACTGTATCAAATGCCTTGGCAAAATCCAGAAAGATCACATCCACTGCAACACCCTGATCTATACTTCTACTTACTTCTTCGTGGAACGCAATCAAGTTAGTTTGTCATGACCAGTGCTTCGTAAAACCATGCTGATTTTTGCTAATAACCGTGTTCTTCTCAAGGAATTCTTGAATATTGTCCCTTAATAACCTTTCAAATATTTTCCCAGCCACAGAAGTTAAGCTCACAGGTCTATAATTTCCAGGCAAGGATTTTGAACCCTTTTTGAATATAGGAACCACATCTGCCTTCCTCCAGAACACTTCCTGAAAGAAAAGAATCTTGAAAGATTAAAAACAGAGGTTCACTTATTTCTACACTTAGTTCCTTAAGTACACGTGGATGGATACCGTCAGGCCCTGGAGCTTTGTTTATATTAATTTTCTTTAGTTGCTGCAGCACCTTGTCTTGAGTTAACCAATTACAATTATTCTGCAAGTTTTTAGTAGCAATCATTTGCACATCTATTGCCATGGTTTCTTCCTTAATGTATACGGAGGAGAAATAGTTATTTAAAATTCCTGCCTTTTCTTGGTCTTCATTAACCAACACCCCCATTTCAGTTTTTAGTGTACCTACACTTTAATTTTTTTTTTTTTTTTTAGAATCTATGTACCTAAAGAATGCTTTGGGGTTGGTTTTGCTCTCATTGGCTATTGTTTTTTCATTTTGAAGTTTAGCAAAATTTTCGTATTTTTAATCTCTTCTACTTCTCTACTAAGCCACATTGGTTTTAATTTGTTTCTTTTATATTTATTAACCAATGGTACATACTGAGAAAAATGTAATAGCTGCTTGATCCAAGGAGACATCTGACTGCTATTTTGTGGTCAAGAAGGAATTTTTTCCTAGTTTGTTGAAAAATTGGAAGCACTTTTTTTTTTTTTGCCTTCTTTTGACGCAAGTCTCTTTTCAGCTATGTAATATATATAGTGTGTGTCTGTGTCCCAGTAATGAGAATTACTCCCATGATGGCATACCATTTGCAAAAGTAGAGAACACAATGTGTTGCAAACACTGGCCAATATTGGCGTTCAAATTAGTGTTTTGCATTTTTCACACACAAACAAATATTAACACTAACTTTGGCCAGTGTTTGTGACTAAGTGGCTACAAAAAAAAACAAAAACTGGACATACCCCATTTGCAATACCTTGGGTTGTCTACTATTGCAAATAGTATGCCATCATGGCGAATAATTAATAACCATACGGTCTCAAAGGCAACGTAACCAATCTGGCGAATTTCAATGTGAAAAAAATGAAAAATGTAACATACCATATTTGACCATGTAACTTTCCAAAACACCATAAAACCTGTACATAGAGGGTACTGTTTAACACGCGAGACATCGCTGAATACAATGTGTATTTTATTGCAGTAAAAGCAAACAGCATTATGACATTCACAGTTAAAATGTCATGCAGAACTAAAAAAATAAAATTTCTTAATTTATCAATTTTCTTTTTTTTTATTCATATTGAATTATGTTTCATAGCTAAATATTTGATGTTAAATGAATGCCCTATTTCTCCTGAATAAAATGAAATATGTTAAAGTGTGGGTGCACTTAATATGAAAGAGGTGAATTACGGTTGAACCGACATATAGTCAACTTCCAAGTTTTGTTTACGTTTTATTTTGATAAATTAAGTTAATGTAGTTGTTCTGGTGTGTGTATAGTATGTCAATGTAGGCATTCCTATGTAAAATACCGCCTTTTCGGAGAAAAGGTAGTGTTAACATTAGTGCATAGGAACACCTCCAGTGGCAGTCACTAAGACTGCCAGTAGAGGTGCTTCCTGGGTCAGTGCTGCACACTGACGTTAAGCGTTTTAGTGCTTTGCATGGAGGTGCTGAACACTTCCCCTAGGCATGCATTGATTACAATTTTTATTAGGAGATGCTGATTGGTGCAGTGTGGTGTTTTGCCATGCATGCACGATAGCCTTCCAATGCTTTTCTATGGGAAAACATTAGATTGGCTGAGATTGTCAATTCTGATGATCTTGGCCAAGGAAGCGCATCAAAGGCAGGGCAAGAGCTAGTTATATTTCCCCACCATAACTTTCTTGGTTTATACTCCGCAAGTTACGCCGAGCCTCAATAGCAAGTCAGTAAGTAACCAACCTCATACTTATGAGTTGCATTAAAGACTGGACATAGCCCATTTGCAGTACCTTGGGTTGTCTACTATTGCAAACAGTATGCCATCATGGGGAATAATTAATAATTCTTATTCCTGGGCTATCATACGGTCTCAAAGGCAACGTAACCAATATGGCGAATTTCAATGTGCAAAAAACTGAAAAATTTAACATACTATAAACATACTCTTTTTCCTGGCACTATAGGGTCTCTAGGTCCCCCTCCCGCCGGGCTCTAGGGTGAGGAAGGTGTTAAACACATACCTTTTCTCCACCGCCTGGCTCCCTTGGCGGTGGGGACTCTCTGCCTTCTTTCCCCGTCATCGGCTGAATGCGCATGCACATTCAGCCAGTCCATAGGAAAGCATTCTCAATGTTTTCATATGGATGCTGGCGTCTTCTCTCTGTGAAAATCATAGTGAGAAGTGCGGAAGCGCCTCTAGCGACTGTCAGAGAGAGAGCCACTAGAGGCTGGATTAACCCTTCGGTAAACATAGCAGTTTCTCTAGATGGACTTGGCACCTAGACCACTTCATTGAGCTGAAGTGGTCTGGGTGCCTATAGTGGTCCTTTAACAACTTCTAGCTGTTCATGAGTGGTTCACTGGATTTGCATCTCTTCCTGAGTTGTTTCAAAGCTGTTGTATACTGTCCAGCAAACACTCCAAGGGGTCTATTTTTAAAATAGAATAATGAGGCAAAAAGCTGATTCTTTGTTGAACTAATTTGCATCTGCTTACCCAGAATACCTTGCAGTAGTAACATCACTGCAAATTTGAGATTTTTGTGGGAAAAGCGAGTCTTATGGCTTAACTGGTATATGATCTGTGTTTAACAATGTATTGAACTGTAAATATATATAAAAGAGAGGGCTGCACTCACTTCAATATGCATACTTACAAGGGTGCCGTTGGGGTCAAATCATATAAAATCCAGTGCACTTATTCACTCACTAAACAGCTATTTCATTCAAAATTAACAGAATGTAATAATTTTATTTAAAAACTCATTACTTGGCAAAAAAATAATGGTGGTTTAGTTACAGTAATGTTAAGGGGTTAAAGACCTTCCATTTATCCTCTGTGCTTTTGCTAGTGAATATTTCCTACCAAGCAATTAGCTGTGGAGATGGCCATATCATTTTACAACTGTGCATTTTTTAAAAATTTTTTTACATTCTTTATTTTTGTAGTGCATAAAGATATAACAACGCGTATGTGGTACCCCAAAGGCATTCCACATGCTTTTCAATGACATTCACAACATTGGGGAACATAGTAATATTTGCACAATTTTTATATTAATGTAAAAGGTCACTTCTGTTACGCGTAGCTTAAAAGTGGGTTCAATACTTGAAACAAGAAACAGTTAGGTAAGGTCATGTATATAGATATTTTATGCATAGTAAACATGCTATTCTAACTAGTAACGACCAGCTATTCCATTTAGTGAGGTTTATCAATTACGAGGTAAATCAACGCATGTTATATAGTAAGACTCAGGCTTGGTAGGTACACCGTACCGGTTAAGTTGAGGTGTGTGCTTTGTGGTGTCTGCTTTGTGGTGTGTCTGCTATACATACTGTGAGTGGTGATAACTATGCACTGAGTGGGCAGATATAGGTAAAGGCAGCATTGAACCTAGGATGTAGCTCACAGTAATAATGGGAGTTGTAACATGCTGCTTTCGGATAGGAGTGCACGCAATTTATACCACCGGGGTTTAAACCAAGAGGTAGGGAACTGCACAACCTGCGAGGTCGAATATCTTGTGTAGCTATGCTTGGCAAGGTGGCTAAGTAAGATTACCAGTAGCTAAACAATCACAGCGTATTATACACTTCCTCTACATTGATTCAGGAGTCTCAGGAGCATGTCCCATCGCTCGGTGCCTCCCGTCAGTAACAAGGAGCTCCGATTGTAGTTTTGGGTGCCTAGTCATCTGATCCCCAGCAGCGGCAGAGGTGAGGCATGTGTAGGGAAGTCCCAATGATTATCAGCCACAGTGTACCGGTAAAGGGCTCTCCTCCAGCTCCGGGTCTGTATAAGGGTGGGTATCGCTAGTTCTCTGACTCCGGTGTACATGCGGACCAAGTCCCTCCTCTGTCTGGGGTGTGAGAGTCGCGGGGGTATGCAATTATGGTAGGTAATCCTATGGTAAGTTGCTGGGTAGATGCAGGGCAGCGATGCCTCAAGGTGTTTTCAGCCCGGCGGGTAGCTGGTTGGGTGAGTTGGTTGTTAGGCTCAGCTGAGGGGCGACAAGTACGGGGGATTTTTCTTCCTGCTCTCTGCCCCGACAGGGGACATCTGTTGTGGGCAGTAGGTGTTTCTCTCTCCCAGACAGTGGCCGGCCGTAGTTTTGGCGGTTATAGTTTACTTGGGGCCCTCCGGCATGGCAGGTGTTGTAGCTGCAACTCATGGGGACTCCCTGATGTAGGATTAGATGGCACAGGCCGTGATCCGCCGCCATCTTGTGAGGTGAGTCCTGCGGGTTTCGTGCGCCATGGCTCAAGCTCTCCCCAGTGGGGACCGGGATGACCCCCTTGGTCCATAGGGGGGGGAAACCGGGCCGGCAAGCGACTCAGGCAGTCGGCATGTGGTAGTAGGGAAGGGAGACCCGGCGGCAGCCGTCCACCTGGCTCCCCTCCCGTGTAGGCCGAAGCCCTCGAAGCTCCGTGCTTCCTCTTGGGGGCCAGAACTCCCGATCTCTGGGTCTGCTGCCTTTCTTACAGCCGTGAGTTTCTCGTTGGCTAGTTTATAGTGCGAAAGTCCGCGTTAAGTAGCTTAAGAGGCCCGGTTTCTCTGGAGCCTCTCCTGCATGCGACCGGTTAGCATGGCGGTCCGGCCCCGCCCCCACAACTGTGCATTTTTGTCAAACCTATATACATTTTTTTTTGGTGGGTTGATCTCATATGAAACAATTTTATTAGTCAGCACATGATCCAGACATCAATTCTACATGGTACTTTTAAAAAATTTAACTGTACAACTCGTTCATCTGGCCCAGTTAATGTCTGGATAATTAAAATTTCCAATTATTAACAAATTACCCAGATGTGTAGCCTTATTAATTTGGGATAGTAGTTGCTCTTCTCCATCAGTATTAAAGCGGCACTGTCATGCCGAACTTACCTTTCTTTAATAGATTCATCTTCTCTCCCTCCCAGGATCTGTTCATTTCTTCCTGTCTGCTCTAGTTTTCATTAAAACATAAGACAAAGTACTCCTTGACTTCACCAGTTTAACTCAACCAATGCAGTCAGTGGCTGAGCTATGTGTAAGGAAGTCATTTTCTAAAATCGGCGTGATAAAGAAGAAAGGCTTATAATGTTGAATTCTGGAAAACATTTATTTAGCAAAAACAGCATATTTAAAAAAAAAAAAAAAAAAAAAGAGAAACAAAACGCCTGTAAATCAGACCAATTGTCGTAGTTGTGTTGTTTCTCAGCATGACTTTTTAATTTTCACACACACACACACATGTTTTATAGTTGCCATGCATTTGGGACCATTATATCTGTGGTTTGATCTTTGTGGTTATGGTGCTTGGGATTTTTCTTTAATGATTATAATCCACTCGCCTTTGTTCATATTATATTTTCTTTCTTGTGCCTGGATGTCAGTAGCACAGGCACCTCCATTTTGTGCTCTGTCCATGATGGGCAAAATGTGCGTCGTTGACTGAAATGGAGCATTGCTAAACAACTGTCATTACTTTCACTTTTTTTAATTAATTTAGTTAATATATTTTTAAATGTAAATTTTTTTTAATGTAAAGTATATGCAATTTATATTACACACACTGATTAGCCACAACAGTAAAACCACCTGCCTAATTTCGTGGAAGTCCCTGTCATGCTACCAAACAGCTCTGATGAGTAAAGGAGTGGACTCCACAAGACCTCTGAACGTGCCCTGTTGTATCTGGCACTAACCCATTAGCAGCAGATCCTTTAATTACTGCAAGTTGCGAGGTAGGGCTTTCATGGATTGGATTTGTTGTTCCAGCACATTCCACAGATGCTCAGTCGGATTGAGATCTGGGTAACTTGGAAGCAAAGGCAACACGTTGACCTCTTTGTCATGTTCCTTAAATCATTCCTGAATACTTTTTTGCAGTGTTTCAGGGTGCAATATCCTGCTGAAAAAGGCCACTGCAATCAGGAAACACTATTCCATGAAGGGGTGTACATAGTCTGCAACAGTCTATAGGTAGGTGGTATGTGTGAAAGTAACATCTACATGAATCCTAGGACCCAAGGTTTCCCGGCAGAACACTGCCTCTGCCGACCTACCCTTTTCTGATAGTGCCGTTGTTATGGTACTTTTTCAGTAAACCAAAATGTTTAAGTGTCTATCTGTTCCTGTCCAAATTAAAGAGAATTGAATTGCGTATATACGCTGAAGTAATTCAGTCTGACACACGGAGTTCAGGTTAAAATAACTTCGAGGAAATTTATTGGCAAGTGCAGAATCAGCGGGCGCGCAGGCCCTTTTAAGAGACATTTTCGTCATCATTGATTATCAAGATATCAGTGAATAAACATCATTAATTGGATTAATTGTTAAGTGTCTGGGTTAGTGTCCACCTATCAATATAATTAATTGGATCAAAAGCTAAGTGGTTAGTTCCGTGTCCACCCACCAAGAGGTGGTACTTTTCCGGACACGGGTGGGGGACAAGGGGTCTTGAGCGTCATTTTACTCGGTCGGTGATGTCAAATCTCGTGGTTAGGTGCAAGGTCTCTTATGAATAGAACATTTCATTACTACTGTGTTCTCATGGCCTTTAAATTATATTATGTTGCGAGTTAGGGGAAATTCAACAGTTCCTGGGTTAGTCATATCCTTATGGAGAATACTGTCCTTGTCTATTGTATTAGATGTGCTGAGAAATACTGTCATGTAATGTAGTTTTAAAATGAACAAGTCAGGTTAGGAGGACAAAATGGAGGATTGTCACAGTATAAGGTTAAAATGGAGTTAGTGCAATAATTGAATACAAGTACAATAAGGTTTTTTAATAATTCTACATCAGTCCCCCCTATGAAATGTTAGATTCTAAGAGATAAAACTTTATTAAGTTAGTACCAGGAAGACGTGTTAACCCAAAGGCACAGAAACCCTGTGGCCGCTAGCTAGGTGTTAATGCAAAGTGCAAGGCTGTCCCTAGTTCTGACCCTGATAGGCTAACTCATCCGTCAGTATGGCTCTCGAACACTTCACACCCATGGGTATCCCATGGCAGCTAATCCACCACTTCTCCAACACGGGGTCTTTACCATTCACTGACAGATGCTGTCCCTAAGTTAGTCCCTTCCTAGAATTCCTGCACTTTATCATCAAAAGGGATGGATTGCAGCGGCAAACAGGGTGAGTTGAGATCCTGGAAATCTTGGTCATAAACATCAAGTAGTGTGAAAGTGGGTGCCGCTTGGTCAATAGTCTTCGTGAGAGCTTTCCTTAGGCAGGGGAAGACACAACAAAAGAGAAGAGCAAAGATAAAAAAAGAAATTAGTATTGCCATACCAATATACATTAAAGCCTTTTTCCAACCCGTCATCCAACTAAACCATCTGTCCCAGGGATCTTTTATCCCAGAATTCCTTTTTAATTCTTCTGAGAGGTCATTTAATTTTGCTATGGCTAATGTAACTTTACCATTAGGACCTGTGTTTTCTGGGATGTAGGTACAACATGTCATGGTGTCGGGCAAAATTTTACATACCCCTCCTTTTTCGGCTAGGATCATATCCAGGGCTATTCTATTTTGGAAGGCCATTTGGGATGTTGCCTGCAATTGTTCGGCTAATCCCTGGAGGGCATCTCTGGTGTAATTAACAAAACGCTGTTGATTGTAATAAATGTAGTTTATCCAATTTAAGTTCTTGTTTGCAGTAACTATGGTAAAAATTGATTCAAATCCTGCAGCAACTTCATCTCTTGCTTTAAATTCATTGGGTACCCCCCTAGGCACCCCAATGGCATCAATGTAAATGTGAGGGTCAAAACTTCCTTTTACTGGGGCTTCACGCTTGGCCTTAGTGTGACTGGACTCATGGGTGTTGGTGTGTGTGTCAGAAATAATGTGTATAGGCATAATGGCCTTGGCCAATGTACACTCCCCCCACCACTCTGTGTCCATTCTGGATCTTAACTGTAAATCCCCACACAACCAGTAAATATCTCCCAGTGACCTAGTGTGCTGCTGCAGCAAACGTACAGGAACAGTTCTGTATGTACTACAATAACCTGCGCGAAAGTTACCCACAAATTTACCAATCCCATCATGTTTGGCATAGCAAGTGTAATTACCTTTATATATAGTAACACCATGAGGAGGTCTTACATTTTTGGCTATAAGAGGATACTCCGTTGTCCATGCTTGACATTGAGACCTGTTGAAATTATATTGGTAGGCAAAAAGACTTAAAATGCATTTTTCATCATCTACTGGCAGGGTTAAAGGTACAGTGCCCAGATGAGGCCGGGCACCACCACACACATAGCATGCGGTTCGGTTATGTTTGTTGGCATTATATTTCATCCATTCTAACCATAGGTTAACATCATTAAAACCTGTTTCAGCGGCCATAGTATCTTCAAAGGTGGGGTTAGCAATGGCCATCATGTCCTTAAAGGACTGGATGTGTGGTTTTAATGGGTTTGTGACCATATGAGTAGCTCCTCGCCACTCAGGGGAATTACACATATCTTTAAGGTAGAAATGCCCTAATTTAGTATAGTGGCCCTTTTTCCAGTACATTCCCAATACATACTGGTCTGCATCTGTTGGGCTTGGATGTTCAACATTAAGAATTAATTTCATTGGTGTGCCTCCTCCAGGCTTTCTCAGAGTCATTCTTTGAAGGAGGGACCTACCATGATCATCTACTTTAGATAAGGCACTTTTTGGCTTGTAGCCCCAGGAAGGCCCGGCATTCCATCCCGCCGCCCCCCAATGGCCACAATCATGTCCCCATTGTTTGTCAACTACACAAACATATGGATCTTTTGCATGAGGGATATCTCTATAGATATTCTGGATCTGTGTTGTAGTGAATGGGCATTCTACGATGTCACAATAATCAAAGGTATAGGTAGCCACACGGGTACATGATGAATTATACCAGAAGGTGTACCCACTAGCATCTTTAGTGATGGCTACTTGCTGGGCCTTAATTAAACTAATTAAGGAGACAATGTACCAGAGGTACATGGTTGTGCGGTATCTGCTTCCTCTGGGGCAGGAGACTTCTTGCAGTGGGAAGCGTGGATCCAATGTGGCCTGCCGGCCAATTTGACGGAAGTTGCGGTGATCAGGAGAACTTGGAATGGCCCGTCAAATCTTGGTTCCAGGGAGCTTTTCCGCACGAACTTCTTAACCAGAACCCAATCTCCGGGAAGCAGGTTATGGGTACCTGTGTTCAGATCGGGATCTGGAATTGAAGAGAAAACTTGGGCATGTATTTTGTTCAAGGCACTTGCAAGTTCAGTTACATAGTCTACTAAAACATCTGATTGAAGCTGTAACTGCTGTGGATAATAACAACCTAGCCTGGGTGCTGTCCCAAATAGAATTTCATATGGGGATAACGAGTGTTTCCCTCTAGGTGTGTGCCTAACGCTGAACAAAGCTATTGACAGACTTTCTGGCCAGGGCATTTTTGTTTCTTGTGACATTTTTAACATTCTGGCTTTTAGAGTGCCATTCATGCGCTCTACTTTACCACTACTTTGTGGGTGGTAAGGGGTGTGGAAGGCTAGGGTCACTCCCAGAGCAGTCCAAATTTCTTTAGTCACTGTTGCTGTAAAGGCTGGGCCTTGATCACTTTCAATGACTTCTGGAAGTCCAAATCTACATACAATGTCTGTAAGTAGGCGTCTTGCGGTTGTTTTTGCAGTGATATTGGCTACAGGGTAGGCTTCTGGCCAGCCTGAGAACATATCCACCATTACTAGTGCATATTCATGAGACCCACTCTTGGGCATTTGGATATGATCAATTTGAATTCTCTGGAATGGGTACATGGGTTTTGCTAGGTGCTTTGCAGGCACCTTGATTGGTCTTCCTGGATTGCATTTTGCACAAATGACACAGGCCCTGCAGAAGCTGTTGATCAGGGTTGTGATTCCAGGTGCTTCATAATATTTTTGAATGAGGGCGGCCATTAGGTCTTTTGACAGATGTGCAGGCCCATGGGCCCATTGGACAACTGCTGGGTATAAGCTTCTTGGAAGGCAAAATTTAGAATTGTTGTAGTAAATTCCGTCCTTTAGGACAGCTCCTTTCTTCTTCCATTTCTGGATTTCTTCAGGGGTAATTGCAGCTTGTTGTTCTCGCAAAATTCTTAGGTCAGTAGGAAGAGTTTGCAAGGTAAAGATAGGAACTTCTTCTTCTTGACCGGACACTTCTTCATCCACTTCCTGCAAATCTCTGGCCGCTTGCTTAGCAGCCTGGTCAGCTAAATGGTTGCCCTTTGCTTCATCTGAATCCAATTTCCCATGTGCCTTTACTTTCAAAACGGCCACTTCTTCAGGGAGTAGGAGGGCATCCATTAGTTCCTTGATTGCAGAGCTGTGTTTGACTGGTGTACCGGCAGTGGTAAGAAATCCTCTTGTCTTCCAAATGAGGCCGAAGTCATGTGCCACACCCAGAGCATATCTTGAATCTGTATAGATGTTGGCACGCTTTCCCTTGGAAATCTTGCATGCTGAAGTCAGGGCTTGCAACTCAGCTTCTTGCGCAGACATTGCTGGCGGTAGAGGTGACGACTTGAGAACTTCCTCTGTTGTGGTTACGGCATATCCTGTATGGTATTTTCCTTCTTCATCAGCATACCTTGAACCGTCCACAAACAGAGTAAAATCCGGATCCGGTAATGGATTCTCATGCACAGTTGGTAAGTGTACTGTTTCCATTTTCATCTGTTCGAAACAGTCATGAGGAGTTTCTGGGTCATAGTCATTTGTTATAACTAGGTCTTTAAATTCTTTTTCTAGGAAGTGGCGTGGCCATGCTTCCAGAAGGTCAGTTGTTGGGTATTTGACAATACCATTTTCCTGTAGCTGTTCTTCATCCATGGTGGCCCATAGTTTTGCCATGGGCCCAAGGTCATTCCATGACCTTGTCTTCAATTTGGTAACAGGAATATGTGGGATAGCAGTATCCCAATGGCGGTAAAGGTAGTTAAGTTGTTGAGGTAATTGGACCAAGACCATGCTATTGCCTTCAGAGTCACAATAGAAATCTTGAGCAGTGAGCTTAACATCAGTCCAATGGTAGAGCTCATCTTCATAGCAAGGCTCGGGAGTAATGTCTGGTTTGTACCACATGGTACAGAAGGCGTAATCTGGGCCTTCACAGAGAGGCTTTTCATCTTCATAAAATGTCAAATGTGGATGCATGACTTTCTTGATACATCCACAAAGCAGGTAAATGTAGGTTTCATCTGTGATAAATCCATAATAGATACCCCCCTCAGGGAGTGGAAGAAGAGTGGATGGGTTAAGAACTTGACATCTTTGGATGGAAATGTTGTCAGGTAGAAGAAGATGGCACTGCAGGCGTAGGTGTCTGGCTGGAGACACGTGCTTGAGCTGGACTTGGTTGATGATGGCAGAAATGTCATGAGGGGCCAAAACAACCAGGGGGTGGCCAAGGACCAGGTCTGAGGTTCTTTCTATGAGCTCTCTTGCAGCAAAAACAGCCCTGAGACAGGAAGGGGTCCCTCTGGCCACAATGTCCAGTTGACATGAGAAATATCCAATAGGCCTCTGGCGGCCTCTTAAGTCATTAGTTTGGGTGAGAACTCCTGTTGCGTGGCCTTGTCTTTCAGAGACAAATAATTTGAAAGGTTTGGAGTAATCAGGTAGGCCCAAGGCAGGAGCAGAAGCAATGGCACGCTTAAGAGATTTGAAATTGTCCAGAGCTTCGTTGGTCAGGCCGAATGGATCTGACTTGAGTGCATCGTAGAGAGGTTGCATAAGCAGAGAGGCCTCTGGGATCCATGCTCTGCAGTAGGAAATGAGGCCTAAGAAGGCATGAAGAGATTTTGAAGTCCTTGGGGGTTGAATGTCCAGAATTGTTCTGACTCGGTCCCGAGTGAGATGTCTCCTGGTAAACAACGCAGCTAGCCATCCACGTGATCTAAAAGGAAACGGGCTACAGACCAGGCACTTTTTAAAGGTCCATAAGCCCCTCCCACAACTTTAGGCCAAGCCTTCCAATTTGTGTTCGGGGCAACATTGATTATGATATGAAGTAAGATCGTTAGGAAACCTGTGATAGGAAAAAGTTGGTTGAGGTGTGCCGGAACCGACGTATGCTGTAGGCCAGTAAATGAAGTGAATCATGTTCATAATACATTTGAGTAAAGAACATAATACAACGCAAGTACATTAAGATGACATCTTAACGAATGTCCTTCGTATTTTCTGTCCTGGTTGGGGTATGTATATGGTATATGCTGATGACTTCCAGCGACCTAGAGTTTTAATGACATGCACTGGAACGTCCTGGCTTGATACCGTAGATGCGGCCCCTATGCTAAATAAAGGCTAGGGTTCATACCGAGCCTTGTTAACAATAACTGTACGTATAACATGAACTTAGAGGTAGTGAGGATAACCCCGTGAAGTGACAGTAGCGGAAGAGATGCGATATTCGGTATGGTGAGGAGGTAGGAATCAAAAACCTTCACCGGCACCATATATTATTTGTGGGATAGTATGGAATGGCGACGGATTGACCCAGTAGAGTCAGTATGTAATGATCTTGATGTTTAATTAGGTAGGAGATTCAAAAACAACCTTGTGCGTTGTGTTGGCCACTGATGGTGAATTCTAGTGGCCTCAGGAAGCCGTAAAAGGCCAGACATATAGCGGTTTTAAGGACAGCGTTAGTGAAGTGTTCGAAAGGGGCTGAATCTTGCAAATCAGACGTATTTTGGATAATCTTAAGTATAGTCTGATTGGATAGGATAAAAGGAAACTGGCGTTGTTGGAAAGTAGAGAAATATATGATGTTGGATACCAGTCAGGCGTAACTTGATGGTAAAGTGAGCCTAAATTGAAAAAAAGTAGCGAACACAACCAGACATAACCAACTTTATGTAAGCAAGGACCACTTACCTGTGACATGAATAGTAATGGAAAGACTTGGTGACAGCAATTGCTAGGAGACCACTAAGGGCACAACTTGAAATGCCTTAGAACCTAGAGGAGTAATACCGTGTACGTTGAAATAGTGGGATCTGCCATACACGTGAGCCCTACGAAGGCTAATGAAATGGTTGTAAGCCTGTAAGTGACAACCAATATACACCTTGCAAACAATTGAGGGGGTAACACGAGCGATTTAGGCTAAACCAGGTGGCATGCATATGAAAATACCAGCATATGACGTCAACCATAAATTAATGGCATTAAGGCACGTAGCGAAACTCTGGAAATTAAGTGAATCGTGAACCTGTCACATGTATAAGCCCCTGTTGCCTGAAAATAATGGGATAGCCCGGAGACTGATGAACGTAGATACGTGATTAATATAGTGAGGTCCAAGTTGACAAACCAATTTATATAGGGGAAATAATAGAGTAGAATGGGTTGAGAACCGGAAAAGTATCAATACTGAAGAAAAAACAAAAATTAGCATAGGTAACTAGTATCAGTATCAACAAGAATATGTGATGAAAAGTATCTACAAGGACCATAACTGTGGACAATTCAAGCTAACAAGTGTATGAGAAGCCAACCAACAACCCGTAATTAGTATAACTAAACCAAAGTAAACCTTTGTTAGCTGATGAGTCCCATGAGGGTTGTAGTTAATGTAAGTACAGTAACTGTATATACAAGTTAATTTATATTTGTGAACCATATGTGCAGGCCCAAATTGGGCTTGACATGATTGATCCAGTCAATAGCGCCATGTAGGTAGCTAAGACATATAATAGAAGTCGATATGTTCCAGCAAGGGGCCTAATACCGGAAGCTGAAGAAGGCATCGCTGTGAAGCTACGTATTAATGAAATGCTGAATATGATAGTAGTGAAATTCTCCCTGAAAGAACAAACATACAGTTAGTAGAAACAGATTAAATCCGCTGCGGCAGGCCCGTTATGGCTACTTCTGTGAGTACGAGGTAGGGCCGGCTCAACTTAAAGATGACATGTTTTAGTAAAATGTCACAATATGTCTGATAGGTGTGGCATCGCAACTTACCTATGTCCTAATTCACCTATTAGTGTAAATACTTCTAGACAGAAAGTTAATATCCCGTTGGATATATGAACGTACAGGCGCACATTATGGTGTTATGGTCGTATGCGGTTGACGGCATGGTTTGACCATGTATTTTTAGTCTCTCATTTATTTACCCCTTAGAGGACACGAGTGCTGAGAATGTTGTATGGAGGTTGGTGTTGCTCGAGCAACTTGTGCCTACTCCAGCATCAGCATTGTCCATGTTGGTATGCATGAGCCTGAACAGTTCTGCTTTCCCGGCCGTTGCTGGAAAAGGAACGTTGCGTCTGCGTAGCTCAGCTGTAATACGAGGAATGGTCCATGACCTGATAGAACCTGATAGGTGTCACCTTTTCATATAGGTGTAGTGGACTAGACTGGAGTACTGGGGATTGACATGTCATCACCTTCTTGCAGGGATCTGAGGCATACTGCAATATATTTTTTTTAAATTCTTTATTTTTGTTGTGCATGGTAAAACAGTCGGCTCACTCAGCCACAATAGCAGTCGTAAGCTCAGAACAAACACCGTAAACATAACATGGTATATAATATTCAGCACAAATTTTATATTTTGTAGTAGGGAACAGGCTGCACATGTTTAGATAACATGCATAACATCAAGTCTAATACAGTTTAGTCAGTGGCAGTAGAAAGGTACATGGTGGTATAATGACATTCGGCAAGGTGCACGCTAATAGTTTAGGTACAGACAAGGTTGGGAGGTACTGCACTGAAGTGCTTTTACAATAGCATCATGCTTATTAGCCAAGAAATAGTATATGAGCGGTACAAATAGCCAAGGTCATTTCGTTTATAAATCTTTAGTACGTTAGTGCATGAAAGAATGTAACAATCTGGGGTGCCTCGCCATAACGGCGGTAGGTAACTATAAGGCCTCGATACGTAACTTAGTAGTGGGAGTAGCGTGCACATTTTTAGGATGTACCATGACAATAAACAGGATATTTAAACATTTTAAAAATTAAAAAAAAGAGCGAAAATTAAGTGTTGTCAAAAGGAAAGCTTGTAGTAACATGCGGGTTCTAAGTGGTGAGGGTTTTCTTTTAGGGTGCGTGTTAGTCAAAGTGTGGAGGTAGTATGCAAGAAAGCTCGCTAGTCAGTCGGTGTACCTACTGTGTGTCTTCGTAACCTAGGGTGGTAAACATGCTTAGGGTAGTGTACGTGGTGTTCTTGGTTAGGGTGCGTGTTTGGTTTGATTAACTTTTACATATCAATCGTGTTTGTTGCGCCGCACTAGCGGTGGCCAGTCTGTGTGTTGTCTCAACCTAGATTAATATGCAGGCTGAGTGAGAGGGAAGCCCCTAGGCCTAACGTTGTTAGTTGCTCTAGCTGGCCTGTTGAACGTGTGACCTGGGGAAGTCAGTGTGTATAGCGAATGGGCTGTATGATCCGCTCTCGGCCACATGGCATAAGTGCAGATGCAGTCACAGTAGAATCAGTGAGACGTGCGTGTGGTAGAGAAGCCTGTTAGCCGGTGAAGTGTGTGACCTTGTAAGGTTATGTATGTGAGCGCGCATTCCTAGAGTGGGCTTAAGTATAGGGGTGGGTGGGGGAAAGGGTCTCTCACGACTAGGAGCCGGGTGTGAAAGTCCATCTAGTCTCGTGTGTCCTGGTGTGTGGTTAGGGTCGTCAACTTTCCATTGCATGTTGGCCATTAAACTTGAATCTAGTAAAAAAAACACTTTTAAATTACGAAAGAGTTAACAGCGGTAATAAACTGTGAGCTATTTCAGGGGGCTTCATGGGTCAGTTCACGTCGTTGGACCGAGAGTCTCGGAATTTAGGAGAGGAAACTGCCACAGCTTGGCTGGGCGCATAGGGACAAGCAGGAGAGTTACCAAAAGTCAGTGTAGGGTCCCGTTGGAGCCCAGCTTACTGTGCTGCTCTCCCCGGTGCGTCTGGGTTGTCTTCTGCCAAGAAGGTCCAGTAGCGGTCGTGTGGAGTGTCAATGGGTGCTCACTCTGCGGATCCTGGGTAGTGGTCCAAATAGGTGGGTGCCAGCGTTATGCTCGCTGACGGTTGACCTGCCGTCCCCAAGGTTGTGGTATGGGGTATCTATAGAAGGTTGGGCGTAGAGGGGTGTTGTTCCCGTGCGTTGATAGTCCTCTGTGGCCTGCTCGTCACCAGCATATCCCAAGTCCCGGATATTGGGCCTGAGTGAACCCAGATTCAGCAAGGTCACTTGCCTGTAAAGGAGCTGTAGGATAACGAGGTGTAAAAGAAGAGTCCAATGTAGTAAATAAAAATAAGAGCATAACATAAAGCGGGAGCTGCTGAGGGTCGCAGCTGTGGTGCGTCCTAAGGGTGTAGGGCGCTGCTGAGCGGGTTGAGTATCCCCCTTCTGGGTGGGGCTGTCTTTGCGTTGATCGGTTGTCGTGTCTGAGGTATGAACGGCGTAATCTTCGATAGGTCCCATCGGTGCTTTCTGTCGTTTGCACCAGGTTGAGCTGCGGGCGTAAGAGAGTTCTCTGGCAATTCGAGTGTTGGTAACAGCCTCACTGCTTCTTGCAGGTCTGTGACTGTGTGGGTCTGTTCATTTTTCAGGACCTGTAGGGCCCTTGGTGAGCGCCATCGGTAGGCTATGTCGTTTTGCCTCAGGAGTGTTGTGAACATCTGTAAGGACCTGCGCCACTGCAGGGTGTCTCCTGACAGGTCGGCATAGAAGGTAAGGTTGGCATTTTCAAAGTTGAAGGGTGTCTTCCCTTTAAGGGCAGTGAGTATTGCCGCTTTGTCTGTGCTGGATCGGAACCTCACCACTAGGTCCCAGGAGGCCGTGTCTGGGGCTTTTTTGTCAATCTTTCTTTTATTGAGGCATATATAGTGGGGTACAGAATAAAGAGAGGGAAATGCAATAACGGTTGACAGTGAAGGGTTCGTACATCATTAATTTGAGGAAACCACATTTCCTGAGTAGCGATGCCTCATTTTTTTTTTTTTTGTTAAAACAGTTTTCTGTTGGCTTGTTGTGTTGCATAAACATATTATAACTATAAACAGTGCCTATCTAGGTACACTATGAAAATAGAGAGTCGGTAGGCTATATAATATCGTAGACCCGCTTTAGATGATTAATCGTCAGGTTAAACATTCAAGAATATTGCAAGCTAGGTAACTATCTGAATACTCATCAGTAGGAAAAACTATTTGTAAGGAGGTAACTACGCTAAGCGTGCATACAGTGGTGGCTGTGCTCAAGGCTAAACATAACTGTGTGAGTTAACTAAGAGCTTACATTTACACTTCACTGGGCACACGACAGGCGTATACATATGTATAAGGTGCCAATGTTTGCTAGGCTGTGTATGATGAGTGTATTCTCTGAGTCTCATTGTGGTAAGAGTAAGCTAAAGGGTTGTAGCGTAGTTTTCCATACAAAATGTAAAAATAATTTAAAATAAAATAATATATAATAATAATAACATAATGTTATACGAGTAGGCAACATAGTAAGCATGGTTACAAGTGGGAGTCCAGCAAGGAGAGTCCATGTGGGTCGTTCAAGTTAGGTCACTACAGCCAATGGCTGAGAGTGATGGTGGTGGGACTGTCAGTTAGTGGAACCTGTGCAGCCTATACCTCTGTTGGGTAAGGTGGAGAAGTTGACACCGTCGGATGTAAATGTCAGGGGAGGTCCATCAACATGCCAGCCACCTAGAATGGTGAGATGTGCAGTGTGAGCTCGGATTATCTCCATCCATGGCGAAAAGTGTTGGCCCATTAGATTCGCGTTTGTCTTGAAGCAGTGGTATAATGGGTTCCCATGCTGTAAGGCACGCAATTGTCCCTTGCATGGTGTTAGCAGTCCTGTGGGTGTCTCAGCCGATGCCCTGCGTAGGGAGGCTGCAGGGGTGCAGGTGCCACTTGCCCTCCATTGCTGGCGCTGCAGAGGTTAAAATCTTCAGTTGCTTGTGCCGCTGGGCCCCCGCGGGGACTCGTGTGTGGTCGTCACCGCTTCGGTCTGCCTTGTCGTCCCGAGTGGGAGTTCTGGAGCTGGTGTGTGCCGCTTGGAGAGGTGCCCCGGTGCTCTGCTGCGCGGTTCCCTGGATTGTAGCTGGAACGTGTAGGGGTTGAGATGCTCCGTATCGAGCGCCAGCTGCCATTCCAAGTGAGTCTTTTACATGGGTGGCTGGTTTAGCGGTCCCGCTCTCAGGGGTGTGGGGGCAAGCACTGGTGCCTGGGCTACAGGACTTCCTTACCCGCTCGTGGGATCGCTGGTTTGTGTGTGGCCCAGTGGCTTTTCTGGACGCCCGTGGTGGATGCCTGTAATGGCGGCGTCTGCTTGCTGGGCGAATCCATGTGGCCACTGTTTTCACCGCAAGGTGGAAGGCTATCCCGCGTTTGTGCAGCATAGTCCATAGGCCCGCGCAGAGCCTATCGAAGACCCCCAGGGGGTCCGTGGGTGGTTGGGCGTGTGTGCCCCGCTTCTTGGGCCTTTGCTGGGCGGCCATCTTTGGCTGCTTTACAGTGGCTTGGTGCGTCCGTGTAGGTTGCGTATCGGGTAACTGGGCACCGGTATCAAGACAATGTCGAGGGACCACTGGTGCTTCGGTAGTGATCTCAGTGGGGACCGGGATATCCCCCACCGGTCCAAAGGGGGGGGTGACAGGGCGCCAAGGAGGTCTATTCAGGGTGTTCGGCACCCGGCTGGAGATCGGCCGCCTCTCCTAGGCCGGAGGCCTGCTACCCCGGTAGGTAACTCGGTCGGACTGTAGACAAAGCTGGTTCCTGCGGAGATTTTTGGGCTACTTAATGTCTCCTCTTGGTTACTTGTGGTCTGTTCTTGGTGTAGAGCTTTTTGCAGGGTTTTATTCCCGTTGAATTTGCTATTTCACGCTTTTTTTTGCAGGAGCTCCAAGCAAACACGTCTGGCCTGTTTGAGAGTCAGGCCCCGCCCCATACTGCAATATATTAAGTAGCTTGGATCAGGATTGTTTTACTGGCTGGCTAGCTATTGCCAAGTGGCAAAGCCATTCACTAGGTTGGTGACAGGTGGCCCTGCTAGCTGCCAAGTGGCTTGTGAGGCTCTATTTTTTGGCGTGAGGGTATTCGTGGCCACCGAACGTTGTGGCGGGGTGTTGGCCTCTCGATGAAATTTAAATCATGAGATAGATTGGGTGTGACAAATGAGGCCCTCTTTATGCCACTGTGCTTACTATGTTTTGGCCCAGGGGGCGTAATACATCATGCGTGGAGGATGGGTGTTGGCCTCGTGGGACCACTAACTCCAAGGCAGAGATGCCAGAAACATATCATCTATTGGTCACTTGGTCACCTAGATCCCTATGAGCCAGTAAAACTATATTTCGGGGGAGCCATGGTGGCTAAAAACGTACCTGAATTTGTATAAGAGTTCATGTAGTTTTGTATGGTATGGTTGTAACCTGTAACTGAAATGTACAGTATCCCATAAAGGATGCAGAGAGGGGAAAGAGAGGTCTATAACCTACGAAAAGAACCTTAACTGACAAATGGGTGCGAGGTCTGAAAAGCAAATGATGCTCCGAATTGATAACCTGTAAAAGAATATGATTTGATAAGACATAAGGAAATGGATGTTAGCAAGACATTGTGTATACCACCGTACCCCCCCATGTCCAGCCCGATGGCGTCCCAGAAAGCCACAGGACCAAATATCCGCAGACGGGAACTGTAGTGTTAAACCATGCAATCATATTTAGGGAAATCTCAAAATATGATTAGACATAACACAAATATGTTTTGTAAGCAAAACCGTATACTGTGCAGAAATGCATATGTACATATAGACCGTGTGGCCCAAGGCTTATCGTCTATCGGAACTCATCTAATATGCCACATCGAAGGTAATACCTGTTTGTGGCATTATGATCAGATTGAGGAAATTTTACCGCTACATAACTGTAAAATAATGATATCCGTATAGTAGGTGCCTATAAATGTACTACCCAGAACCTAGAACAAGACATTATATTCTTAATCCAAAATCTATAAATGCTTTCAATGAAATGCCTAAACGAGGTGCCGAATTAACCTGTGGCAGGTTGCCCATTACAGGGCATATGAACACATGTTGTAAAGGCATAGTGATGCCAGGAGTAGGAAATATGCGTATCCCGAGTTTCAGGGTGGCGGTGCGGGTTGTGTTGGGATTAATGCGGGTGAAGGTACGATGTGAATCGTAGACATGTTGGTGATGAGATGGTAGAGAACCCGATAGTTAAGAATAATCATCTAGTTTATGAAATGGTGAAAAGAACAAACTGTATATAAACACTTATAAAACATCATATAATACATATGCACCGAGCCCAATAAAACAAGGTGTTGGAAGACAGAATCAAAACGGGAACAGAGGCCTCTAGAATGCCACAGCCGTTGAACAGACTAGCGGCCATGATGGCCGTACATAATAGATAGGAAAAGACAGGAGATACATTTAAAAAGATCTGCACCTGGAATGCTTAGGAGGATGATAAATACTTATGCATACACAGCTGGCATGGAAGATTATGGTTGAACGCAACAGGAAATGCTTGAATAATGCTAGAATACCTTGGTAATATTAGCATCAGATATAAAACTTCATTGCTTGTGGGGTGGGGGGGAGGGTGAGCGGCGGTGGGGGCCTCGGGGGGGGAGGCAAATAGGTCCCCCCCCTATTGTTATTTATGGCCCCCACCCGCCGCACAGGGGTGAGGACAATAGGTCCCCTCGCCCTTATTGTTATTTAGGGCCCCCAACTGCCGCTCAGGGGCCCTAAATAACAATAGGAATACCTCCAGTGGCCGTCACTCAGACGGCCACCAGAGGGACTTCCTATCATGCAGGAAGTATCCCAGGACAGAACGTATCCCAGGACAGAATCCAGGATCCTCCACAGACTCTCACCCTGCAGAGTGTAACCCATGTTAACCTAATAAGGGTCTCTAAATAACCCAAACCCACCTTTCGACTATTAGTTTCAGTTTTCTCTTAGTTTTTTTGTTAGTTTATGGGAGGGGGACCTCACATAAAATGCCCCACACAGCAAAGAACATCCAAGGCTGCCACAGGGTCTATACAAATCTCATATTATACCTGATTGACTACACGCTGCCTTCATTCGTGCTGACCATTGTTTTTATTGTTTCTCATTTTTGCTGGACTAATTTTCTCTGAGATGGTTTATCATGGCGGGGAGCATAAGAGAGTGGGAGAGCGGGCACAGCACCGCGTGAACTATGACTATAAGTTGTCGATGAGAGCCTTGTGTGCATTAAATTTCCATCATATTTTTTATAATTTTTATAGTAAATTATATGGTTTGATGAAAATAATGGTATCTTTAGAATGACCATTGTTTCAGATTTAGGATTCCGATTAGGATTAGGGTCATCCCTTACCAAATACACCAGACACCAGTGGGGGAATCCTTCTAACACCATTGCTAAAGTTGGGATTGAGATTTAGGATTAAGGTTATGATTACGGTATGGATTAGGATTGTGGTGAGGTTTATGATCAGATTTAGGGTTATATTTGGAAATAGATTTTGGTTTAGGATTAGGGATTTAGATTGGGATTAAGATTGCTACTTTCCATAGATTATACATATGGGGGTATATTTGTACTCAGAAAATGTTGCTAAGTACAGCTAAGATAATTTTAATAAAATAAGCATAAAAAATACTATGTGTATGTAAAAATTTTAAAATAAAAATAATTTACCACCAACTTTGAAACAAAATGGAAACAAAATGTCACTTCAATAAAGCTTATAATATTTTATGTGAGAGTCCCCATGGTGTCCACTTTTGCAAATGGTATGCATCGGTAGCGTAATTTAAATATATGCCCCAAAATTAACCCAAGACCCATCATCCATTTGCCATTTATTTAAAAAACTGTGCTAGGCTGGATATAATTTTAGCCCTCTATTTTCACAAAAACCTGACTTAGGTATACAAAGGGTGTAATTTTGTACTCCGGAAATATAGCTGAGAATAATTTAGTGATTTTTATTACAGTAGCATATATCAAATTTCCAAAATTAACCACTAAAATGCAACGTGTGTACAAAAATGCAAAAATCAAACAATACGATAAAATTTTTAAGAAATTGGTGCTAAAATAACTGTATAAAAAAGCCCTAAATATACCATATAACAGCCCGCTGTGTCTTTCACAAATGGTATGCATTTATGGCGTAATTTAAACTGTCAAACTGCTACATTGCTCTAAAATGAGTCATAGACACATCAATCCATCTATCAAAATCCTAATTGTAAAAACTGTAATGGTCAGGACTTGTGGGGTAATTTCAACAGTCAAACTCCTACAATGCCCCAAAATTAGACTTGCACCCATCCAATTCTTGGATCAAAATTATCACTGTGGAAACTGAAATGGTCAGGTCTCTTTTATGGCACTGTAACTTCACAGGATAGGGGCAAAGGCATAGATTGGGGATATCATTTACTCCATACATGTGGCTGAACACGATATGGGGTTTTCTACAGCAATAGTAACATCAGGTTTACAAAATACACATTAAAAAACCTTGTGTGGGAAGCTGAACTCCAACAGACATTAGACAGTGGAGAATGGCAAGACATATGGGAGGCAGCAACTAGGTCCTCTATATGCATCATCCACTAAGAACAGTGTTATAAAACGCTGATGAGACGGTACACCACCCCAGTTACACTCCACAGAATGAGCAAAACACCCTCAGACCTATGCTGGAGAGGATGTGGGGAAAAAAGGCACCTACCTACACATGTGGTGGGCTTGTCCAAAAGTTACCCAATACTGGGATAACGTAGCTAGACTTCTTACAGAAGTATTGAAAAAAACAATTCATCTATCATTGAATATGTTCCCCTTTTTCTCTCATTTTATGTAGTTTTGCACTGTTTTCTTATGTACTGACATTTGGTTTTTGATTATAACCATGTATCTATTATCTACATTAACAGGTTTATTATGTTAATATCAATACACTCTGAGACTATGGCCATTACCAGCATTGGCTGGTTTACTATGTTTATTGCACTATGTTGCCTCGAGATTATTATGTGTATATCACATAGAGTAATTCTGAAAATATGGTTGTCATCTATACTGACTAGTTTATTTTGTATATTGTACTATGTTGCTTTGGAAGTATAACATTTGGATATGTATATAGATATAGTGACTGGCATTGTGACATTCATGCAGGGTGTTGATATTCATATTCAACATGTTTGTTACAATTATGTCCTTTTGCTTGTCGAATTTCATGCATTTTATTCTGTATTAATTTTATTTTATAGTTCCATATTAGATTATTTTCACGGCAGATTTTCGCCGTTGTCTGTCCGTTTTAACCTATCTCTATGGCGACATTTTGCCAGGTGTGTATTTTTCTCTATGACTTAGATCTTTACGCATGCGCTTAAAGGTGCTGGTCCTTCATAAGCACATAGAACTCTTTTTACGATCACGCATGCGCCATTCAGACGGATGGACGTTACAGGAAGTATGCTTTTGCGTTCCAGTGTGGAACGCATGCCGCCGGTGAATGACATTGAGGAAGATTGAATTGGATATAAAAGCTCTTTCCCACTCGAATCGACATATATCCCTGAAGAAGTCCTTCACTTACCACGGACGAAACGCGTTGGATATTGAACTTTTCGGACTGTTTCTTGCTTTTATTTGTTTTATTATCATTTATTGTTCCTGTACTCTGCTGCTCCTATTGGATCTGTGTCCGGTATTTCCACTCTGCCTGCCAGTTCCACTGAGAGTGGAGACATGCTTACCACTACTGAATGTTTGTAAGTGTAACCATTAAATTCCTTTTTGATATTTTTATACATACTTCACCATGTATGGCTCTTTTTTCCCATTTCTTTAAAGACACCTTTATATTTGGATCAACTATCAAGTCCAATACTACATATACCCCAAGGGGGTGAGAGGCCTGCTTTACACTTCTGTTTGTGAGTGCATTACTTACTCCTTATCTTATTAATATACTTTTATTGTGTTACGCTTCTTATATACACTTTTTATCATTTCAGATTTTATTATATTCTTATATAGAATATTCCAATTTTGGATATATTCCTCAGGTTGTATTTCAATTCTATGTGAAGGTGGTTTCCACTTTTTTGCTACTAAAAAAACAATACAACCTGACCCCTGGACCTGTCTATTAGCTAAACCGATTGACAACCTCCCTAACTGGGAACAAAAGCTTTTGAACAAAATCAACCTGGCTGCCAGACGTGCCTTGGCGCAAACATGGCTCTTGGTGGACACCCCACACATGGACAGAGTAACTAGCAATTTCAAAGAGGCTTTCCTTATGGACAAGCTCACGGCACAGGTGCGTGGCACGTACTCACACTTTCTTAATGTGTGGGAGGACTATGTCAACTCCTAAGCCCTGAATTAACACACCACCCAAGAGACAAGGGCTCCGTCTTTCCCCCGCCTCCCCACTCAACCTCTTTACTTTCCTACTGAACTACCTTATGCCGCCCTGTACGGCAAACATTAGACGACCTCGACAACTGTGCTCTAGAGGTCTCACCATGAAATCTGATAGCGCTACTAAAGCGTCTAAGCATAGACATGTATAATGCCTGGAGATTGAGGGCCAATGTCACAACCCTACAAGAAACCTTTGTACCTATGAACAAGGCCCTCCCCCGCCATTAAGACTACTGTACAGGAGGACTGTCCTTCCCTTTCATGCCACTATCCTTCTCTCCTCTCTTCTGTATTTGATAGATCTTGTTGTTTTCAATGATGTTAAAAAACAAAAAACGTGACAGAACATGATCATACCTGCAATTTAAAATACAAGCCTGTAACAACACGCTAAAAAAACCTTGTGTGTGTGTTAAAAATCTAAAAAAAAACCACAGTTTTACTACAATATTTAGCAGAGATTGGCGGCGAAATGAAAAAAGTGTGTAAATAACCGGTGATGTCTGCTTTATATACATATATACTTTTCTGCAGCAATTTTGTTTTCTGTGATGGCTATTAAGCTTACAAGACATACATACCAAGTTTTGGCTCCACATTACAATTGTATTTTACTCCTTGTATTTTGTGACCTGTAACTTTCAAAATACGCTGAAATCCTAGACATATTATGTACTCGGAAAATCAGAACAACTAATTGAATTTATTTTGAATTACTTTCCTTAAGCTGCACTTATTTACACGTTGTTATTGCCTAAACTATGACATTTTTTTAATTTTAAATAAGAATTGATATATGTATATGCCACATCTGATTAAAGCCATTTTTATCATATAAAAATGGTATATAATATGTATTGGTGCAATAGATTTAAAAAAAAAAAAAATGCAAACTGAGGTTGAACACAAACAGCAAAAAATGCAAAAATTGCTTGTAGAGCAAGTCCAGTTTTTGAAGTTGCATCCTTAAGGGGTTAATTCTCCTAGTTCTGAACCAAAACAAAACCTAGAATTTGAGCTATACGTCTATTCATCCATAAATTACCTTTTTCATATTAAGTGCACCCATACTTATTATATATTATTATAATAATAATTTTGTAATTTTGTTTAGGAGAAATAGGGCTTTAATTTCACATCAAATATTTATATATGAAACCATTTACTGTATATACTCTAGTATAAGCCGACCCGAATATAAGCCGCGGCCCCTAATTTTACCCCAGAAAACTGGGAAAACTTATTGACTCAAGTATAAGACTAGGGTGGGAAATGCAGCAGCTACTGGTAAATTTCTAAATAAAATTAGATCCTAAAAAAATTATATCAATTGAATATTTATTTACAGTGTGTGTGTATATAATGAATAAAGTGTGTGTTTGTATAAATGCAGTGTGTGTATGAGTACAGTGTATGAGTGCATTGTGTGTGTATATGAGTGCAGTGTGTGATGCAGTGTTTGTGTGTGTGTGTGTGTGTGTGTGTGTGTATATGAGTGCAGTGTGTGTGTTTGTGTGTGTGTTGCAGAGCCTTGGTTTATAAATAAGTTTTTTATTTTCTGTTTGCATCAAAATAATTATCTCAAGGGATACAGAATGAATAAAAGGGGGGGGGGGAGAACAGGGTTAACATTGCAGTTTTTTCTTTTACATTGTTTATATATCTGACTTGTCTGCAATTTTGACCTCTTACCCATTCGACCATACTTCCAGCTTAGGCGCCTCTGCGCGTTCTCTATATATCCCCTGAAATACGGTCGTAGGTATGATATATACCAATATTAGAACAATGAAAACTATTTACAAGTGTTATTTACATCCTATGGTTCTTACGTCTGTGTGTCCAGGTCTCTAGTGTTGGCTGCTCTATGGGGGCTGGTCCCTATGGCTTTCTTTGTTTCACTGTTTGGGGTCTCGTACGTCCGTTTATCTCATGTCTGTGTCATTGTCTTCTGGATTTTGTATTTTGTATGTTTCCCCGCCCTCAAGGGGGTTCATGGTTGCTATTCTGATCTCTTGAGTGGGAATTGGCTAGATAAGTGTGCCATAATGTGTATGAGTCCGCACTTATACGGCTCCTTTGACCCTGTGGTCCTGTGAATTTTTCATAGGCCACGTTTATTATTATTACTTTTTAATTACCGTATATACTCGAGTATAAGCCGACCCGAATATAAGCCGAGGCCCCTAATTTTACCCCCAAAAACTGGGAAAACGTATTGACTCGAGTATAAGACTAGGGTGGGAAATGCAGTAGCTACTGGTAAATTTCTAAATAAAATTAGATCCTAAAAAATTTATATTAATTGAATATTTATTTACAGTGTGTGTATATAATGAGTGCAGTGTGTGTGTGTAGCTGAGCCTTGGTGGGGGGTGGGCAATTTTATTATATTTTTTATTATTTTAATTTTTTATTATTGTTTTTTTTAATTTTATTTAATTTTTTTTCGTCCCCCCTCCCTGCTTAATTCATGGCAGGGAGGGGGGCTCTCCTTCCCTGGTGGTCCAGTGGCATTGGCAGTTAAGTGGGGGGAGGGGGGCTGGCAGAGAGTTTACTTACCTCTCCTGCAGCTCCTGTCAGCTCCCTTCTCCTCCGCGCCGGCCCGTGCAGCTCTTCTGTCAGCTCACAGTGTAAGTCTCGCGAGAGCCGCACTATGACCCCGCGGCTCTCGCGAGACTTACACTGGGAGCTGACCAAGGTGCTGAACGGACCGGCGCGGAGGAGAAGGGAGCTGACAGGAGCTGCAGGAGAGGTAAGTAAACGCTCTGCAGCCCCCACAGCCCCCTGTCTGTATTATGGCAATGCAAATTGGCATAATACAGACACTGACTTGAGTACAAGCCGAGTTGGGGTTTTTCAGCACAAAAAATGTACTGAAAAACTCGGCTTATACTCGAGTATATACGGTATTATTATTTATTTTTTTTTTATATATTATTATTTATTTTATCACTCACTGGTGGTCCAGTGGCATTGGCCTGTCAGCTCCCTTCTCCTCCGCGCCGGTCCGGTCAGCTCCCTCTGCAAGTCCCAGTGTAAGTCTCGCGGCCGCGCTATGACCCCGCGGCTCTCGCGAGACTTACACTGGGAGCTGACAGGGGAACTGACCGGACCGGCGCGGAGGAGGAGGGAGCTGACAGGAGCTGCAGGAGAGGTAAGTAAACACTCTCTGCCAGCCCCCTCCTACACAGCCCCTTGTCTGTATTATGGCAATGTAAGTTGCCATAATACAGACATTGACTCGAGTAAAAGTCGAGTTGGGGTTTTTCAGCACAAAAAATGTGCCGAAAAACTCGACTTATACTCTAGTATATACGGTATATAAATAAAAGCTGAAAAAGAGAAACTAAAGTGTATTTTTAAAGTTCTGCTTTGGATATTAAAGCGGCACTGTCATGCCGAACTTACCTTTCTTTAATTGATTCCTCTTCTCTCCCACTCTCAGGATCTGTTCTTCATTTCTTCGTGTCTACTCTAGTTTTCTTTAAAACCTAAGTGAAGTAGGGACTATTTGTCTTATGGAGGTTTCCTACGCCTGACCATCTCTAACCAGCGGAGGAGCAAAGTGTGCTTAATTTCCGGTGGTCAGAGCAATTTTCCCACAATTCTCACCTTTCCTTCGTGTTCCCGCGAAGCCTCCTTTAATTTTTCCCAAACATCCTGTCATTTAGAAAGAACGCCCGCGAAACTACCGAATTGCGTCCTAACAGAATGAAAACTGTTTCTCCATTCGTGTTAGGACGCAATTCAGTACTTTGTTCGGATCAGAATTTCATTCGAATGAATGACACTCCAATCTTATTCGTGCCACGGCTTCATCTTGCAGCCGCTTAGTAGTTAACTCCCTAATTCCCACAGTATCAGGGAGCGATCTACCAAAAGGCTGAAAGACATAAATTGGTCTTTCATCCAAATTTACTAATGCTAAGTAAAGATTACTTAGTATTAGTAAATTCTGCCCCTACTCGCTATACCGAGACCCACTTGCTTTTAAAGGAACACTATAGTCACCTAAATTACTTTAGCTAAATAAAGCAGTTTGTGTATAGATCATTCCCCTGCAATTTCACTGCTCAATTCACTGTCATTTAGGAGTTAAATAACTTTGTTTCTGTTTATGCAGCCCTAGCCACACCTCCCCTGGCTATGATTGACAGACCAAAACAACAAAGAAATGCACCTTATACACACACTTATATACAAGGATACTTATCAGTGGTAGGTAAATACAGCCTCCCTCAGATCGCTCCCAGCTAGCAATCAACTTGAACACAAAAATATACAAAACACAACGAGGGAACCGGCTGGTAGCCTAAAAAAAGATAAATACAAAGAAATATAGTGTAATACAGTTTTACAATATTGACATTGCGCAATATGAAATGCACTCACAGGATCTTGGACAGTTCAGGCATATATGGTGCCACCCCTGATGATGTGGGGGGCTGGGGGGGATCCCCTGGACACTTCCACCCAAAAAGCAGGACTCCGGGTGAAGGTATGAAAAAAGCGGCTTTAATTTGGATAAAAGTATATAAAATAATTACAAATAGAGGTCCCTATTTGTATTTATTTTATATACTTTTATCCAAATTAAAGCCGCTTTTTTCATACCTTCACCCGGAGTCCTGCTTTTTGGGTGGAAGTGTCCAGGGGATCCCCCCCAGCCCTCCACATCATCAGGGGTGGCACCATATATGCCTGAACTGTCCAAGATCCTGTGAGTGCATTTCATATTGCGCAATGTCAATATTGTAAAACTGTATTACACTATATTTCTTTGTATTTATCTTTATTTAGGCTACCAGCCGGTTCCCTCGTTGTGTTTTGTATATTCCTATGATTGACAGAGCCTGCATGAAAAAAAAACTGGTTTCACTTTCAAACAGATGTAATTTACGTTAAATAATTGTATCTCAATCTCTAAATTGAACTTTAATCACATACAGGAGGCTCTTGCAGGGTCTAGCAAGCTATTAACATAGCAGGGGATAAGAAAATCTTAATTAAACAGAACTTGCGAAAAAAGCCTAAATAGGGCTCTCTTTACAGGAAGTGTTTATGGAAGGCTGTGCAAGTCACATGCAGGGAGGTGTGACTACGGTTCATAAACAAAGGGATTTAACTCATAAATAGCAGAGGATTGAGCAGTGAGGCTGCAGGGGCATGTTCTATACACCAAAACTGCTTCATTAAGATAAAGTTGAGAGAAGGGGTGACCGTGTAGGGAGGGAGGGAGGAGAGAAGGGGTGACCGTGTAGGGAGGGAGGGAGGAGAGAAGGGGTGACCGTGTAGGGAGGGAGGGAGGAGAGAAGGGGTGACCGTGTAGGGAGGGAGGGAGGAGAGAAGGGGTGACCGTGTAGGGAGGGAGGGAGGAGAGAAGGGGTGACCGTGTAGGGAGGGAGGGAGGGAGGAGAGAAGGGGTGACCGTGTAGGGAGGGAGGGAGGGAGGAGAGAAGGGGTGACAGTGTAGGGAGGGAGGGAGGAGAGAAGGGGTGACAGTGTAGGGAGGGAGGGAGGAGAGAAGGGGTGACAGTGTAGGGAGGGAGGGAGGAGAGAAGGGGTGACAGTGTCTATTGGCGGATCTATCGGACAACCCAGACAGTCCGCCTGCAGCCAATCCGAATCCTGTGACTTGTCACCGCGATGACTTGACTCTGATTGGCTGCAGAGGGACTGCCTGGATTGTCAGGCAGGTCTTGCAATCTGAGCAGAGGGTAAATTATCAGGTGGGAGGTAGGACCAAATCATTAGGGGGTGCTATGCTGCGCTAAGCTGCGCTAAGCTGCGCTAACGATGTTAATGTCGTCCTTTTTTAGGACAAAAGAGCACCTAATTTCCAGGAGTTAAGTTGTGCAGCAGTGTCTGACCCAACATAGCTGCTCAGCCAGAGGAAAAAATAAATCTAAATACAGCTTTAGAAGAAAAAAAAAATCAGTTTCTCCAACCATCATAGCCACTACAGCAATTAATGAGCATCTGTCCATCAAAATGTGTGCATAATTATTAGCCAGCCTGGAATTCTTGTTCCAGGCTTGCTGATGACACCTCAATGATGCTGCCGGAGTCGTACTTACACCTCCAGCAGCAGAGGGGGTTTATTCCATATGTGCAGCATTTCAATGATCACTTCAAATTACTGAAGTGATCATGGTGCCCGTAGTAACCCTTTAAGTTTCATTAAATGTAATATAAGTTTTTAAAAATGAGAAGTAAAAATTTTATGACACTTTTCCTTTACCTCCACCAATTGCCAGAGATTGTGCTTTATAGGCAAAGAAATCACCTATTTATTGCCTTCTACTGACATCCTCATGATTCTCAGCTGGTTGAGACTCACTAATACTATGAAAATTAGTGTTGGTAAATACATGAAATATTAAATTCTAAAATAGTATTTGTATTTTATTTCCTTCAGCATACAGCCAGTGTATGGAGCTCAGCACCCACCGCTAGACCCTGTGCGCCTTAAGAGGTATATATATCCTTACCTGGTTGCTTGTTGTGTATATTCTATATATTCCATCTTTGCATATTTTATGTGTGTGTCTTTACACTTACCAGTATATATTTGGACAGTTCCTTGCATGAACGTTCCAGGGTGCCCCCATTTCATCCAAAGAGCAGAAAAGCCTCCAGTTTCCATGAATTTGCAAGGAATACAAGTGATGCCTGGAATATTGAAGAAGATGAGCGAGATGAGGCTCAACATCCGCCTTTTTATCAGACTCTCAACTCCAGGGTGGCTGAGGTGACTGCTGTGAAGGTCATTGAGAGTCACTTCAAACTTCAAGAAGAAAACCGCTGCCAAGCCTCTTCTGTTATAAAATCCATGAGTGAAGATCAGCTGCACAGGATAACTGCAGGTGAGGCCATGAGTATACCCAAAACAACTAAATCAACCAATGTGCTGTTTTCCTTACTGAATTTTATCTAACAACAAAGATATGTCAAGCAGTGGTAGTTACAGACCCATATATTTTATCATTGAATTGTAGGAGGCAAATCGTAATTTCAGGCAAACATTTTTTGCCTAACTAATGTTCAGGGAAAACCATTTGATGAGCAAGGACTACTTTCCTTGATGACTTCTAAGAGGCTTTTGGCGACCAAGGGCAACTTTCCTGGGGCGCTGGGTTTTCTAGGCTGCAATTGGCAAACAGGACTATTTTACTGAGGTACCTGGGTGTGTATTGGTGAGTAGGGGGCATTTTCCTGTCTAGCATCTATTGGAAAGCAGGGTCCACTTTCCCCACCTATTGGTCAACAGGAGCTACTGTCTTGGAACTCCTGGGGCATTTATTCGATAGAAGGGGCTAACCTCTTTGGATTCCTAGTCACTTAATTGCGAGCAGAGGGCCACGTTTTGAGCATATGTGGATGCTTATTGCTGAGGGCCACTTTCCTTGTGGGCTTTCTAGCTTGTTATCTGCAAGCAATGGACCACTTTTGAGGATACCTGGGTGCTTATTGCTAAGGTTACTTTCTGGGGTTGTCTTTGTGGCTATTGGTGTGAAGAGGCTATTTTTCTAGATTACCTGAGAAAGAAGAGACCACTTTCTAAGGTTACCTGGGTGGTTTTTTTTTTCCGTTTGTTTCTTAGGTAAATGACTGTGAAAACTGAAGGGAAAAAAATAAAGTGTAAGAATTGTACAAGACTGAAAAAAATGAATACTAGTTATAAAAGCTTTTGATGAGGCAAGACACACAATTTTGATGAGGCAAGACACACAATTTTGATGAGGCAAGACACACAATTGTTTGCCAAAATGTCGGATACTTCTCTTATTAATTCATAGGAGTAGTTCACTCTGATCAGACTGGCTTCCGTTAAGCTAAAGACCACACAACAAAACTACTAACTTGGCCAATGCTCTTTTCTTTGGTTTTCGGTGGATGCATATACCAGGCATGCTGTGGGCCCATATGATTAATCTGGGCTTGTACCCTATACTCTAATCCCAACACTTATGGGGTAAATAGACCACACTCCCTACCCTTTCCTGTCAATAAAGGTACTTGGTTGGAAAGCAGTCTGTCTCAACTTCTATTTGTTCTTTTAATGGAACTGTTCCTCCAAGGAATGAGAACAAACCCTAATATTGAAGGTGTATAGCCAGATGGCACATCTTTCAGATCCTGTACATCCACTTCTGCTCTTAACGAGGGAAATAAAAATGTTAATTTGTCTATCCTATGTCAAAATGACTTGTGATAAGAGGGACATTCTAAATACAACAACCCACTCACAGTTTGTAACTGACTTAGACAAATGTCCCCTTCCTATGGGGTGGTAAATAGGATAAAATACCTTGGGATACACAGCTAGCCCCCAGATTCAGGACTTTTACAATGCTATCTTCCGTCCTATACCAAAGCAGCTCTCTAGAGATTTGAAAACATGGAATCTACCTCACTTTCAGTGGTTTGGTTGAGCTAACATTTTAATTCTGAACTATTTTTAGTTCTTCTGTCAGTTTAATATATTGGATATTTATCCAAATCCCTTCTTTCACTTTGTGTTCCCTCTCCAAGACGATCGGTCCCTCATTTCTTATTCTATTTGGGTACACAACTTTATCACTTTCATGCTGTTAGATACTTGTCTCAAAATATGATTCAGTTAAAAATAGTGGAAATAGTTTATTCTAAAACTGCTGGTTACAAGTATAAAAACTTTGAAACCTGTAGCATTTTTATGTATGTACATACATGAATACCAAATGCAATAAAACATTTTACCAATATCTCCTTGGTAAACCAAAATGTAGCTCTGAGAATTCTTGAAAAAATATTGTTCTCCTCCCAAGGGAGGATACAGGCGCATACTGATACATGGGTACAGAGGCTGGTCACTAATTTCAGTCTGCTTTCAACAAATGCTTTTGTATTACTTAGTTGCCATTCTTACTGATCACTGCTACTTACTCCCACAACTTAAAGGGTCATTATAGTCACCAGAACTACAGCTTAAAGGGGCACTATATAAGCACCAAGACAACTTGAGTTCATTGAAGTGGTTTGTGTACAGTGTCCCTGGGCCCTTAACCCTGCAGTGGTAATTATTGCAGTTTTTAATAACTTTTTCTTGCCTTACTGAGGCTGGACATATTTATGCTATGCCTGAGGACATCCAGAGTAACTTGAAACCACATAGGAAAGTAGGAAAGCATTGTTTAATGCTTTCCTATGGGGGAAGTCCCCTCCTCCTCCCCCCCCTGACGTCAGCAGAGAAGGAGCGGAGGCGGAGCCGGAGCCTGAACCAGCACACAGGGTCCTTATCAGAGAAAAGGCACTGTTTACGTTTCTGCCTAAGGACACCTCCACACTCAGCATGGAGGCCCTGAACTTAACCAGTAGAGATGCGTTCAGTCAGTGCATCTCTAAGAGGAGATGCAGATTGATACAGAGTGTCGTTTTGCTGCACAGACATGATAGCGTACCAATGCTTTCCTATGGGAGTTTCTTTTTCAGCCAAAGTGGCGGAGTGTGGGTGGAGCCAGCAGCAACTGGACCGTGTGTTGCTGGGGAAAAGGTGAGTAAAATCATCTTTTTAACCGGGAACTATGTCAGGAATACCCTTTAAGTGCCCATGAATACCCTTTAAGTGTCCATGAAAGCCTATCAATAGATCCCCTTCCAATCCTTTGATCACCACACCACTACATTACATCCCAGGTTCTAACTGCCCTACTTTTCGTCTTGGTATTGCTGTACGGTCTCTTTGGCCATACTTGCAGTCAATTACATTTATGTGACAAAGATGCATGATAAGCTGCTATTTAGTAGCGATATTGTATGCCTTTGCAGCATGACTATCTTTTTGCCCCATACAATCTGTACAATTATTCTATGATTGTCACTAAGGTTCTTTGTTAAATTTATTTTGTATTTCTGTGCTCTGTACTCTGATATAACCTGAAAGCTAATGGTTGATTTGAGCTGAATCCCAGGATATATAAAGCAAAGCATAAAACCTAAAAACAGACATCAGACAGACATACTTTTAGGAGTAAACCTGTTTGTTTATGTGCCTATCTTCTTGGTCTAGTCTGATTTTCCAAATCAGCTCAACTCATACTGCTCTCAGTGGCTGACTAGGTAGTAAGATACAGACGGCAGTCCAGGAATACACTGTGTGATAAGGAGATCATAGGTAAGGAGCCAAATATTTCAAAACTGTAATGCCAAAATCTCTTAAACAAGCAAACAATTAAGTATTTAAACAATTGTTAGTGCTTACAGTGTTCCTTTACAATACAATGTCTCCATAAGCATCCTTGTTGTTTTATCCCCATGTGCAATAGATGACTTAATATTACGGAAATCTCTGCAGAAGCAACAGTCACTTCCACTTCGCCCTATTATCCCCCTTGTGGCCAGGATTTCTGATCAGAATGCGTCTGGTGCACCTCCAATGACTGTAAGAGAAAAAACACGACTTGAAAAGTTCAGGCAGCTGCTGTCCTGCTCCAACACTGATCTCGGTATGCTTTTACTTTTATTCTATTATCTATCTCTAAATAAGACACTAACCTAAATCAATAACTTACCTTATAAACAAAGGGTCATTTATAAAAAAAAAAAAAAAGTTCAAGATAATTTGGGAATTAGATTTTTTTTGTATGTCTATGGATTAAGAGCTGTATTTTGTTATACATATTTAACATGGAAAAATAAAAAGGAAAAACCCATTTCAAATTGATTTTAAAATTTGCAGTGTTATTTACTAAAGTGAAACTTGTTTGTAATTTTAAAGTAAATTTCAAATGTAAGACAAAGCAGCCAAACTAGGAGAAATTTTCCATTTTGGCTATTTTGGACTTAAATTTTAAATTCTTTATTTATTTCCATTTTCATATTTTTTTTGGGGGGGTTAGGGGTAGGGATACAGAAAAGAAGTGGGATCGGGAGGGGTGTACAACACATCAATATTGCGGTACAGGGTTTGTCATATAATTTTCTCATAATCATAACAATAACAACAGTGAGGAGGGAGTTGTGATTCCTTGAGATGCGTAAAAGAGAAAATGAAGGAGTGGTGGTCGACGTTTAGGGTCCGTTATGTTATGAACTAGTGCGGTAACTGGGTGTTTCGGTGTGCCCGTGGAGTTAGGGCTGATATGTGTCTTGGGAGTGCGTTTGGGTTCTCCGTCTTGTCCTAATGTGTGATTCTTGTGAATCGTAATCTCCATTTCGTATTGTTTAGAATTGGAGTCATGTGGGTCCAGGTTTGAGAGAGGGGGGGGGGGTGTCGTATGCGTGTGTTTGGTGGGTGTCGATCGTCTTATGAGTTGGGTAGTGGGCGTCATCGGGGACCGTCTGCAGTATCGGGAGATCGCCTGCGGGTATGGGGGGTGTAGTAAGCTGTGAGGGGGAACAGGGGAGTAGGATGGGTAGAGGGGGAGTGGGGGGTGGGCCTGTGGACGTATAGTTGTTAGGGAGCCAGTATTGACCTGGTTAGCCATGGGTCCCAAATTTTGTGGTATGAGTTTGTGGTGTCGTGGACCAGGGCTGACAGTTCGTCCATTTCCATGGTTTCTGTTATTTTGTGCAATACTTCAGATATTGCCGGGGTAGTGTTGCTACCCCAATGTCTGGCTATGGTTCTCCGGGTGGCCAACGCAATCCGGGCCGTCATTTTGTTTTGGGCCCTAGTAAGGGTCTCGTGGGGCTTAGACAAGAGCCAGAGCCAGGGGTCCAGTGGGAGATTGCTGTGTAGTGCCCTGTTTACCAATTGTAATATGTCCTGCCATAGCTGGGCAATGTGTGGGCAGTTCCACCATAGGTGGATGTATGTGCCTTGGTCGTCGCACCCTTTCCAGCAGCGGTCTGAGGGTGCAATGCGCATTTGTTTCAATCTGAGTGGGGTGATGTACCAGCGAAGCATGGTTTTATACGCTTGTTCTTTGTGTGTCACGCAAATGGAGATTGCTGCTGTGGCTTCCCATATGTCTTGCCAGTCTGATGGGTCAGTGATTGGACCTATATCTCGTTCCCATGCCTTCGTGTATGATAGGGCTTCGGGGGAGGTAGTGTGGTGTATGATGCCGTATATGATGGATATCTGGCCCTTTTGTATCGGGGTGTTCATGCACATTTTCTCGAAGGTGGTGAGCTTGGTTGTTGCTGTTTTTTGGTTATGTGGTTGAGTGAGGAAGCTCCGTATCTGCAGGAATCTAAAGTGGTCAAAGGTCGTGTATGGGGTGTCGTTGGGCAGTTGTGTGAAGGGTAGAATATGTTGTCCCCGAAAAAATTGGTGGAATCGTACCAGGTTGTTGTCTTCATATCTCGCGAAGTGTTGGGGCGTCATCCCGGGTTGGAATTGTTTGTTTCGGAGGATTGGTGTGAGGGGGGATGGTGTGTTGATAATGTCGTATTTGCGGGTCATTCTATCCCAGAGTTGAATTGAGTGGGTGAGTGCCGGTGTTGTGGGGGGTGTCTGTGGTCTGTCTTGTCTTGATAGCCAGAGATACAGGGAGGGGAAGTCCCGTCCAGATAAGTCGTGTTCAATGTCGACCCATAGTTTGAGCCCTGCCGGTGCGTGTAGGTTCTGGATCTGTGCTAGTTGGGCTGCTTGGTGGTAGTCCCATAGGTTGGGGAGTCCCAGGCCCCCTCTTTTGTGTGGTATATAGAGTGTCGTGCGCTTGATTCTGGCCTTTTTCCCTGCCCAAATGAATTTATCAATTCGGGATTGTAGGGTTTTAAAGTCTTTTTTGGATATCGGGATTGGCAGGGCCTGAAATAGGTAAAGGAAACGCGGTAAGAGGTTCATCTTGACCGAAGGCTAGGCGTCCCAGCCACGATATGGTCAGGTTTTGCCATTTGTCTAGGTCTTGATTCGCTCTTTCTAGTAGTGGGGAGTAGTTTAGTTGGTATGTGAGTTGTAAATCTCCCGGTATGTGGGTCCCCAAGTATTTAATGCTCTGCGTCTCATAGCGGAATGGGTAGTCTGTTTTGAGTGCAGCTATGTCGTTTGTGGGGATGTGGATTGGTAGTGCTTCGGTTTTGCTTAAGTTTAATTTGTATCCCGATATTTTAGCATAGTCCTCTAGGAGGGTTATGAGTGGGGGCAGGGAGGTGTTAGGGTTCGTTAACGTCAGTAGTAGGTCGTCTGCATATGCCGAAACTTTATATTCCTCCTCGCGGATTCGGATGCCGGAAATGGTGTCAGTCTGGCGAATTTTCTGGAGGAGGGGTTCTAAAGATAGGGCAAATAGGAGGGGGGAGAGGGGGCATCCCTGTCGTGTACCATTATAGATTATGAAGGAGGGTGGGTGGGCATTCGGGATGAGTAGGCTCGCTGTGGGATGGGAGTATATGGTTTTTTATGGTTTCTACAAAAACTCCGGGAAAGCCCATTCTTTCGAGGGTTGCAAAGAGGTATGGCCATAGTATGCGGTCGAATGCCTTTTCGGCGTCTAGGGAGAGGAGGAGAGTCGGTTGTTGTCGGTGGTTTGCTGTCCAGATGAGGTCATATGTTCTCCTGGTGTTGTCGCATGCTTGACGGTTCGGGATGAATCCGACTTGGTCTGGGTGGATTAATTTGGGAAGGAAGGGGTGTAGTCGGTTGGCTAAGATTTTGGTGAATAGCTTAATGTCAGTGTTGAGTAGTGATATCGGTCTGTAGTGGCCCGGGTCAGTGTGTGATGCGTGGGGCTTGGGGAGTAGGCAGATGTTGGCTTTTATCATGTCAGTGGGCGGGACCTCCCCGTCCATGAGTGATGTGAATAAGTGTAGGAGTTGTGGTAGGAGTAATGACGGGAAAGTTTTGTAATACAGTCCGGAGAAGCCGTCCGGTCCTGGGCATTTGTTAGGCTTTAGGGTTTTCATGGCTTGTGCTATTTCCTCGAGTGTGATGGGTGAGCACAGTGTTTGTTTCCCTAGTTCTGTGAGGGTGGGCATTGGGATGTGGTCTAAGAAGGCCTTTATGTTGGTTCTTGTTTGGGAGGGGTTGCTTCGCGATTCAGGGTTATGGTCGTATAAGGAGGCGTAATAGTCTTGGAAGACTGTTGCAATTTGATTCGGGAGAGTGTGTTTTCGTCCATCGGGTGTTAGTATGTGTGGGATGTGTTTGTTGTGTGTCCGTTTGCGGAGTCTGTAGGCTAAGAGTGTGTCTGCCTTGTTGGATTTTTCATAGAACATCTGTCTAGTCCATTGGAGGGCTTTTTTTGAGTCCTGTGCCATAAAGGATTGTATTTCCCTTCTGTGTGCTTGGATTTGGGACATGAGGCCAGGTGTGGGATCTATTTTGTGTTGGTGTTCCAGTGTTCTTAGGGCTGACAGGTGTGTTTCCAGCGTTTGTAGCTGTTGTTTTTTTATGTGCCGAGGCTGCCGCTATTAGTTTGCCCCGTATGACCGCTTTGTGGGCAGCCCATAGGGTGCATGCTGAAGTAACGGAGCCTTTGTTGATTTCAAAGTAATCCGCGATGTCTGATTGGATTTTATTTTTGATAGTCGTGTTGTGTTGGTGGATCGGGTTGAGTCTCCAGGACCAATTCCTAGTCGTGTGTGGAAGGGTGAAGGAGAGGAGTATGTCCGCGTGGTCTGACCATGTGATTGATCCTATGTTTGCTTTTGCAATGTGCGGGAGTAGGGAGGGGGACGTGAGGAACATGTCTATACGGGAGTAGGAAGCGTGTGGGTTGGAGTAGAATGTGTAGTCTGTTTCGGTGGGGTGGAGAATCCGCCAGGCGTCTACTAGATGTGTGCGGGAGACAAAGGCTTGGAGTGTTTTGTCGTTTCGCGTGGGAGGTAGGGGTCTCGCATGTGGTGTTTTCGGTCGGCGTCTGTCTAGCTCAGGTGCCAGCGTGGCATTGTAGTCTCCCCCTAATATAAGGTGGTGGGAGGAGAAAAGACGGAGGTGTGTCTGGAGTGTGTTCCAGAAGTGTGTGTCGGGGTGGGTGGGGGCGTAAATCGAGGAGAAGGCGTATTTGTGGGGCCCTATCTGCCCCGCTATTGTAAGGTACCTCCCTTGGGGGTCAGTTACTGTGCGTGTGAAGGTGATGGGGCAGGTTTTGCGCACCAGTATGGCTACCCCATCTTTTTTCCCCTGTGGTGAGTTTGCTAAGTAGCACTCCCTATAGTGTCTGCTCATGAGGGGGAAGGCTCTCGACTGTTCAAAGTGGGTTTCCTGGAGTAGGATTAAGTCGGCGTTGGTGCGGTTGGCCCACCGGAGAAGGCGGTGTCGTTTAGCTGGGTTATTGAGGCCTTTACAGTTAATGGATATGCATGTAAGAAGGGTGGGCTTCGTATGGCCCCCGTCCTCAGGTCCTGGGGTGGCGCGCAGGTGCGGTTGTGAGGGCATCTCTGCTTCTACTTTGGGGGCCCGTATGGCGGGGTGGGGGATCAGGGATGTGGTGTGGGGATTAAGGGGACTGGGGGAGAGGGGTCGGGGGAGTAGGGGGGAGTAGAAGTGTGGGTGTCGGGTGCTAACCTGGTCTTATGGTCGTGTTGCCAGGTCGTCCTGGGGGTTTGGAGTGTCCGAGTGGGTCCTCGGTTGTCTGGTGGAAGTAATCAGTAGGTGTGTAGAGGAGGAGAGTAGGTGGTCGTATGTCTGTGTCGACAGCCTCGTCTCGCTCCTCCCGGCTTTTGTGTGTACTGGGGTGTGGCTTTGAGTCAGCGTCTGTGGGAAGAGAACAGTTAGTTCGTGGAGTGGGTGGCGTCGTCGCCTCTTGTGGCATGTGGTGGTTTAGCACCTCCTCGTATTGGTTTTAAGTAAGAGTGGCATTGGTGCCTCCGTGTTTCTGTGGGGGGGGGGGGGGGGGGGTTCAGAGTGCGTGGTCACAATAATACATTTCGGCATAAAACTTAAGAGAAAAGAAAACCTGTGAACTATATACAACAACAGTTAACATTTCGTACTGTACATGTTACATTTTACACTTTATGTTTTACATCTTACATTTTACATCTTACATTTAACAACCTGGCTGTCCTGGGATGTGGGTGTATAATTCTCATGTGATGTCAAACATCTTTGTGTGGTCATATTGTTCAGGTTTGGTGCCTGCCACGGTGGCAAGTGTCCGGTTGGGGCGGTGTCGCGGGCTTACGTGGGGTTTCGTTGCGTCAGGTGTTGTGGTGCCCCTTGACTGTGTGGTGTTTGTTGGGTAAGTAAGTGCATTCTTAGCTGTTTGGAGTCAGGCCAGCTGAGCTGTGGGCCTCCTGTGATGCCCATGTGGAGGTATGGTCCTCGTGGATAGAGGGGCCGTTAGTGGAATCTTTACCCTAGTTGACTGCGTGTTTGGTTGGGGTGTGTGCGGTGGGCATGTCATGGTGCGTGGTGTTAGGATTGCCGAGGTTCCCCTTAGGCTTGCCCTTCTCGGTGGGTGCCTGGTCCCTTTTGTAGATGGTTGGGGGGGGGGGTGTATTAGGGTAGCCCTTTGTGTTTAATCACTTTTTGCTAGGGGGGGGATTTGGGGGGGTCTTCCCTCGTCGTTTGCGTTACCTTGTGTGTAGTTCGTGGGGGTTGCTCCGTTCACAGTTTGAGTGGATGGGGGGGGTCGTAGGTGGGTGGAAGGGTTGTGTGGCCGTGGGGGTTGAAGGGTCACCTGCGGTTATCTCAGCGTGATTTGGGTCGGTCACCTGTCATATAGCCTGATAAGCGGGCAGCGCCCTGTGTGCCGTGCGGATTATGGCCGCAGACCTATTACGTGATGTAGGTGTCCGATGTGTCTACCTGGCCTTCTGTACTCTACTATTCGGTAGGGTTTGTGGTGACAGTAACCTTGTCGTGGGGCTTACCCCCGAATGTGTGGTAGTAGCTTGGTGTTATGGGGAGCTTCTATACATGCATTTTCTATCAAAATTAAAGCGTCTAGAATATAGTAAGGTATAGGTAATACTTGCAGTGTAGGCTATATGTCTAATGCTAAATAACCCTACCTGACCAAGGCTACAAGGTAAGTTTAAAGATATAAAAGCATATATTTTCAGAGGGTTAAATGGCCATTGCTTACTCGAGCTGTGCTCGTGTACCCCATGTCTGTAGTTGCCCCCCACTGATACCTCCAATCTCTGTGGGTCGGATGTGGTGTCTCCAGCTCTGCGTCGTGGTTTCTGTGCTTCTGTTGGGAATCCCGTTGGGCATGGAGGTTGTGGAGGCCAGTGTCGGGCATTCCGAGTGGGTCACTGCTGGAGGTGGATGCGGAGCTTTGCGGAGGGGCAGTGGGGGTGTCTCTTGAAGGGCAGTAAGCCGTGTAGTTTCAGGGATCAGTGTTGGGGCCGTCATCTGCCAGTCCCGTTCAGGCCCTTTGTATCAAAGGTTGGTGGGTTGACAAGGTGGTGTAGTTGTTGTGTCCCATGTTGTCTGCCGTTCATGTGAGTAATATATGAGGTCCAGGATGTTTGCAGTGTTCGCTAGTGGGCTCCTCCGTGGAGTCAATCCCGACTTTCGCTGTATGCCGATTGCCTCTTGCGCGGAGTGCGGCGTGGGGATCTCGCGAATCTCTCTCTTTGGGCCCGGTGTAGGCCCCCCGCTCCCGCGGATGTTAGTGGTGGTGGCGGTAGCAGGGTGAGGCCCAGCGAGTCCGCGAACGGGATCATTTCGGTTGGGCTTGTGAGGACATGGGTCTGATTGTCTTTCCGGACTACCAGTTTAAATGGGTGGCCCCACATGTACCTGATGCCGTGGTGAGCGAGCGTAAGGGTTAATTGTTTGAGGTCCCTCCGCTTTTTCAGGGTGGATGGGGCGAGGTCCTGGTAGAAGGCCAGGCGGTCCCCCTTGTATTGCGGTGGGGAGTTTCTGGTGAGGTTAAGAAGCTTTTCTTTGATGGTGAAGAAATGCATGCGAACTATGACGTCCCTGGGGGCGTCCGGGTTCATTGTCTGGGGCCTCAGGGCTCTGTGTGCCCGGTCGAGTAGAAGGTCTTGAGTGGATGCCTCAGGCAAGATTGATTTGAATAGGCTTGTCAGAGTGGCGTGTAGGCCTTCATTGGTGACCGTTTCAGTTAGGCCCCGGATCCGGATATTATTCCTGCGAGATCTGTTGTTCAGGTCTTCCATGCTTTCTTCCATTGCCTCAATTTTAGCATGCAGGTATGTGATGTCCTGTGAGTGTGCTTGGGATGTGGCAGTGAGGTCCTTGATGCTGGTCTCAGCGTGGTGGGCCTTGCTTGTTAGGGCCTCGATGTCTTCCTTAATGCCGGAGAGATTCTTATCTAGTTCAGCCGCCAAGTGGGATTTGATATCCGCGGTGGCTTCCCTGAGCATGGATTGCATATTGCGCAGGGTCAGTGGGGCGTCTGGGGCTGTGCTGTGTTCGCTCCCATCGGAGTCCATGCAGGCCTCATCTGGATTTTGGCGGTAAGATGGCCGTCCCTGTTCGTGCTGTGGCCGGAACATCGGGGCGACCGATGGGGTCTGGTCCTTCTTTTGTTTTCCGCCTCCCATACCTCAGGGTAGCAGTCGGCTGGGCGTCGTAGGAGTTGTTGTGTGTTCTCTGGGTGCGTGAGTGCCTCAGTACATGCGGATGTTAGCGGATTTCAGAAGCCGGGAAGAGGGAGCTAAAGGATTATGCTGCCATCTTCCTCGACGGTCAGGCTCCGCCCCTTGGACTTAAATTTTAAAATACATTTAATGATAACGTATTGTTAAAATGAATAGCATGAGCTTGGAACTTGCGTCTGAAAATCTAAAACCAGTTTAAAAAACAAAAACAAAAAAAAAAAAACGATTCGTACTTGCCTTGAGATGACTTATTTTTATCTTAAAACTTATTTTCTTCCAAATAAAATTCATAATAACCCAAATTCTGGGTAAAAAAAAAGAACTTAACCTGAAAAAATAAATGAAAGCTATGAAATGTCTGTAGAACCCTACTTTGTTGGCTTATATGCCAGCCAATCAGAGTTCTGTGTCCGTTAAATCCCGTTAAATCCCGTTAAATCCCGTCTCTCATGGTACTTGGGTCGGAATATTCCCATGCAAGTCTTGTGACTTTATAGTCAGTGATTGGATGGCTTGTGGTGTTTAGAAATTCCCCTTGATGAAAAAGTAGGAAATAATGGTGGAACAAATGAATAGCAAATATTCCCATATTGTTTGTTGTGTTTAACTTAAACTAAATTTTCAATACATCTCTCTGGCAATGCATTTTTATGGGTAAAGCTTATAGATTTTGTTTTTGCAGGTGACATTTGAATGATCTGAAAGCCATCAGTTACTTTAGAATGAATTCCTTTGTGGATTCATGAAATATTTCTTAAATGTGTATTTGCAGATGAGTTAAGGAAATGTAGTTGGCCAGGTATCCCTCGTGAAGTGCGTCCCACTACTTGGAGACTTCTTTCGGTAAGATGGCATCATATGGTCTTAGAAATACTATACAAGTTTTTGTTGATGCAAAAGTTCTAACTGTCCATCCCATTTCAGGGCTACCTTCCTGCCAGCCAGGAAAGACGCATTCTCACGCTTCAACGTAAGCGTGAAGAATATTTTGGCTTCATAGAACAGTATTATGACTCCAGAAATGAGGAAAATCACCAAGATACATATCGTCAGGTACTTAATGTTATATAAAGTATATAAATGCACATTATGACCTTTGATGACCTAGATTTTCAGTCCTATATACTTAGGTCATATTTGTTTTTTTTCTTTCAGATCCATATTGATATTCCAAGGACCAATCCCTTAATTCCATTATTTCAGCAGCCATTAGTTCAAGAGGTGAGTAATAGTGATTAAAAGCTTCATACTTGTTGGCAAAGGAAAGCCAGACTTGATTTTCAGTGATTGGCAGCTATATGTTCCACTAGGCATTGGCATGTAAAAATTTAGCCCTGGTGTGTGTGGTATGGATCCTTCAGCCTTGCAGTGGCAAATAACTTTTTAAGACCTGGCTATCCGTTTAGGACTTTACATTTTAAGCCCTAGAAGATGAAGTGAAAAGCAAAATCTGTGACTTATGTTGTATGCTTTCTGTTTAATAACTGTAATCCCACATCTCCCCCCCCCCCCCCCCCAACTATTTTCATTTAATGGGATGCTCAAGATTTTGAGATGATGGATATACAAACCTCTTAAAATGTATTTTCTAACATGATTCAAAGCATCTTTGTTGACATCCTCTTCAACCAATATGATCTATCTTCCAATCCTGATCCTTAGTGTTCCCATGGGAGAGTTGTAAAACTTCCATATATCACAAGAGCACACACATGTACATTTACAGCACATTTTCAGCTTCTCATTTGTTCAGAACAATGAATGTGAAGAGCATGCACAAATAAATTGAAGCATCAGGCCTCTGATGCCTATTAAGCAATTAATAAGAAGTTGCTTATAGCTCTATTCATTGCTATTGCACCAGGCAACGACCTGTTTTTTTATTTTTTATTTTGTTAGTGCATTTGCAGTACTAATGTTTTAGGAAAAAGAGGAACCTAATGTTTGAATTTGTGTTGGCAATTGTGAAACTTTTTCAGAGATCAGGAAATGTCCTTTTTTTTTTTTAAACAAATGCTGACCTTTCTATTGTTTTCAATGTGAGCACTGTGCATGTCTTACAGGGTATTCAATTTGCAGTTGAACATTCCTGAGTAGCTTCATATATGAAAACGAAAATAAAACTGCTTGAAGGACAATGTATTTATAACACAGACCTTACAAAATAAGTGTTAGATTCTATGTTGAAAATTAAAAAAAAACAAAAAACTTTTTTTGTAAATTGCATACATATTCAGATGCTAAGCATTCAGCTATTTATCACATAAGCTGTGCAAGGAAAATTGTTATTTATTGTTCTTGAGTATCCCATTAAAATAAGAATCAGATTTTATTGGATGCTGCTTGTAGGAGAATTGTTTGAGATATATATATATATATATATATATATATATATATATATATATATATATATAATACATTTGTGCTTTAATATTTATTGAATGCATTTTTGCACATTTTAAAGATTAAAGTGTCCTTTCAATTTGTAGATGTAAAGAGTTTATATAATGCTTTTCGTTCTAAACATGTAATATACCTAAAAGCAAAGAGTCTGATTTCTGAAAAGTGTTCAGTAACAAATAGTTTTTAATGTTTTAAACAAGAGTCCCTAGCCCCCCACCCCCCTGGGCTGCTTGGGCTAATGAGGATGCATTAGCCCGAGCATGAATAGGCGGCTTTGATTGGCTGAGAGTGTCAGCTTACTGCTTTCAGACTCACAGTACCATTGCTGGCATGAATCAATATGGCTAGAAGGTAGTGTTTAAACTCTGCTTTAGCTGTACTGCCAGTAAGGAATCAGCTGGGTGTGGCCTGTGACCATTTTTAGTTTCTAAACCAATTGAAATAGATGTAATAATTAAAGGAGGGACCTTGCCCTGACTCAGTCAGTGGTGTATTCTGGTTTTGTGCTGCCCTAGGCATAACAAAACTTTGTCACCCCCCCTTCCAAATTTCTCTTCCTGATAGACACACGCCCCCACTGATGCATGCGTCGACATACTCACTTACAGATACACCGTCATTGTCACACACACTGTTTAACCAACACACACTTTCACTGAAACACACATTCACAGACATACGCACTCACTCATTCACAGTTACCCTCACTCACATTCACTGACAGACACGCATTCACTGACACACATACACACACACTCACTGACAGAAATGCATACGCACTTAGTGTCAGACACACACACACACTAGTACACACATATACTCACTGACCGATACACACATATACAACACTCACTGACAGACATATATACACTCAGTGTCAGACATACACATTCACTGACATACATACACACGCTGACAGACACGGGTACACATACACTCATACATACACACTCACTGACAAAAACATATACACTCTCAGTGACAGACACACACTCACTAACAGAACACACACACACACACTAACAGATAATTGTTTATTTAATTTTTTTTAAAGTTCAATCCACCCAGCCTCACCACCTTTGGGAGTGCTGAAGTGGATTCTTCTCAGGGGTCCAGTGGGGTTGCTACTGGCTGGCCTGGCAGGCACACGGGCAGGTGGTTGGGCGGGTAGGCAGGCTGATATTGGAGGCGGTGAGGGAGCTCTGATCTCCCTGCTCAGCTCCCTTGCACGCCCCTTAGTGATGCCGGAGCCGGAGTGACGTCACATTCCAGCTCCGGCATCATTGCGATGCGCGCGAGCTGAGCTGGGAAGAGCTCAGGGGACAGTGCTCCCTCGCACGCACCGCAACATCCGCGCATGCCAGTCTGTGGGAGCCCGTTAGGTGTCATTTAAATGGAGTCCAAGAGAAATGTGATTATTTAAAAGTTGCACTGCTGAAGGCAACAGAAAATTGCATTAGGCTTGTCAGTAAAAGCAAAAAATTCAAGAATGATCTATAAGATTAGGCAGAAAGAGGCTAAACAAGTTATACAAGCTTCCAAATCACACACAGAAGAGAAAATAGCACAGTCAGTAAAAAATAAATAAATAAGGGAACAAGACATTTTTTAGATACATAAATGAGAAAAAAGTAAAACAAGGATTAGTTTAATTAAAAACAAAAAGAAGGAATGTATGTAGAAGAGGATAAAGGTCTAACTGACTGCCTCAGTTAATATTTTTGTTCAGTATTTAAAGATGAAAATGAAAGTAAGGGGCCTCCGTTAGGAAAAATGACAACTGAGTCATTTGTTACATGTGAGTTTACAGAGGAAGAGGTTCAATTTCAACTGTCAAAAGTAAAGACAAACAAGTCAATGGGACCTGATGGAATACACCCAAAGTTATTAAAATAGCTTAGTGGTGTACTAGTAAAACCATTAACAGATTTATTTTACCAATCATTGTTAACAGGAGTAGTCCCAGAAGAATGTTGTGTCCATTCACAAGAAAGGTATTGGGGAGGAGTTGGGCAACTATAGGCCAGTAAGCCTTACTTCAGTAGTTGGGAAAGTAATGAAAACCATGTTAAGGGATAGGATTGTTGAACATCTAAAATCACATGTATTTTAATATCAGAGACAACATGGGTTTACTTCAGGCAGATCATGCCAAACTACTCTTATTGTTTTTTTTTTGATTGGGTAAATAAAATAATAGATCAGGGTGGTGCAGTAAACATTGCTTACCTAGATTTCTGTAAGACTTTTGACACTGTTGCACATAGAAGGCTTATCAATAAACTGCAATATTTGTGTTTGGATTCCAATATTGTTGAATGGGTTAGGCAGTGGCTGAGTGACAGGCAACAGAGGGTTGTAGTCAACGGAGTATATTCGAAGCAAGGTCTAGTTACCAGTGGGGTACCTCAGGGATCTGTACTTGGACCCATTCTCTTTAATATTTTTATTAGTGATATTGCAGATGGTCTTGATGGTAAGGTATGTCTTTTTGCTGATGATACGAAGATATGTAACAGGGTTGATGTTCCAGGAGGGATAAGCCAAATGGCTAATGATTTAGGTAAACTAGAAAAATGGTCAGAGTTGTGGCAACTGACATTTAATGTGGATTAGTGCAAGATAATCCATCTTTGACATAAAAACCCAAGGGCAGAGTACAGAATATTTGATTGAGTCCTAGCCTCAACATCTGAGGAAAGAGATTTAGGGGTAATTATTTATAATGACTTAAAGGTAGGCAGACAATGTAATAGAGCAGCAGGAAATGCTAGTCGAATGCTTGATTGTATAGGGAGAGGTATTAGCAGTAGAAAGAGGGAAGTGCTCATGCCATTGTACAGAACACTGGTGAGTACGCAGTACTGGAGACCGTATCTTATATCTTAGAGAGAATTCAGAGAAGGGCTTCTAAACTGGTTCATGGATTGCAGGATAAAATACGTAAAGGGAATCAACTCAATAAAGGAGGAGACTATATTTAAAAGAAGAAAAACTACCACAACAACAGTACATAGTCTTAAATTAGAGGGGCAAAGGTTTAAAAATAATATCAGGAAGTATTACTTTACTGAGAGGGTAGTGGATGCATGGAATAGCCTTCCAGCTGAAGTGGTAGAGGTTAACACCGTAAAGGAGTTTAAGCATAGGTGGGATAGGCAGAAGGCCAGGGACTCATGAAAGTATTTAGAAAATTGGGCATACTAGATGGGCCAAATGGTTCTTATCTGCCATCACATTCTATGTTTCTATGAGGCCTACTACTGCAGGCGAGCCGGCGACTGGGAAAATGGCTGATTCCCTGGCCCTGGGCGCTGATCCTGAAACTGACCTGCAACAGCCCTGTCACTCACCCTTTGGACCAGTGAGGGATATACTGCATCCATTGGCTAGTGGCGCAACCTAGATGGCTGCCGCGATGGAGCCGATTTGTATGGCCAGGGACTGGAAGGCACAATTTTAAGCCATATTTGATGCACTCTGCCAGTCAATCTGGGACCGCATTGCAAGCAGATCGACCCAACTTACCCGGCCTGCTGCCTGTGTGCCCTGCAAGGCGTGCTCAAGCACACGTACTTTTTCTGGGCTGGGGGCCCGCATGGAGATATCTCCGCACCAAAGTACACACACCCGCAAGGACCTCCAGACCTCGGAGGTCCCGCGAGCTAACGATCCTGCCACCAGGAATAGGGGGATTCGTGGATGCAAGGAACGGGCTCCCATCACGAACTAGAGCCGAGATTGCAGGAGCTTGTAGCGATGCCGAATACTATCTCCAGGGCAGCAACACAGATGATACCATCCTGTGTCAGTAGGTTGAAGCAACAGGCCTGGAGAGGAGCTAACCCTTAACTTATAAGCCCAGCCAAGGGTATAGGGTGAGCCTGACACTGCACCAGGCGTAATACCTGAGCTCTAGAGGCTTATAGTCGTGTTTTATTTATTTTATTTTTTTCTGTACCTTCAACATTGTCCAGTACACGGTAGTTTTACTTTTCGCATATATCCACAATGGGTCACAATCCTGATACTATGTTTTTATTTTATTTTGACCAGTTGCCTTATATTTTAATCTTGTATTTCTTAAACACTGCCACACTTTTTTTTATATGCCTACACCCAGTGGTAATAAGTGTGTTAAGTTGCGCACATTGTTTACTCACTACAGGACTGGGTATAATGTTATTCACTGCTCTAAGCCTTATATTAAGGCTAGTCTTGTCTTTTCATCTTGTACCTTATCAATCCACAGTACTATTGGGCTGTCTACTACTGATCACAATGTCAGTCTAGCCTTATTGAATGTTTAGTTTTACTTGCCTATTTACCTTCACTTTTACTAATCTGTTATCATAATACAAAAAAATTACAATTTCTCTTTATGCCATGATATTATTGTCTGTTTTTACCATGTTTGCAATCGCTGTTTTGGCGTATCTAGCTTATTTGTTATCACTTGCACACAGAAAAGAAAACTGTACCCATTTACTGATTTCTGGGGAAAACTTATTTGCAATGGTTTGCCATCTTACCTTTATTCCTGTTAGGCGCAAAGGGTCCTCATTGACCTGTGACGTGAATCTTCAGATCCCGCAGGCTATTTATTGGTTGAGGGACTAGGACAAAAAATGCAACTCTGTGCATAGAAAAAAGCACAGAATGAATGCTGCTGGACGTGAAGTTACCAGCAAAAAGGGGTTAAATTCCATATGGTCGCCATGTATACCACAGGCAAGATGACTACTACAAATCACTGAAGTGGTCATGGTACTTGGAGTAACACTTTCATTTGTATTCCAGTCTTACCCAAGTAAAAATACCACAAGAACACTCTAATCTTATAAATTAAATATTTTTTATTTCTAATGCTTGTGTGTTCCTTTTAACTTTTGTATTCAGGCCCCCTCTTTAGAAGTGTATTAAAAATGCATTTTGGCACCTACTGGCTGCCTTTTTCAATGTTTTTTTTTTTTTTTTTTGTATGGATACCTTTTTTGGTTGAGTAAACGCATTTATATATCTCTTATAAGTGGTTCTAGTGTGCAATCTCTTTTTGTGGTAGATCTAGTTGTTTGGGTACTTGAGGGAGTTCCTGGGAGTATTTGCATCTAGTGGTACAATCTTGTTGTCTCTCCGTACGGTGGTGGTGTTATATTAAAAAATAACTCTTGGGGGCGGAGCCTGACTGCTGAAGCGGACGGTCGCACGCTGCCCGAGCTCCGGGCCCAAAACCAGCTAATCGTTGACTAAACAACCCAAAACTAACTGCACACGGCTCCACTCACCTACTGGGCACTCGTACATAGCCCGGGGACGCGGTGCATGAAGTAAGTCTGCCAGCGGTCAGCAACTCCACGATGGTGCAAACATGCGGCCTATGGGAGGCCAAGGCGGGGGGAGACGGCCGCTCTCCTTGCACTCAGGCCGACCAGGGAGGCCACAATCACTCCCACCCTCCCCCCTATGGACCGGCGGGGGTCATCCCGGTCCCCCATAAGGCGCAGACATACTCACCCCATCCTAGCCAGAGGGGCCCAGCAGAGCCGGACTCCGACATGGAGGGAGCCAAGATGGCCACCGAACCGAGGCTCATCTCACTCCAAACCCCCAAGCTGTGGGCCACCCAGGAGGATGGTATTGCCAAGGCCTTTGATGCATTCTGGGCAAAATACCGAGAAATAACCTTACAGAGCGAGGTACAGTGTGCCACTGCAGCACTAACCCAAGGCAAAATACGGACAGACAAGAATCTAGGCCAGGCAGACCTCAAGCAAGCCACAGGGAGGCTGGAGAGAAAGCGGAGGCAACGCAACATGCAGATGGCCACTCGGGACCTGGCCTGGCCTCATCCACCAAAACAAGCTCAGCCTGCCAACACCCGCACTCCTCACCGCAACCCGAGAAAGAAATCTAGAGCACAGAGGCCTATCTACATGCACGCAACTCACGGTGCAGTACCACGAGACCACCGGGCCGGTCATCAGCACCGTCTACCCAGATACACACCAAGAAACGCGGGAGAACCGCCACGGTGGAACCGGCACAATAAGTCTACACCTCACCACATTGGCCCTCTCAGGTGTAGCGGACTGCTTCAAAATCGGCCACCCGAACACACTATGCCACAACGCAACCCATCTGCTCCAGTGGCCTGTTACCCTTTCCAATGCGGGCACGGGACTCACGACAGGTGCACTCAAGACTCTGTTAAGGGACAGTCTCACCGTGTGTGGCAGCGCCTACTTACCTGTGTGAGTACCTGGTCTGAGGAGTGGGACCCTGGCGGGGATGCCGAGGAGGGCAGGAACGGGACCTACACGACTTGAATAGGCTTCTGGGCTGCTTGGCTGCGACACCCATGGCCGTACTCTGCATACTGTCTGCAACACTTATGGGACTTAACTAATACGGTGAAACAGCATACCAACCACAGCATAATTTATGATGTGCATATCACCTTTATACTCACCTGGTTGTATGAACCAACTCATGTTTTCTCTCTTCGTTTATACTTTTGATTTTTCTTTAACTTAAGCCATGCTAGCTTTACTTACCTCAGCCGTGGCAGGGCAGTATGAGTATAAGTGGCTAGCCAAATCTTTAAGGATCAATGCCAGACATGTAAGCCATGCAATGTCCATTTTACATAATTGAGTCTCATGCCTTCATTATCCAAGCTGTTAATATTATTAATAGGTTTTAAGCTTCAGTCTATACCATGCGTACATCTAGCGTATTTTATGTTTTTTTTTTTGGTTTTTTTAAGCAACAGTGAGCTTATATATGATAAATAGTAATATGCATACTCATAAAGCTAATGCGTTCACACTGCTATTGTCTCAAACTTCAGTTTATCACGAGCGTAAATGGCTTGATTTTTTTTTTTATTATTATTATTATTTTCTCTTTTTTTATACTTCATAATTGCTAAGCGATAATTATACTTAAAAACGCACAGTTAATAGACTAAATGCATCTTATAACTAGATCTGTCTTATGCATGCCTAGCCTAGCGTGTTTTATCACAACAACGATGTTTAAGAGTTTGCTATCTTCATATAATATAAAAAATGTGCCGTATACACTGCCACACTGAGAAATGTTATGGAAATGCTTGTAGAAGCTGTTGTGGCTCTACACGCTTGTTGTCAATCTATGCACAAGAAAAATAAAGAATTAAAAAAAAAAAAAATAAGCCGGGAGCACACTGTTTAGTCTGGACCGGACCCATATCCAAAGCAACAACTATATTCTGCTCAGAGGCCTACCTGGGCAGGCATGGACCGTGGCGAGAGGCGGCCGATCTCCCGAGGGGGTGCCTTGCTCGAGGTGCTCCACTTCAGGAGCCCTGTTTCCCCCCCCCCCCCCCCTTTGGGCCGGCGGGGGTTATCCCGGCCCCCACTGGGAACCTACACTTACCATCCATCTGGAACGCGAACGAAGCTCTGAAAGCCGCGTGGCGAAGACAAGATGGCCACAGCAGCGGACACCCTGGAGATACGGCAGTGGAGAGAAGTGTTTAATGCCAAGTTTGAGGCAATCTGCCAGAAGTTCTGGCATCGCCTCGGCAAGCAACCACAGCCATCTACCACTCACGCCACAAAGCTGACACCGCAGGAACCCAAGCAGGGCGATCCAAGCGCCCAAAAGCCTCCTCACAAAGCTCCCTATCTGCCAGGACCGAGAGCCACTCGCATCGCTGCCCCGACCCAGCAACAACGGGCACGGTGACACAAGCACAGACAACTTACTGCACCACTCCGAGCCTCTGCCCGCTCTGGGGGAATAAAGAACCCGACCACCTGGAGCACCTGAATCAGCAGACCCACAGAGGAGACCTCACTGTGGGCCAAGGGGCGGAAGAAACTCTCAACCAAGCACGACACTTTGCACCCGACGTACCCTACCCACATGATGCCAGCACACTAACTCCGGCACGAGACCGTGATGGGGAAGCAGAACCCAAGTGAACTCTCAACGTACACCCTGCACCTGCCGACTAGTGGGGTAGGCTGACCACGCTCCCCTCGCTGCAAATGGGTCTACATGCTGAACCAGAGACTAACAGACGCCATTTGCCATGTAAAACGTGCTCGCATCCATATACCATAAGTCTGCTCCCTATGCGTGATAGGGGAACCCAGTGGCAACAAAGCCCTGTACGACTCTATAATAATCTCTTACATTAAGCCTGGTTGTTTACTTTAGTTGCCTCTAGTTTAAGCTGCTTCCAGTTTGCATGTTTCTATGACCTTACTAGTAATGTATTCGCCTAAGGTGATTAAGCTTGTTTTCTTAAAAAAAAAAAAAAAAAGTGCAGTACATCTTGACCTTACTTGTTTAAACATTGTCTTTATACCTCTTGTTATAAGTTATAAAGTCAATACCAAAGCTTGTAATTAACACTGCACAGCTAAAATAAAGAATTAAAAAAAAAAAAACTTTTTATCCAGCACTTTACCAGTCTTCTTGCCGTAGCTACTCCATCATCTTTGATATCATCATTCTGATGGTCACTAGAGCAACACTGATGTCATGCAGCATATGTGTGGCAATGGCTTGATTCTTACTGAGAAGCATTATCCTAATGCTTCTCTTTGAGAAGATTTAAAAGCATTCATCTTTGATGTGCTAGGTTTGATGATGCTGAAAGTATAGAACTTCAGTTTTGGAAGGTTTTGATGAGGATAACTTTTGTGGGGGTTTTTTGTGCCTAGAGGATACTGTCAAATATTCCTCATATATATATATATATATTTATGGAATGTCATGTTTTTCTCCTCTTGTCACAGATCTTTGAGAGGATATTGTTTATCTGGGCAATCCGACACCCAGCAAGTGGATATGTGCAGGGTATCAATGATCTGGTGACTCCTTTCTTCGTGGTATTCCTTACAGAGCATGTGGGTGAGAAGACAAATGTATATTAATCTAAACTCTGAAATTAAACTAGTAATATATTCTGAAAAGAAAAAAATGAACTGAAAGCATTACTGAAACCAAAAACAGTGTTTTAATAAAACCCCTTAAAATAAAAAACAAAAGAAAATAAACTTATCTGTGATCCCGCGCCGAATCCAAGCTCTCCTTGCAGTCTGCAAAGGAAGGAATGTTATTGAGGGAGAACTTAAGGTGGCACTATTGATGGGACTGTGCTGTCATTGGATGTCTGTTGCCAACATGCAATGTTTGCTGATGACTGAAACCTAAATAAGAGGCCAAAACTTAACAAACAGTGTCCCTGGAGTGTACCCTTTGACATAGCGTATCAACATCGTGGATCTGTGTGTGTGTGTGTGTGTATCTGACACACACACACACCTTGACACACAGATACCCACACTGACACACACTCAGATACCAACACACTGATATACACTGGCACATACACAAACCTTGACACTCACACACATACTCTTTGACATACACACATAGAAACACATATGCACTCTCACTGACAAGCACACATACACTCTCGCTGACAAGCACACATACACTCTCGCTGACAAGCACACATACACTCTCGCTGACAAGCACACATACACTCTCGCTGACAAGCACACATACACTTTCACTGACAGGCACACATGCACTTTCACTGACAGGCACACATGCACTTTCACTGACAGGCACACATGCACTTTCACTGACAGGCACACATGCACTTTCACTGACAGGCACACATGCACTTTCACTGACAGGCACACATGCACTTTCACTGACAGGCACGCATGCACTTTCACTGACAGGCACGCATGCACTTTCACTGACTGGCACGCATGCACTTTCACTGACTGGCACGCATGCACTTTCACTGACTGGCACGCATGCACTTTCACTGACTGGCACGCATGCACTTTCACTGACTGGCACGCATGCACTTTCACTGACTGGCACGCATGCACTTTCACTGACTGGCACGCATGCACTTTCACTGACTGGCACGCATGCACTTTCACTGACTGGCACGCATGCACTTTCACTGACTGGCACGCATGCACTTTCACTGACTGGCACGCATGCACTTTCACTGACTGGCACGCATGCACTTTCACTGACTGGCACGCATGCACTTTCACTGACTGGCACGCATGCACTTTCACTGACTGGCACGCATGCACTTTCACTGACTGGCACGCATGCACTTTCACTGACTGGCACGCATGCACTTTCACTGACTGGCACGCATGCACTTTCACTGACTGGCACGCATGCACTTTCACTGACTGGCACGCATGCACTTTCACTGACTGGCACGCATGCACTTTCACTGACTGGCACGCATGCACTTTCACTGACTGGCACGCATGCACTTTCACTGACTGGCACGCATGCACTTTCACTGACTGGCACGCATGCACTTTCACTGACTGGCACGCATGCACTTTCACTGACTGGCACGCATGCACTTTCACTGACTGGCACGCATGCACTTTCACTGACTGGCACGCATGCACTTTCACTGACTGGCACGCATGCACTTTCACTGACTGGCACGCATGCACTTTCACTGACTGGCACGCATGCACTTTCACTGACTGGCACGCATGCACTTTCACTGACTGGCACGCATGCACTTTCACTGACTGGCACGCATGCACTTTCACTGACTGGCACGCATGCACTTTCACTGACTGGCACGCATGCACTTTCACTGACTGGCACGCATGCACTTTCACTGACTGGCACGCATGCACTTTCACTGACAGGCACGCATGCACTTTCACTGACAGGCACGCATGCACTTTCACTGACAGGCACGCATGCACTTTCACTGACAGGCACGCATGCACTTTCACTGACAGGCACGCATGCACTTTCACTGACAGGCACGCATGCACTTTCACTGACAGGCACGCATGCACTTTCACTGACAGGCACGCATGCACTTTCACTGACAGGCACGCATGCACTTTCACTGACAGGCACGCATGCACTTTCACTGACAGGCACGCATGCACTTTCACTGACAGGCACGCATGCACTTTCACTGACAGGCACGCATGCACTTTCACTGACAGGCACGCATGCACTTTCACTGACAGGCACGCATTCACGCATGCACTTTCACTGACGAGCACGCATTCACGCATGCACTTTCACTGACGAGCACGCATTCACGCATGCACTTTCACTGACGAGCACGCATTCACGCATGCACTTTCACTGACGAGCACGCATTCACGCATGCACTTTCACTGACGAGCACGCATTCACGCATGCACTTTCACTGACGAGCACGCATTCACACACGCTCACTGACGAGCACGCATTCACACACGCTCACTGACGAGCACGCATTCACACACGCTCACTGAGGAGCACGCATTCACACACGCTCACTGAGGAGCACGCATTCACACACGCTCACTGAGGAGCACGCATTCACACACGCTCACTGAGGAGCACGCATTCACACACGCTCACTGAGGAGCACGCATTCACACACGCTCACTGACGAGCACGCATTCACACACGCTCACTGACGAGCACGCATTCACACACGCTCACTGACGAGCACGCATTCACACACGCTCACTGACGAGCACGCATTCACACACGCTCACTGACGAGCACGCATTCACACACGCTCACTGACGAGCACGCATTCACACACGCTCACTGACGAGCACGCATTCACACACGCTCACTGACGAGCACGCATTCACACACGCTCACTGACGAGCACGCATTCACACACGCTCACTGACGAGCACGCATTCACACACGCTCACTGACCAGCACGCATTCACACACGCTCACTGACCAGCACGCATTCACACACGCTCACTGACCAGCACGCATTCACACACGCTCACTGACCAGCACGCATTCACACACGCTCACTGACCAGCACGCATTCACACACGCTCACTGACCAGCACGCATTCACACACGCTCACTGACCAGCACGCATACAAACTCCTTAACAGACACACACAATTTTATTTTTTAATGTCACTCCACCCAGCCTCCCTACCTTTGAGAGTGCTGGCATGGCGTTTCTATTTCCCTGGGGTCCAGTGGGGCAGCTGGCGTTCGGGCAGCGAGGGAGTAGTGATCTTCCTGCTCAGCTCCCTCGCGTGCCTCTTAGTGATCCTGGAGCCGGAGTGACGTCATATTCCTGCTCCGGCATCACTGCTGTGCACACCGCGATAATTGAGGCGGGCAGCGAGGGAGCACTCTCCCTTGCTCAGCTCCCTCGCTGCCCACCTCAATAATCGTGGTGGCCATTTTGTTTCCCGACATTTTGGCGGAACCCCAGGGTTCAGTGGAACGCCAATTGGGAAACGCTGGCTTAACCTGTATAGGAACACATGTCCTATGGATTTTGGTTTATGGTTTTCTATAATTTTAAAATACTTTTTGTAATATATGCTCACTTTACCTGTCTGGTTCTGAAGTATTCTTTGTTCCTTTTCTTAATTTCTTCAACATTTTGGATAACTTTCCTAGAGGAAGACGTGGAGAATTTTGATGTGAGCAGCCTTTCTCAGGACACTTTGCGTAACATTGAGGCCGACAGCTTTTGGAGTATGAGCAAGCTTCTTGATGGCATCCAGGTGACAAAATTTACTTTACATACTTTATTACAAATTCTTACTCTGTTTTAGAAACAGAAGGCCATAGACCATTTATCACCAGAGTGATAAATTTGCCTTTTAATTCTGATTCTTATGTTAACTACTATTTTTTCCCCGTTAGGATAATTACACATTTGCTCAACCAGGAATCCAGCAAAAGGTGAAGGCACTGGAAGAGCTTGTGAGTCGAATTGATGGTCAGTTCATAAGTCACTCTTCCTATTTTTGATTTCTTTTCTCTATTCACCTTTTTGTTTTATTTTATTTCGGCTTCTACCTCACCCATTTCTCAAAGTTGTATTTTGTGTCCTAAACATTTAGACATTGAAGAATATGGCTTATTTTCATATACCAAACCATTAAAGTATACTTAAAAAAGGTGTTTTTATTTGCCATATGCAATGTGCAGCATAGGAAACATTACTTTGTTGTAACTTTATAATATAACACGTGTGCATTAATTGCAACAGTACAATGCACAATAGGTGGAGCTAAAACATATATAAAGAAGCTTCTCTTTCTTCTTTGTATATTAATATTTGCTGAAATACATATGAGGAGCACACAATAGTGCAGATTAAACCTTATATGACAATAAATATATATCATGTGATAAGAGCACACCCACAAAGATAGAGCCACAGTGTCACCTGGCTCTAGTGTGCATGTCCTTAGGATCTTAGGGAGATCCAAACCACACTTCAAGTTGGAGGATGGTGGTTAAGATGGTACCCCCTAAAATAGAAATAGTTGGTTCCACGTTAACATAACCAATTTATTAAATAAATCAAAATCTATAATAAGATGAAAAGTCAAGTCTGTAGAAGCAATAGTGTAAAAGTCCAAATCACCAGGATGCGTTTTGACGAGTTCTGGCTTCCTCAGTTGGAAGTTCTGGCTTCTGGCCTCCTCAGTTGGTGTATACATAAAGAACACGTAAAGCTTAAAGGGACACTATTATCACCAGAACAACTGCAGTGTTTACTCTGGGCTTTTTTCCTCCACATTGAGACACTGAGCTTTCCTCATAGACATGCATTGATTCAATGCATTTCCATGAGAAGATGCTTACTGGCCAGAGTGGCATTTGGCTCCGCCCCCAGCCCTCTTCCTTGGCTGAGATTAATAACTGACATCAATTGACAATCTCCCCAATCCAATATCTTCCAATGGGAAAGCATTGGGATTTGTGGAGATCATCACTTCTGATGATGTCTGCCAAGGAGGCAGATCAGGGGCAGAGCCAGCACCAGCAGACTGAAATAAATGTAATATTTTACTGTTCAGAGGGGCTAGATAGTGCTTTTAACACAAAAGGGTCCGAAATACATGTTTGTGTTCCTGACCCTATAGTGTTCCTTTAATGTAGTGCTTCCGATGCAAAAAGTCTGTCCCTGCAGTCTCTCATTTGTGTATGTAAATACTGATACACAGGTTGAGAGCCTTCTTAATTTTGAATATAAAAGAAATGGAACCGCATTGTGATGGTTCATTGAGTCTGGAATGAAACACAGTGAGACTTGTTTCTTGGGAAACATAAATCCGTTATCCTCATAACATCAGACTACCTGGAGGTCTAGGGAAACATACAGGGAGAACATCGTGTTCTCTTCAAGAGCAAACTTGTAATTAACCTCTGAATCTCAAAGGTACAATGTGGCTTCTAGATTTCAATTTTTGTGAAGTGTTCATTTTTCTATAAGTCTCCAGCAGTATGTCTGATAGCATATAGTCTCATGTGAGCATTATCATAAACGTTAAGTGCACACATATCTGAAAGTAGGTTAGTGTGTGAATGCCTGGAGCAAATGTGGGGTTTACGAGGTAAGTGTCATTCCTGCGATGATATGGGAATTCTCCATTGACAATCAGAACCTATGTTTTGTTCTTGATGATGTGAAAGTATGATTAACACCTCACGATGAGATGATGTTCCCTGCTAGCTGTATGTTATTTTAAGATAACTGATAAGCAGATTCTATTATTGTCGCACACCTTGTTCTGGATGAATGAGAAATAAATGAACACTATTCTATTTATATTAAAAAAATATTATTCTGTGTTTCTTACATAAATTATGGTGGGTAACAATCAGACTTTGGGTGTATGAAATAATATGTGGTAATTTGTGTGTTACTGAACTATGTCACTGTACGTTTAGAATATTAGTCTTTAGATTAGTTGTTTGTTTTGAATTCAGGATATATTTTTTCTTTATGACTTAGATCTGCTGGGGGTTTCTTTTGGAGGGGTGGGGGGGGGTTAGGTTGGTAATGTTTACTACATTTTTCACAAGACCAGATCAATGTGATCAATGTTGTACATGCAAATTTTAGGTTACTATACCAAGTAGACCAAAATTTGTATGTGCAATCTCCTGTATACAGCAGAATTGACAAAGGAGTGAAGAAAATAAAGTATGCAAAATCCCAGTGTAACAGGAGGTCGGCACAAGCAAGGGTGGGTGAATAGATTTACAAGAATTCCAGATTCACAGAATCGCAGTTACTAATCGTTCCATATGCATTTTTATATTTATTAATTAAAATCATATAAAAGGAAAGGCTGAATATTTATTTTGACTGTTATGCTACATGCTGTAATGCACACATGTGACCAGCAGTCTAACCTGTAATGGTGATATTTTAGAACAAAAATGAAAAAGGCCAATGTGAGGTAAATCATACTGTTTACCCTCATTTAATACAATTTAGGGTATAATTTGCTTGTGTGTTCATTATCACAAAATGCATTATCTACATTAGTTCCCTCATGTTTTTCAAATTTCTAAATTTTAAATCCCTCTCACACTGATACTCTGCTCACACTGTTTTACCTGTATTTCAAGTCGTTGCTTATGACTTTTGATGTCCTTTGCAATATCATTAATAAACAAAAGAGAAGGACCCAGAATTACTACTCTATCTTTTAGCCAGGGGGCAAGACAAGAACAAGAATTTCTATCTAAATTACATTTCTTGCAATTTTTACAGTAGCCGCAAACTCTAAAACCCTTATTTCTACTTCTACTGACTTATTCATAGAATGCTAGTTTGTTTTATGATATGCAAATAATGTCAAAATATGCTGACTCCTGCAAATAGGTGTGCACAATTAATTCCTCAATATTGTCAGTAACTTTTTTTTTTTTTTAAATATTTTTGTGTGGACATCTGTAGTGGAGTTTTTTGTGTTTTTTTTTTGTTTTTTTGCAATCCATTTTGATTAAATGGCCTCATTTTGAGCTCAGAAGTTTTTGTAAACATTAATGTCTTGATTGTCATTGATAGAAAACCATTGAAGGTTTTTAACTTCTTGACGACCACATGACAATCTATGCCATCGTCCGGGACTTTAACGTCCGGTTAAACAGATGAGCTGTGTGTAGCAATCTAGGTGAGCGATGCACATTGCCCTTTAAATCCTTTTATATATAAATATATTTTCTTAAAATGCATATCTACGTATTTTATGCTTTGCCTGTTGTGGCGGTATAACCTCTCCAGGATGGGTGACTACCGCCTGTGGTCGCCCCTTCCTAGTTGTGCCCAGCCCTAGAGTGATTAGAGAGGCTAGCCAATGATTATAGTCGAGTGCAGGAGGGCAATCGTGGTATCACCCAAACACTAGTCAAGACCTTATAACAAGTGAAATAGAACTATTTCAGGCAAGATACACAGTATTTATGCACAGACCCCCAGCAGGAGGTTTCCATTCAAAGTAACATGACGCTGTGTCTGGGAGATAATGGTATCTCCGGACACAGGAAGCTGAACACACCAAAACCACAAAAATACACACAATGCAATAATGCATCCCCACATGACATACACCCCCAAATAGCTCCTGGTCCCAGCTATAATCCCTGCAAATAGCAGAGCTATCGGATGTACAGAGCCCAAGAAATCGTTGTACAAGGTCTGGGCTTGAGGCTCTGTACATCCACAAAAATAGCTCCACAGAATCACTTGGTTTCGGTTGTGGATTCAAATTTCGCACCTAAACCACGTGGCGGCCAATCAGGAGAAAGGGCGTAACCAATTTGCACCAATCGGCACTCAGGGAGGGAGGTGTTTCGCCTGCCAATCGGGAGAAAGGGCGCAAAACCAGTTTAAATGGTAGCCCTTCTCTTATTGGCCGGCACGGACTTCCAGGCAGTCTGCGGTCTCTGCGACCGTGAAGCCGACTCATAGTTCCAGGCAGTCAGCGGTCTCTGCGGCCGTGAAGCCGACTCATAGTTCCAGGGAGTCTGCTGGGGTTAGCGTCTCTCTCCGGTGGATATTTCCATGTAGGTAGCACCGGAGACGGCGCTCTTTGGGCAGCTAGGAGCCTGGACTTGTAGCTCCTGGGTAGGGAACCCCTGCAGTCGCTGTCTGCCTTGCGGACAGTCCGGCTGCAGGCATGACTGTTTATGGCTCCTTTAGGAGCAGGAAGGGCGATACCTGAAACAATGCGGGCAAGCAAGAGGGCACATGTGGGAATGGCATGACCTGTTATATCTGGACATATACAATAGAAATGTTATTCACTTTCTAGATGGCCAAAAAGGTTGAATCATTTCAAAAGAAATTGATCAGTGATGTGCATGAAAAGCTACTTTTGAATGGGCAAAATGTATTAAATGTATGCTTTCTGCATATGGAGCCCAACAAGGTGCTGGAAACCACCATGAATGTTCTGTTGGCACATTATTTGGATGATGTCTTGACCCTGTCACACATACGATTGGTCATCAACCTCCCTAAAAGTATTCTGGCGCCTTCCCAAAAAAGTTAGTTTGTTGTTGTCTCAGGATAACCCTTAGTTGCCAGACTGATCAGAAAAGTTTTCTTTATCTTCAGCACTTCTTTTTGAGGCAGTGAAGTATGGATCACAAGGAAGCTTCTCCCATAGATGATCTTTAATTGATTGGTCTTGTTCCTTCAGTTGTTTTTCGCTAATCCTTTTCTAACTTATTGTTTTCTGTCTGTATTTCTTTACAGAACCTATTTGGTTAAAAATTATTCAGGATGCAGATCCATTAAGCGTATGAGCAGTCTGACGGATATTCTTGGGCACAGGGATAGTTATGTAGTTACATAGCTGAAAAGAGACTTGCGTCCATCAAGTTCAGCCTCCCTCACATATGTTTTTGCTGTTGATCCAAAAGAAGGCAAAAAAACTAGTCTGTAGCGCTTCCGATTTTGCAACAAACTAGGGAAAAAAATCCTTCTTGACACCAAAATAGCAGTCAGATGTCTCATTGGATCAAGCAGCTACTACCCCACTAATTAGAAATTATATCCCTGTATTTAATGTTTTTGCAATTATTTATCCAATTTCAGTTTAAACATCTGTATGGACTCTGATAAAATCACCTCTTCAGGCAGAGAATTCCATATCCTTACTGTATCCTTACACTCTTACTTTAAAAAAAACAAACAAAAACATTTTCTTTGCCTTAGATGAAATCTCCTTTCTTCCAGCCTAAATGTGTGACCTTGTGTCCTATGTATAGCCCTGTTTATGAATAGGTTTCCAGATAATGGTCTGTACTGACCCCGAATATATTGTATAAAGTAATCATATTGACCCTGTTGTGTCATCTGCAAACACCGAAACATGGCTTTCAATGCCCATTTGAAGATCGTTTATAAATGTTAAAAAGAAGCAGTCCTAAAACAGAACCCTGAGGGACACCACTTACTATTTTTGTCTAGCCTGAAAATTTACCATTAATTACAACTCGTTCTACTCTATCCTTAAGCCAATGTTCTACCCAAGAACAAGAATAATCATCTAGACCAATTTCTTTTAGTTTGAAGACTAACCTATTGTAAGGAACTGTATCAAATGCCTTGGCAAAATCCAAGTAGATCACATCCACTGCAACACCCTGATCTATGCTTCTACTTACTTCTTCATAGATTAGGTTAGTTTGACATGACCTATGTTTAATAAAACCATGCTGATTATTGCTAATAACACAGTTCTTCCCAATTAATTCCTGAATATTATCCCTTAATAGCCCTTCAAATATTTTCCCAATCGCAGAAGTTAAGCTCACAGGTCTATAATTTCCAGGCAAGGATTTTGAACCCTTTTTAAATATAGGAACGACATCTGCCTTCCTCCAATCCTCTGGTACAATACCTGAAACAAAAGAATCTTGAAAACTTAAATACAGTGATTCACTTATTTCCCCACTTAGCTCCTTAAGTACTCGTGGGTGAATACCGTCAGGCCCCGGAGCTTTAGCACCTTGTCTTGAGTTATCCAAACACAAATTATCTGCAAGTTGTTTGCAGCAATCATTTGCATATCACTTGTCATAATATAATATATATAAGTATATATAATATATACTGAAGACAAATAGTTATTTAAAATTTCTGCCTTTTCCTGGTCTACATTAACTAACAGACCAATCTCTGTTTCCAGTGTACCTACACTTTCATTTTTTTGTTTTTTTAGAATTGATGTACTTGAAAAACATTTTGGGGTTGGTTTTGCATTCTTTGGCTATCGATTTCTCATTTTCTAGTTTAGCTACTTTAACTGCCTTTTTGCAAGCATTATCGGCTTCCTTATGTCTTATATAGGATTCCTCTGTTTTGTCCAATTGAAATGCTTTAAATGCCCTTTGCTTATTTTTAATCTCTTGTTTTACTTCTCTACTAAGCCACATTGGTTTCAATTTGTTTCTTTTATATTTATAACCCAATGGTACATACTGAGAAATGTACCTTTCTAATATTTGTTTGAATAGTTTCCATTTATCCTCAGTGTTTTTTTTTTTCACTAAGGAGTTTATGCCAGTCGATATGTTGTAGAGCTGCCCTAATCTTATTGAAATTAGCTTTTTTTAAATTATACGTTTTGGTATACCCCACCTGCTTTTGCTTTTTTGAGTTTATTTTTTTAAAATTACCATATTGTGATCACTATTTCCCAAATGCTCCCCTACTTGAATGTTGGTCAAAAGATCATAGTCTTTTAAGGAGGCAAGTGTCTTATAGTGGTTTTTATGGCACTTCTTCAGAATTTTTCCCATACTCGACTCAGCCAGGTTTTGTTATCGGCAATTACACACAAAGTGACCAACTGAGTGCCTTAAGATGAGTTCCAAACAATAATTCAGAGGTGTTTAGCAATGTAGTGAACATTCGGGAGACCAGAAGTCAGTCTATTGAAGGTGCCTTTTGGTTTCCAGCTTGGCTCTGATCTCTTATCTCACAAACATCTGATTCGTCTCCATGGGATTCAAACTTTTTCACCTAAATGTGGCTCACATTTGCAGACCTGTTTGCCTGATTAATCTTCTTTACGGTTTAAATGTACCTTTCAGGGTCTTCATGCACCCCTCTTCTTTGAACATAAGCTTTCTTTGTGTATTAGGTTTCTTTCCTCTACAGCAGTTTTTCTATTTGAAATCTTCTTCAAATCAAACAAATAGAGGCTGTTCAAAATGTTGCTATGTACACGAACAAAGTGTATTGGAGGACAGAATAATAAACGTTTCGGGTACAACGCTTTTTCAATGAACCATGTCCCTCAACCCCATATGATACACTCACCTTTTTAAATAAAGAAAATACAATAAACAAATGTCCACAGCCACCCCCCTCTGTAATCAGTGCGGAGTAGGAGTCCTCCTGGGTCCGGCCGCCATTTTGCCGGATTTCCCTGCATTTTAGGAGGACTTACCCTAAAAATGAGCAGTCACAACAGTATTGTTAAGCAATGTAGGGACACGTATATCATGGCACTCAAGATGTACACTGGCAGGTCTTGTAGGAGGTGGCTTTATTACATCTGTGAATTAATCTGCCCTTGCAGCAACCATGCCAATGCTTAACATTATGCAACCATGAATTCAGGAGGATTCAAAATGGTACCCACTACAAAAAGCCCTTTTACTTTTATGATTTGAGAAATGTTGCTATTAGGAAGTTCAAAGAGCTGGACGCAGTGTTTATCTGACAACTATTTACTGTTTGTGAAGCATGTTTGCTTTGCCATCAGCAGGTACGTTTATGACAACATTGCAGCCATTACCCATTTTGAAGATGCCAAACTTATAGTTTACTACTGGGTATTATTTGGCCTGCATGGATCCCAAACCAGTACAGAAAATACTTTTAATGCAGGTCACCATCTGCGTCTGGACAGACTAAAGAGAGTGAGGATATATTGACACCTTGCTAACTCTTGTAAACACCAGGACTATAGCAAGAAGAAGAAAACATATAAGTGCATCCATTTCTTCTCTATCAGCCACTTCCATTCCTACTACACCACCCCAGTTTTCTATTGCAGCCTTCCCTACAGCGCCACTTGTTTACATTGTAAAATGCAACAACAATAAACTTTACTTCGTCACATTACCTCCAAATTGAATTCTTGCCACAAATGTTGTCATTGCTTAAACTGCATCAGCTCTAGCTCTCCACCAGCTTCTTAAATCATACTATCTGACATCTTGCTCTGTTGCCATGTGCTACAGACGCCACATTCACTTCTTTAACAGAACCTACAACTGCACAGGCCCTACTATGCTGAATGCCCACCAAAAATGCTTAACTACTCTGCCACTCCTAACCCCAAGAAGAAGAAAAACTGCTCTGACTCACTTTTTTTTTTTTTGTTGCAATAAAACCAAATGAACTTTTTTTATTTTTTTTTATTTTTGTCTCTGTACTTGCTTTCAACAGCTAGTTAATCAGTTGACAATTAATTCAGAGCATTGTCGTATCCATTGTAACCATGTATAGTGTGTGGTGGAAAGACAAGAGTGTTTATAACCCTTAAATGTGACATTTTCTTGAGTAAGCATGTAACCGTAATGAGAAAATAAAAATAAGGCCTGCGCCTGATAAAACTAGGTAAAATAGTCCAAATAAGATAAATGGATTAAAACGAAAGTCTTATCTAAGAACGTCTGCTGAAGTTGTATTGAATGGTAGTATTCAGTCCGGAACAATTATCCATATTATGTTCTTCCTTATGGATCAGCTCATATGTAAGAGACAAGAAAATATATAGGAAGCCAAATAGTGTAGTATGTCTGATATTAGTAGAGGTAAAAATATAAGCATCTGGAATGCAAAATCACATTTAAAAGAGCTAAAACCCGCTCTGGTATGAAGGGCGTACAGCGGTATGATCCCCGCTTATGGGATATGAGGTGAATTTCCTTCGTCTGTGTTTCCTCCGTACGTGGTATGGTAGATACTCGGGTAGAGAGAAACAGCCAATAGTGTTCACTGTGTAAGAAACTATTGAATAAAATAATGAAATAAAATGGGTACTCACAAGATAGGAGCAGATCAACTGCTCCTTGTTGATGGCGCTGGTGGTATAATCCCCACCTAGGGTTACTTGGAGTCCGGTGTGATAAGCCACACAGGGGGTTATTGGTGGTACCATCGGGGTTGGTTTGGACTATGTGAGTACCCCTCACAGCCATCCTAGCACTTGGTGATGTAAGTAATGATGTTGTGGATGCATCGCCAAAGTTACTTGCTTGCATCCAAACTGAAGGATATTCCATGCTGTCATAAGCCACTAGCAATGATACAGCTATGATGTAATTTGAATCTTATCTTATGCAGCTATATATGTTTTTAACGTTGGTGGATAATTTTTTTTCCACATATTTCAAATATTTGTATTATTAAACATTTTTTTATTTTATTTGGTGTTAACCTTGCATTTTTCTTATCTGCACCAGATCAAGTGCATTGCCATTTTAAGAAGTATGAAGTGGAGTATCTACAGTTTGCATTTCGTTGGATGAACAACCTTCTTATGAGAGAGCTTCCATTGCGTTGTACAATCAGACTCTGGGACACGTACCAGGTAGACAGCTACACATCCTTTTCTTAAAGGAGACGCTCTACCAATATCTGAAAAGTAAAGCCATTTTTTTGAGCTCTATAGAAATGTATATTAATTACTATCGGACAAAAAACATTTACCCATGCCACTACATTGTTGCATTCAGTCAGCACTAGAGTGTCTATTTAGTCATAATTTTGTTTACAGATTAAGTGTGGAATACTTTTTATTGTTCAGTAAAAGTTCACATTGTACTAAGCTTGATGTGACCGGATACAGCTACACTGGAAAGAAAATAGTTTGCTAGCTGCTGTTAACCAACCTCCAGCATACTAGGAAGATCCTCATAATAGTAATATGTTGCTCTTGGAAAATATAATGGAAGCAATCACATATAATCAAAGGGTTAATGATGGGTTGTAAACAGACTTTGTTTTTTACTTTTATTCAAAGTTGGATACTGTTAAACAATTACATAATTTGACATATGGAACATAAAAATAAATAACTCTGAGCAGTATGTGATCTGGCTTAATGGCTTCTCTTGTTATATGCCAAATGGCTAATACCTCCTTCCAGAAACTTTGAATTGGCACACTGCAACCAGCCATGAACATAGCTACTCTGTTCCACACATGGAAATTAACTTAGAGGGACACGCCACTGCCCAAATGGGCAAAAAAAAAGTGAAATAAGTGTGTAGTAAATGTATGAAAAATGCATGCATGTATTAATTGGGGTATATCTTAAGTGTTTGCAGTTATGAACTACAACCATTGCATGCCCTCCCATTTTTTGTGTGTACAGTGTGGCCTCTCATTGAGCTGTATTGAGAAGTCTGTGATTGGACAGGCACAGAAAGTATGGGTGCAGTTTGAAGGGGAGGGATTGCAAATGCTTCAGACAAGAGAACTGCAGGTTTTGCAATATGTTTTGAGATGTACCACCAATGAAAACAATGCATAACCAAATGCATGGGTATATCAACTAAACAGTGACATTTTTTTTTATTTTGTATTTGGGCAGAGGAGTGTCACTTTCCATATTATTAACAGAGATAACCTATTACATATATTGATAGAAGCAATAGGCTGATGAGTACACTGCATGAATAAGCTTACAGCCTAGAGATATAAAGGTGCGTGCACGTGTCAATTTTTGGATTAAAGGATCCCTATAGGGTCAGGAACACAAACATGTATTCCTGACCCTATAGTGTTAAAACCGCCATCTAGCCACCCTGGGCCCCTCATGCCTCCCTAAATATAGCAACATCTTACTGTATTCAAGCCAGAAGCTGTAACTCTGCATGCTGTTTGCCTTAAAAAAAATACAAGCAGTCTGCTGACATCAGAAGTGGTAGCCTGATCCAATCACAGTGCTTCCCCATAGGATTCGCTGAGGCTGACAAAAAGGCAGATCGGGGCAGAGCCAGCACGATTCAAACACAGCCCTGGCCAATCAGCATCTCCTCATATAGATGAATTGAATCAATGAATCTCTATGAGGAAAGTTCAGTGTCTGCATGCAGAGGGAGGACACACTGAATGTTTGGATGCAGCCATGACCCATGAATGATCTCTAGCAGTCATCTAAGGAGTGGCCAATGAAGTTATCACTAGGCTGTAATGTAAACACTGCATTTTCTCTGAAAAGACAGTGTTTACAGCAAAAAACCTGAAGGTAATGATTCTACTCACCAGAACAAATTCAATAAACTGTAGTTGTTCTGGTGACTATAGTGTCCCTTTAAGAACATTGTATGCTCCTTGTGGAGGGAAATCTCTATAGTTTGGACCCAATTCTTGCTATTCTGTACTGTCTATAATGTTCCTCTTTCTATGACTTTAATACACAACAAAATGTTGAGCTCCTAGAAAAGAAGAATATTGGAATATGAGTCCCAGTGAAGGATTGAAGATTGTCCATTATTAAAGAGAGTGAGAGATGTTAATCAGATAACTTGAATATGCTACTTAATTTCTGTAGCTCTCCTTTCCTCATCTGTCCATTAATTTGTTATTCATATTTATCAATTTCCAGGCAGAATCTGAAGGATTTTCTCACTTTCACTTATATGTTTGTGCTGCCTTCTTAATCAAATGGCGGAAGGAAATTCTGGATGAAGAAGATTTCCAGGTAATTAATTCTTCTGCAATTTCCCATTTTTTAACACAAGGGAAATACTGCAAATTATATTAGTCTGTCATAAAGGTAAAATTATGTTTGACTTTTAGAATATTCGCTGACTGTATGCTAAAGGCATAGATCAAATACTTCTGTATTTTTTACACAATTTAACACAATATAAAAAAAAAATCCTCAGGATAATTTTAGCTATTGACAGTTCACAAATAGTTCATACAGGCTCACATACTCTCCCTGATTATTCTTCCATGTCCATTGTCACAGTACAGAGAGGCTGCAGAATATCTCCCTGCACTAAAGAACAAGGGAGTGAAATACCAGGCAGATAAAAACTATTTTTTTTATTGTTTTTGTTTTTCTGTGCGTGTTACTTGTAACACCAATACACAAGAATACTGGGAAAAAAAACCATAAAGACTTACATAGACAAACCTGCACACACGCATGTATAATTTATAAAGACATATAACCCAATACAGACATATATTCCCACATCCCACTATTTACTTGCAGACACGCTGCATATGTACGCATACATACAATGATTTCCATACAGACACATAACCATTGCAACACATATATTTACATAGAAACTTAAAAATACTCCAGGCAGCTTAGCCACTTAAGTGATCTAAAGTGCTCGTGGTGCCTTGGGTCTGTATATATGTACAGTGTTTCCCTTTTAGGGAGGTGTAAATTTACTTCCTTGTTGTAACTCGTATTCTTGGCTGGCTAATGTAATCTCTGTGCATGATCCTACCTAGACTGTAAGCTCGTTTGAGCAGGGTCCTCATCTACCTATTGTTCCTGTGTCACTGTGTAATTGTCTAATGTATTGTAAATTTCCCCCCCTATTATAAAATTGTAAAGTGCTGCAGAATTGGTTGGCGCTATATAATTACCAATAATAATTGCATTCATTATCTGAGACACTTCCAGCCTATGGATGACCGGTGGGATCAACATCAGACTTCTGCAGCTCTGTAGAATTCTGATGTTGTCATTAGCCAGCGGGGACCCATGTAAGAGTGCAAACCATTGGGTACGGGCTGCAGTGATTATGATTCATAGAGCAACCCTTTAAAAAAACAAAACAAAAAAAAAAGCACTCTACATATATCTAACAGCAGACTCTTTCACAGGTTTACTTGTTTTCAAGTTTATATAGCAATAAATACACCTTTTTATATTTGCTTAACCCCTTAAGGACCAATCTTCTGGAATAAAATGGAAGCATGACATGTCACACATGTCATGTGTCCTTAAGGGGTTAAAGGGACACTGTAGGCACCCAGACCACTTCAGCTAATTGAACATGTCTAAGTACTGTGACCCTTTTGCACTTAGTGCTACAAAGTTAAACATTGCAGTTCCAGAGAACATTAGGTCTCCCCTGCCGAGGAGGAGCATGGGTGAAGTCTGACCCAGCGCCGAAGGACATCAGCGCTGGATTCAGGTAAGTGGCTGAAGGGGCTTTAACCCCTTCAGCCTCGGGGGAGGGAGGACCTATTAACCCTATAGTGCCAGGAAAATACTTTGTTTTCCTGGCACTATAGGATCCCTTTAAATAAAAATAATTTGCCTGCATTTGTGCTGGCGAGTAATGTTAAAGTCTGGCTAGTAGGTCAGTCATTGAGATTTTAGGCCCTGATGACACAAAAACACTAAAAATTGGAGAGGGTGACACTGGAGTTTATTTAGCAGGAAACTGAAAGGTATAACTCAGTGAAGCTGATGCAGTTTCAGACAGTGATGTGTAGAGGGGCTATTGTCTTTGTGATGCGAGGAGTCTCAATATTAGTGCATAGCAGTGAAGGCAATGTGATTTAATAGCAAGTGAAATTCATAGCTTTAAATTTGCACTGAGGTGAATACTACAGAAATGCTCAGTGTGTGAGTAAAATTCACTGGAGAGCAGTCAGGTGAGCGACATCTTTGTGACTGTGATGTCTGCCTGGGTGTTTGCACTTGATCTGAATGCCTGTTTAAACATAATTTTTTTTTTTTTAAATTATAAAATGTATAGGCACTGATTCTTTTGTAGGAGGTGGACAGCCCCCTTGTGTGGCCTTAACAGCAACCAGAGTACCATTACTGAGTATATGTAATATAACAAATACACACAAAACCATCTCTTAATTTTACAACCCACTTTTATTCCTAGTTAGTACAGATAGGTGTACATATCGTGCTGCAGGTCTGTGTAGAACTTTTAGTCTAATATATAATTTGTCACTCTCAATGTTACCACCCACTTCTCGCTGCAAGCTGGACATGTCGCGCCTCCTAGAAAACTGCAGCATCATGGGAACTATCCCATGAAGGCTTAAGGTAAGGAACAATAAATTACGTTGGATAGTTTAGTCAAATACTAGAAAAATTTAGATATATTTTATTTAATGTATAAAGGGACACTAGGCGTTGTAACAAATTCATTATATTGAAATGGTTACAGTGCCGAGGAACTCTTGGCACTGTCCTTCCATTTAACGTTCACTATTTTTGATGTTTTAATGCTAAATAAGAGAAACATTAGCCCTCTGGGATCACAATTCCCTTTGCTGATACGAATTGGTGTGGCTAGAAGGAAGATGTAATCTAAGCCTCGGCCATGTCTCCATGCTGTGGACCCTGATAGATGTTAAAATGCTTGAAAATGGTTTAACACAGAATGGAGGGAGACGGTGTCGGCGTATTCCAGGCACTATAACCAATTCAATTTGTTTGACATTGTTATAGTGCGTATGGTGTCAACATGATCGTGGGAAACAATTCAAAGTTTTAAAAAAGCAAAGGTTTAACTCCTAGTGGGTAGAGGAATCATCCTTTTTGTGGAAATTGCATTACATAGTTACATAGCTGAAAAGAGACTTGCGTCCATCAAGGTCAGCCTTCCTCACATATGTTTTTGCTGTTGATCCAAAAGAAGGCAGAAGCGCTTCTGATTTTGCAACAAACTAGGAAAAAATTCCTCCTTGACCCCAAAATAGCAGTCAGATGTCTCCTTGGATCAAGCAGCTATTACCCCACTAATTAGAAATGATATCCCTGTATGTTATGTTTTTGCAAGTATTTATCCAATTGCAGTTTAAACATATGTATAGACTCTGACAAAACCACCTCTTCAGGCAAAGAATTCCATATCCTTATTGCTCTTACTGTAAAAAAAACTTTTCTATGCCTTAGATGAAATCTCCTTTCTTCAAGCCTAAATGTGTGACCTTGTGTCCTATTTATAGCCCTGTTTATGAATAGATTTCCAGATAATGGTTTGTACTGGCCCCGAATATATTTGTATAATGTTATCATATCCCCTCAGGTGCCGTTTTTCCAAACTAAAGAGAGATACATTTTTTTAACCTTTCTTCATAACTAAAATGCTCCATTCCTTTTATCAATTTTGTAGCTCGTCTCTGCACTTTTTCTAGTGCCATGATATATTTCTTTAGAACATGTGCCCAAAATTGCACAGCATATTTAAGGTGTGGTCTTACCAGCGATTTATAAAGAGGCAAAATTATATTTTCATCTCAATAATTTCTGCCCCTATTTATAAATGACAACACCTTACTGGCCTTAGCAACGGCAGATTGACATTGTATATTGCTGCCTAATTTGTTGTCTATAACCATTCCCAAATCCTTCTCGTGTGTGGTTATCCCTAGTTCACTACCATTTAGGGTGTAAATTGCTTGTGCATTCTTAACCCCGACATGCATAACTTTGCATTTCTCAACGTTAAATTTCATCTGCCATTTTAGTGCTCAGTCCCCCAATCTATCCAAATCCCTCTGCAGCAAGGCAATATCCTGCTTACATTTTATTACTTTACAAAGTTTTGTGTCATCTGCAAACACCTGATACATTGCTTTCAATGCCTATTTCAAGATCATTTATAAATATGTTAAATAGAAGCGGTCCAAAAACAGAACCCTGAGGGACACCACTTACCACTTTTGTCCAGCCTGAAAATTTACCATTAATGACAACTCGTTGTACTCTAATCATTAAGCCAATGTTCTACCCAAGAACAAGAATATTCATCTAGACCAATTTCTTTTAGTTTGAAGACTATTGTGAGGAACCGTATCAAATGCCTTGGCAAAATCCAAGTTGATCACATCCACTGCAACACCCTGATCTATACTTCTACTTACTTCTTCGTAGAATGCAATTATGTTAGTTTGACATGACCTATGTTTCATAAAACCATGCTGATTATTGCTAATAACACCGTTCTTCCCAATGAATTCCTGAATATTATCCCTTAATAGCCGTTCAAATAATTTCCCATTAATTAACACATTGAATACTATAACGTTTGGTGATCTTTTCTTTATGACATGCTTTGTACATCACAATCCAGCTAATTGGCAGCACAGCCAAGGCACACTGGAGGAGGAAAAGAAGAACCATTATTTCCAGTGATGTCCAGTGGCAGAAAAGGGGCAACGCTTAATCTATGGAAGCAAGACCATGCATTAAAAAAAATATATATTTTTTTTCTGGTTAATGTAGAGAAAACAACCTACACAAGTCAGAAAAATGTAAAAAAAAAAAAAAATACATGCCCTCTCTGGGCTTTCCTATAAAAGAATGTCACCACAATAAAAATTCTGGATATTTCATGAATGTATAATCTTTATGAAATATTCATCATATAGGATGCACTGGAGTTTCACTGAATTCACAGTCAAAGGATATCATAAGACAAAGTAAGGGACAGTTTTGCATTTTGCTAACAATTCCAGCAAAAACCTTTTTTTATATATATATATATATATATATATATATATATATATATATATATATAGAAAATAGTAAATAAAGGCTTGCACTCACGGTCTGTAGATAGGTAAAAAATATTTCTTCTTTATTTCAATTCATTTAAAATATGGTTGCTGCCATCATCGGATGATGGCATGTAAATAACCTTTTCTTCTTTATTGAAGTACCAGATACAGAAAATCCGCCTAATTAGTCCGTTTAAGTGTTCAAGTGTTTATTCTATGTACACATTTTTCTGGGGTATATCTCCGTTTCTTTCTTCCTTTTTTCCCAGCTAGACTGTCTCTGGACATTTTTACTTAGCTAATTTGCCTTACCCTTTCACATTATGAGTTAATTCTATCAAGACCTTTTCTTTTGGTACCCTATAAACAATATATGAACGTAAATACTAACTTTATTTTGTCCACCTCTCACATACTTAATGCATTTACTTTGGCTAAATCTAGATTGTTTTTGATGTAATCCATAAAGGATCTAATAGGTGCAATACTTTTTATATTGGTTAGTGATCTATGTGACCGTTTATTGAATGAATAGGATCCCTTGCAACGTTAGGGTATTGCTATAGTGGTGTGTTAAGTGGATTTTCCCTGCATTTTGCAAGCCACAGTATTCCATGTTTTCTGAGGGATACCCTCTCATCTATGTACACTTTCTTCCTATTTGGGTATAATACGATATTTGGATAATTTTGGATATCCCCATATTCTGACATATAACTAAGGATCTGTGGATGCGCTCCACATAACCCCACTATAAGACTCCTTTCACCCTGTATATACCCCTTCAATATAGCTGCCTATATCAGAGACAACAGTCTTTTCGCTCCTTTTCTTGACCATAACCACTGCTAGGCACCCTCTATCCCTATCTACCTATTTCTATACTGCTTTTTCACTGTATACCAATGTTCTGGTTTAAACTATCTGTACTATATATATAAGCAGTCCCCCAGCTTGCCTACATATAGACAATTGGAAGCTAGCCAGGTACTCTTTACCCTGGCCATATCTGCTACATCTGAGATTTTTAACTCTATTTTACTCACCCATTATCTAGAGATGTTCTTTCTTTATTGGTAACCTATTTACCAATTTTTATTATACTTCCTTACGTTGTGCTAATAAAGGTTTAACCCCACCCCCCTTCCCTCCCCCCTCTTTTTCCCCTTTCCATTTATGTGACATTTATACTAAGAGGTATATTCTTTTGAGAGATAATCTGGACTACACTCACTATATTGGTGAGTGTCCCTCCATTTTCTCTCTCTCCTCTCTGTTTTGACTTAACCTGGGGTTAAGCCCCTTATACCTCGTGTAACCTACCCTAAAGTTTGTGGAGCTGGCTAGTCCAGCACTATATACTCTTCTTTTCTCGTGATTCTTTACTATAATTACTAATGGGCAGAAACCAAAATAAAACAACATGGAAATGTGTCCATGGAATCTAAACTGTAACGAGCAAAATGTTCCTAAGACTAATTAAAACAAAACTGAAATTTGAACTGAATCTGAAAATAGTATTAAAACATAAACATTTGAAAATGCAAAACTGTAATTACTCAGGACCGTTGGCTACAGTATTTAAAACCAGCACAACTTCGTTTTTTTCACACTTTTCAAACAGTCTTGTGCCCTTTGAGGAACATTAAATAGCCGAACCATGAAAATAGGAAGATTAATTTCAGGCCATCTCACTTTTTTTTTTTTTTTTTTTTATTTAAAATTTTTATTGTGCAGGTAGGAACAGAATATCATCAAAACGCCACAACAGCGTACATAGGAACTAGACAGTGGCATGAATAATTGCACATTTTTTTATAATAACAGGCTTAAATGTGTAGCAGTAGTTTAACGCAGGTTAGATTATGGCTTGAGGTGGTACTGCACTATATGAAATTAATGCAACATAATATAACATGCATGTGCAGGATAGAACCATGAGTGGGTGAGCAATCATTACAGGATAACCTGGTACTTATTCTGAGATATGATATAGTTGCGAGGGACTTAGTGCGCTGCGACAGTGTACGTGGGTATGTTCAGACTAGACATTGGCAGGCATATTGCACATGTTTGATATAATCGAGTTAAGATTTATTGCAGCTGTGTAACGAAGATTAAAACATTGAGATGGTCCTGCACTATTTCAGGATTAATAAAACATGCATATGCAGGGTATGTCAGCTAGTGGTTAGGTAATCATTATATTAAAACATGGTACATATCTGAACTGTTTCAAGAGATATAGCTTAGATAAATTTTATGCAGATCATAGGGAAGGTATTGCTTTGAGTGAGTCGAACGTAAAAACTAATTGTTGAACTGAAAAGCATGCTAATAAACTCCACTGGGTTATCTTTGGGAAATTCACTCTGCTCCCCTGGTCCAGCTCCTCTGGGCTGCTGGAGGCAGTAAGTTATCAGGTGTGCTAGATCTCCCGAGCTTGCGTTTTTCCTGCCTCCGACCTGATTTCAGAATAAGTTGAGTCCCGCTGTGAGGGTGGGTCTAGTAGGTGTCACACTGCCAGGCCCAGGCTCTGCATGAGCAAATCACCTGTGCCTCTGGTTCCATGTATGGACGGCAACGGAATTCCTGGTAAGTCTGGTCAGTCCAGATGCTGGGCTGTGGTTTGAGAAAGGTCCTCTAGGGCTCACATTCCAGGAAGGCTGTCATGGGGACCAGGCTAAAGCCAAGGGTACGGAGGCTAGGCAGTCCAGGATTACTTCGGGGGAGTGTTGAAGGAGCTCCATAGCTTAGTCCCAGGGTGAAGGTGATGTGCCTCTGCTTTCAATGCCGCCTGTGAGTATGGTAGTGCACGGCGTGGGCCTTGAAACTCCCATGTTGCAGGCAGAGTACATGTGCTTAGGCACCATGTGTGCCCCGTGGGAGGGGGGGGGTATATTGCTAAGCTTTGGCTCCCTCCAGTGGGGACCTGGATAACACCTCCAGACATGGTTGGGGGACTGGGGCCAGCGAGACGTGTGACAGGACTTGGTATGGCAGCCAGGCTTGCGAGCAGGGCAGCGGTCGTCTTCCCCGCTGCAGGCTCCGAAGTTTCTTACCGCAGGGGCCCCAAGACTCCCGATCTCGGAGTCCGCGGTAGCGCCCCCAACTCCTGTGCACAGTAGTGGACTTCTCCCCACGATTATCTTCAGTGAGTTCATCATTTCTGGCGTTTTAAGTTTGATTCAGCAGGAGCCTCAGTAGCATGTGACCGGTCAGCATGGCGGTCAGGCCCAGCCCCTCAGGCCATCTCACTTTTGATTATTGTTGGTAATACGAAGTTTTACGGTCATGTGCAGAGATTTCCTTTTATTTTCTACCAGTTTGTCTAATTATGTACAGCAAGCATGTCAAACATGTGGCCTGCTTGCCCTGCGGTCGCTTTCAGCTGTTGCTGCGACCAGCAAGATAGGAAAAGTATTTCCTGATTCTTGCTCTCCCGGCCACAAGAGGGCAGAGTGGCTGTGTGTCAGCAGAGCAGACTAGAGCAGCCACTCCCCCTTCCCTCTTCCTCAGGAGGAGTGTCTGGCCTGCTTCAGCAGGGATGGAGCTGGAACTGAAGGACGGACAACAAATTGTAAGGTAGGAGAAGAGGGGTTTGGGGGAGGGGGGCCAGTGTATTAATTTGAGGGAGGGAGGGGGCCAGTGTATTAATTTGAGGGAGGGAGGGGGGGCCAGTGTATTAATTTGAGGGAGGGAGGGGGGCCAGTGTATTAATTTGAGGGAGGGAGGGGGCCAGTGTATTACATTGGGGAAGGGGGGTAGTATATTTAATGGGAGGGAAGGGGCACTGTATTAATGTGGGGAAGTCATGGGGGCAGTGTATTTATTTGAGGATGGGAGGGGGGCAGTGTGTCAGATTAGGTGTAGGGAGGGCAGTGTATTAAAGTGGAATGGGGGCAGTCTATTCAATTAGAGTGGAGGGAGGAGGGGCAGTGTAATGGGTGGAGGGAGGGGGCAGTGTATTAGAATGGGGGTAGGGGGCAGTGTATTAGAATGGGGGTGGGGGGCAGTGCATTAGACTGGGTTCGCATGGAGGAGCTGTACGCTCCCCGTGGAGATGCTGATTGGCCACGCAGCATTTTGACACACATGCATAATAGCCTCCCAATGCTTTCCAATTGGCAAGCATTGGGTTGGCTGAGATCATCAAGTTTGATGATCTCAGCCAAAGTGAAGAACACACTCATAGAACTTCAAAATATGCAAGATAACGTAATTTGTTATTTACAGCTGTGCAACAGCATACATTCACCATTTCAGTCTCATTACCAAACATTTCTTAATATGCCAAGGTAGTTGGACTGAAACGTTGGTTATATGCACATGCACGTCTCCTTAAAATAAATTTGCTCTTTTGTTTTTCCTTGAAGCCCTACAAGCGTGAGGACATCCAGTGTCAGGCAACTTTTTTATACTGTGCTTTTCGAAATAAACCAAATTTCTATGAAAACAAACGTTTTTGCGGCCCAGATAAACATAAACCTGGTTTATTTGGCCCGTCTTAGCCTTTGAGTTTGACATGCTTGATGGTACCGTATTGACTTCTCTTACCTACCTTTTGTAAAGAGCTGCAGAAAATATTGGTACATTATAACTAAATGTAATAATTGTGTCATACAGCCTGCATTTCACGCTGTGATGCACTATAAATAAAAATGCTAAAATCCAGAATTTAAATTAAGCAATTTAATATGTAATTTATTTATCAACGCAAACCTGCAATAATTAAACCGATTTCTAAAACTGAAAATGTAATAAACTGCCAATGGTTGTACTAATTTCATTATTGTTGTCAACTGACTCACTTTAAGAATGTCTGCCAGTTCTGGTTAGCCTTTTTTTTAATTTTTTTAAATGTTTTTATTTTTTAAAAACACTTTCACTGGTTTATATTCCAGGGCCTGCTCATGTTACTTCAGAACTTGCCTACAATCCACTGGGGCAATGAAGAAATTGGTCTACTTTTGGCAGAAGCATATAGACTGAAATATATGTTTGCGGACGCTCCAAATCATTACCGACGGTAGATGCCACTCACTGTGCTGCTTATACGCCAGTTATTGCTCCTCTCCTCATCACTTACATTTGGACACACTCCATGTGTTTTATGCCAGTATCATCAAAATATCTTTGCATTTGAAGAAAGTCTATACTATTTTAATCCTTTGCAATATTATTTTACCTACACTTCCAAATTAATACTTGCCTGGTGAAATGAACTTCCCTACAGAAATTGTGTGTATATATTTGGTCCTTTGTGTATAAAAATTATGATGTACATTATTGGAATTTTCTGCTCGTTAAATGTGACTGTTTATCCCTCACCTTGCAATGTGAGCATTCATGTTCTGCCAATTACTGATCAAATATGTATATATTTGTAAAATAACCACTTAAAAAGATTATTCAGTTTTTGGGGGGAAAAAATCCAGCTTGAAAACCTGTGAAAATTGTTTTACTCAGTCTAACTTGCTTTGAAGGGCTAACTTGCTCAGTCTAAACTGAAAACGTAAGTTTGCCATTAAATTACTCCAATATAAACTAGACTTGTATAGAAAATATTTGAAGTATTGAAAGTGTTTATATGTATGACATTTCAGTGCTTTTTTTTTTTTTTTGCGTGAAATTTTATCAGGCACAATCAAATAAAAAGAAAAAAGGTACATTCATTTAAATAACACTTGTGTATACCAGACAGATTTTTTTTATGTTTACTACAGTTGCCATAAGTTATAGTAATTTGGATTCTAGATGTGGCAGAGATCTAGATAGGATAAGTTTGTCAGTCTGTAATAAGCAACCTGACAAGTGTTGTATACAATGGACTCTGACTCTCTAACATTTTTGCCAAATATAATACTGTCAGGGTTATTCATTTAATCAGAGATTGACCAGTGAATTTCAATTTTTAAGACAAGTTTAGCCATATGGGTTAAAAATATATACAAATCTTCTAAACATTTGACATTTCCTGGTTAGTTCCTAGTATAGTGGATATACTATACTTACTTATTTACAACTAATTTTAGTTAAGATGTGCATTTGTGAGCTCCCAAAGTAAATGGAAAATAGCAGAAATAAATAGAAGTGCTCTTTTAAACCACAATTCCATACAGCTATTCAATGTAACTGTAATACATATTAAAACATGTTTGGTTAACCCTATCTATACACCTACGCATCTGGTGTGCTGTATATATAAACTAATAACTGTCGGTTAGTGAGGAAATAAATAAGAATCAGGCTTTCAACAAATAAAATAAGTATTCCAAAATTGGAAGTTCTATCCTACAGGTGTGGCAATTTTAAAAGGGACATAATCTAATGGTACATTGCTTTTAACATCCCTCAACCTCAAACATCTATTTACACACCCACAGTAAAACTCTTCTTATGACAACATCTTGTATACATGGATCCTGCTTGTGTCTGAAAATGATAGAAGTTGAAAACAAATGCTATTTACAGTTTTAAAGCACTGTGGACTGTTGGTGCTATATGAATGCTATATAAATAAGACGGTCTTAAAAACACGCCTCGTTTGTATTGTGTATATATATCACTCCCTCATACACATTTATCAAATTATAATTTTTATACAATGGAAAAGTAAGCGTTCAATAAACCTAGTTACAGTTTTAAGATGACGGGCTTATAGATTCCATGCCTGGAATTCAGTACCACCCCCTGTTCAAAGCATAAACTTAAACACAAATATGTTGTTTTGTAAAATAAAATGTATAGCCAGTTTTTTGTAGTCAGTATTTTTTTAATATAAAAATACAAAATATAATGAGAACATTTTTGAAAATAAGGACCATAACTGCTCTGTTTCAGAAAGTTCCCTGTACGATTTGGCTAGTACATGTAATTGAGTCCATCACATAATAACATGTAGTCCTCTATAGTTAACCTTTAAAGGAAGAATATAGGTGATCAAACCAAGATTTTACAATAATATTTGGTATATTACTTGTTATGAATTTGTAAGCAAACACCAAATAATTGAACTAAAAAGTGGGATGGAGTAATATGTGCCATTTTGGCTAGTGGAGCAGGAACCCATACTTTGCTTTGAGTACCTGTGGTTTGGCCTATTGCTTTTTGCAACCACAAATCTCATACTGAAAGGGTTGTTGGGCGTTAAGAACAATTAAAATTTGGTAATTTCTATCTACTCTCATATTTAAAGTAGTGTAAGTTGGTGTTGACATTTATATACACAGTCCTTAAATTGAGGTGCACATTCCAAAGGACCTAACCACAAAGTTGCTATCTTTTCACCAGACTGGGGATAATTTTGGGACAGTATCCCCAAGAGTGACTGGAAGTTCCCTTGTTTCTGCATTGCAGCAGAATTTTAAATGCTTTTACCCATAACTATCAAAACTATTATGTTGGCATCCAATGTTGTAAATTGCCCCTGTTGTGTTGCAGTTATGCATTACTTTTCAGATTAGTTTAGCCCAGAGTGTTTGATTTTTCATGATGCTGCAAAGATTTGCAAATGCACAAGTTCTAAAAAGGACAAAGGAGGGTAAGGGTTTTGAGAGTGTGAAGAAAGCCACATTTTGAAATAGCTCATGTAATCTTACACATTCGGCACCCATTGATCACAGAGGAATTTCAAGTGTCCTTCTTGGAGGAAATGCTCTACTGCAAAGGTATGGAGTTAGTGGCTCGAGTTTGACGTAAGGTTGAATTTATGTTCCAGTTTACCATGGAGAGAGAACCTGCAAAACATCTGGAGATTTGAGTGAGTAAGGCTTGTGGGCCTTGGGAATTTAGAGGTGTTGAATCTTCTGAGCAGAGGTATCATCTCTGGAAGATTGCCCACTCTACCCTCCCCACACCATCCCACCCCATGGTCATCAACTTACTTATAGATAGTGGACATCAGCTGGTTTCCTTAACACACCTATCAAGTCACTAAACCTCTCCTCACCTGAAATCATTTAACACACTGCATCCGTACAATGGTTTAAACACTCATTGATATTTGTGTGTTTGTATATATGATCTACATATCTATATAATACACATTTTCTCTAATGTTCTCCCTTCTATTTTTCACTTTAACACTAACTTCTCTCATTACTAAAATATCCCTATCCTTTCGCTCACCTGTCCCTGGCAACACCATCATCATTACTTCCACCTTACTCCTCTCTCTATTCATCCCATGCACTCTACACATACCTTTCCAGCCTATCTCCACCAACTCCTCCCAAATCCTCTACATACATACCCTCCTACAAAACTTTCAAATCCTACTCCCACCTTCACTTCCTTTCTATCCTTCTGCTCCTAGCAGCTGGTGATGTCTCTCCAAACCCCGGTCCCCTCTCAACAAACTCACCACATACTAACCCAAGGATCCACACTAATCTCATACCCATCTCATGTTCCTCTAAATCCTCCTTCAATTCTGCCCTCTGGAACGCACGCTCTGTTTGCAATTTAACTAAATCCACTGCTGTCCATGACTTCTTTATCTCTCGTTCAATAGATTTACTAGCCCTAACAGAAACCTGGCTCTCCCCCCCTGACACTACCACCCCTGCATCTTTGTCCTTCGGTGGTCTCCAACTTACCCACAACCCAAGAAACTCTGAATGTAAAGGTGGTGGTGTTGGGTTTCTCCTCTCCCCTCACTGCTCCTTTAAACCTCTTCCCACCCCCCCTTCCCTCTCTTTCCCGGCATTTGAAATACATTCAATTCGCCTTTTCAAACCCTTCTCTGCTAACATTGCTGTTATTTACTGTCCCCCTGGTTCCCCTCTTCTCTTCCTTGACCACTTTGCTGCCTGGCTACCCTATTTCCTATCTTCTAACATGCCATCCCTAAATCTCGGGGACTTCAATATTCTTATAAACCCACCTTTGACCTCTGCAGCCACTAAACTACTTTCAATTACTTCCTCCCTCGGGCTATTGCAGTGGGGCAAATTCTCCCACCCATGTAGCTGGCAATACCCTTGACCCAATCTTCACTTATGCATGTACAGTATCTAATATCTGCAACACTCCATATCCACTCTCTGATCACCACCTCTTATCATTTGCTCTCGCGTACCCCCTCACCCAACAACCTCAGCCTAACCCCCCTCAACTCAGGAGGGACCTTAATTCTCTTGATCTCCAGCAGTTGTCAGCTGACATTGATTCACGACTGCTGTCCATCCCTTCCCTCTCCTGTCCTTCACTGGCCATCTCCACATATAACTCTACTCTTACATCTGCCTTGAACGCTGCAGCGCCACTCCAAACAAGTACCTCAAGGAGGACCCGCCCCCAACCATGGCATACTAGATCAATGCGCTACCTGCAAAGATGCTCCCGTTGTGCTGAACGCTCCTGGAGGAAGTCTTGCACCCAATCAGACTTTCTCCATTATAGATTCATATTGTGTTCATACAGTGCAGCCCTTGCCAAACAGTCCTATTTTTCCTCTCTCATTAGTTCATGTTCCCGCAACCCCAGGCGTCTCTTTGACACCTTTAATTCTCTTCTTCGCCCTGCTGTGGCCACCCCCCCCCCCCCCCCAAACTAACCTTACTGCTGATAACTTTGCATGTTACTTCACTGACAAGATTGAACAGCGAAGGAAAGAATTCTCCCCTCCTTGCCTTTCTGTTTCTCAACCATACATAGATCATGCCTTTCCTACCCTTCAGATATTCTCCCCAGCTACTGACCAAGAGGTGGCTGCTCTTCTTTGCTCCTCTCGCCCCACCACTTGCCCACTCGATCTTGTCCCATCCCACCTTATCAGATCTCTCTCCACTTGTCTCGTGCCTTCTTTAACACACATCTTCAACTGCTCGCTCTCTTCTGGCATCGTCCCTGCTGACCTTAAACATGCCACTGTAGTACGCATACTAAAAAAAACACATCCCTCGACCAATCCACCCCCTCTAACTACCGTCCCATATCCCTGCTCCCTTTTTCCTCAAAGCTTCTGGAAAGACTTGTCTTTACCCGTGTGTCTCATTTCCTCAATTCCAACTCTCTCCCCGACCCCCTTCAATCTGGCTTCCGCCCTTTCCACTCTACAGAGACTGCCCTTATCAAAGTTACTAACGACCTAATCACAGCTAAATCCAAAGGCCACTACTCCATACTAATTCTTCTTGACCTCTCAGCGGCCTTTGACACCGTTGATCATGCTCTCCTTCTTCAAACTCTTCAATCGCTTAGTCTCTGTGACTCTGTCCTCTTGTGGTTTTCCTCTTATCTCTCCCAACGCTCATTCAGTGTCTCTTTTTCTAATGATACCTCCTCCCCTCGTCCTGTCTCGGTTGGAGTCCCCCAAGGCTCCGTCCTTGGTCCCCTTCTATTTTCTTTTTATACTGCCTCTCTTGGCAAACTTATTACCTCTTTTGGATTCCACTACCACCTGTACGCTGATGACACCCAGCTATATCTCTCCTCCCCGGAAGTCTCCCCTTCCGTCCTGCAACGTGTCACTGCTTGCCTTTCTTCCATCTCTGACTGGATGTCCTACCGCTTTCTGAAACTCAATCTCTCAAAAACTGAGCTCCTTGTCTTTCCTCCTCCTAATACTGATCCTCCTCTTTCGCTCTCCCTTCAAGTTTCTGGTACTAACATCAGTCCATCCTTGTAAGCGTGCTGTCTTGGCGTCATACTTGACTCTGGTCTCACCTTTGAGCCTCACATCCAGCATGTTGCCAAATCCTGTAGATTCCATCTTAAAAACATAGCCTGCATCCGCCCCTTTCTTGCACCAGATACTACCAAGGAGCTTGTCCATGCTCTAGTAATTTCCCGCATGGATTATTGTAACCCTCTCCTGATTGGTCTTCCCAAAAGCCGTACTGCACCCCTACAGTCCATAATGAACGCTGCTGCTAGACTGATTTTCCTCTCTAGTCGTTTCTCTCACACCTCACCCCTCTGCCAGTCCTAACATTGGCTTCCTGTATGATATAGGAGTCAATTCAAGGTACTATCTCACACCTATAAAGCACTGAACAACTCTAGCCCCTCTTATATCTCCTCACAGATCCATAGGTATGTCCCTTCTCGGTCTCTCCGCTCTGCCCGTGACCACCTCCTGTCCGTTGTCCGCACCCGTACGGCCAACTCGCACTTGCAGGACTTCTCACTGGTGGCTTCCTTCGTATGGAATAGCCTGCCTATCGCCATCAGACTCTCCCCTAGTCTTGCATCTTTTAAGAAGTGCCTTAAAACCCATCTCTTTAGGAAAGCTTATGGCCTCCAAGACTAACCCTTACCTCACATACCTGTCTCTTGCCCTCTCCTAAAGGGCAGCCCACCTTATTTGATTGCAAATTCCTGTCCTAATGTGTTTTACACCCCACCTCCTATAGAATGTAAGCTGGATTGAGCAGGGTCCTCTTCAACTTATTGTTCCTGTGAGTTTATTTGTAATTGTCCTATTTATAGTTAAATCCCCTCTCATAATATTGTAAAGCGCTACGGAATCTGTTGGCGCTATATAAATGGCAATAATAATAATGGAAATAATGCAAGAAATTGGGTGACTCTTACCCTCTCGATCTGTATTTAAACATAAATTGCCCTGAATACTTTTGATAATTTTCCATGTCAGATTAATTGATTTATGTGTTGCTGTAGCTTAAGAAAGTCTGGAGAATGCAGAGGAAAGTGAGGATGGATTTATGGGGTTAGCCACAACACATGCAGGTCCCACATCCAATTTAGATCAGTGAAAGGATTGTTTTTTTAGTTTAGGAGTAGCATCATGAAAAGTCACCTGAGGTATATAAAATGCACACGAATGGGATGTAGTAAACAGTTAAATTTTAAAAGAAATTAAAAAAGACTGTGGGACTTATTGTCAGTACTTCTGATCAGGGGCGGGCTGGGCCAGGGGGCAGGGAGGCAATTGCCCCCCAGGCCGCCCGAAATTATTTTAGGACCGGCCGTGGCGGGCCGGCCCTTTAAATGCTGCAGCTGCCGAGCGCTCTGTAAAGAGCGCTCGGCGGCTGCAGCTGCTTTTCCCTCCCTCCCCTCCCCTGTAGGTGGCCGAGCTGCACTCCGGTCCGCGGTCCCGGCCGGAGTGATGGGAAGGTGCACACTGAGTGTGCACTTCCTGTCAGTCCGGCCGGGTACAGGAAACAGAAACTCCTGTTCCGCGCGGAACAGGAGTTTCTGTTTCCTGTACCCGGCCGGACTGACAGGAAGTGCACACTCAGTGTGCACCTTCCCATCACTCCGGCCGGGACCGCGGACCGGAGTGTAGCTCGGCCACCTACAGGGGAGGGGGTAAAAAGAGGGGAGGGGGTAGAGTAAGGAGAGGGGAGGGGAGGGGGTAGAGTAAGGGGAGGGGAGGGGAGGGGGTAGAGTAAGAAGAGGGGAGGGGAGGGGGTAGAGTAAGAAGAGGGGAGGGGAGGGGGTAGAGTAAGAAGAGGGGAGGGGGTAGAGTAAGAAGAGGGGAGGGGGTAGAGTAAGAAGAGGGGAGGGGGTAGAGTAAGAAGAGGGGAGGGGGTAGAGTAAGAAGAGGGGAGGGGGTAGAGTAAGAAGAGGGGAGGGGGTAGAGTAAGAAGAAGGGGGAAGTAAGAAGGAGGGGAGATAAGAAAAAGAGGGGGTAAGAAGAAGAAGGGGGGAGTAAGAACAAGAGTGGGGAGTAATTAGAAGAAGGGGGTAAGAAGAAGAGGGGGGTAAGAAGAAGAAGGGGGAGTAAGAAGAAGAGGGGGGAGTAAGAAGAAGAGGGGGGAGTAAGAAGAAGAAGAAGGGGGGTAAGAAGAAGAAGGAGGGGGTAAGAAGAAGAAGAGGGGGTAAGAAGAAGTAGGAGGGTTAAGAAGAAGGGGGTAAGAAGAACAAGGGGGGGAGTAAGAAGAACACAGGGAGGAGGGGGGGTAAGAAGAACACGGGGGGTGAGAACACACAGAGGGAGGAGTGAGAAGAATACAGGGAGGGTGGAGGGGGGATGAGAAGAGCACAGGGAGGGTGGGTGAGTGTGAGAAGAGACCGCTAGGGGAGGGTGGGGGAGAGGAGAGACCACTAAGGGGCAGGGGAGAGCTCTAAGGGACAGCTCTATAGGACAGGGGGCAAGACAGGGAGCTCTTTAACACTACGCGCACACACACACACACACACACAATGCATCCCTATACATACACAGAAACACACAATGCACCCCTATACATACACAGAAACACACAATGCATCCCTATACATACACAGAAACAGAACATGCTTCACTTACACACAGAGAAACACACAATGCATCCATTACACACACACACAATGCAACCCTTACACACAAAGACAATGCATCATTTGCACACATACACAGAAACATACAATGCAAACCCTTACACACACATGCAAACACACACTGTTTTTCTTACATACACACAGAAACACAATGCATCTCTTACACTCAATGCACACACATACAGACACACACCTTGCATCCCTTATGCATACAAACACAGATTCACACAATGCATCCCTCACACACAACCAGAAACACATAATACATCCCTTATACACAAATACACACTGCTTCCACTACACACAAACACACTGCATCACCTGCACAAACTGGTATCCCTATACACTACATACCATAAGCACACATATGAGATAACACATAACACATCCCCTACACACTCCACTCCCTGTGAGCGAGCTCATGGGTGGGTGGAACATATAAGTGGACTTATGAGTGGGCCTTATGGGCATACTCACCGTCAGGCACTGGGGCCCAGACCTTGAGCTGTGTAAGAGGCCCCCCAAAAATGGAGCTGCTTCCAATTCTCCCAGAACGTTGAATTTTGTGACCACAGTTGCAAACAGCCTCCAGAGGTCCTGTTCTACACCAGACCAGTGGAGCCAAACTGCAGCCCATCATCATCCTCATCTAATTGTAAGTAGGCAATCTAGTATATTATTAGTGACACTAATCTATAATTTACCTCACATTAAAGGGACACTATAGCTTAATGAAGTGGTTCTGGTGTCTATAACTGGTCCCTGCAGGCTTTTTAATGTAAACAGTGTGCAGCACTGGCGTTAGTTCATATGGGTGGGGCATTGTGATGTCACATGGGGGGGCGGCAAATTTATATTTTGTCTAGGGCGGCAAAAATCCTTGCACCGGCTCTGATCCTGGGCAGGTGCACCAGTCTACTGGTGACCCACAGGAGGGGAGTGCACTGATTGCACTGCACTCTCCTCCTGCCCAGACCCGTCTTGACCGCAGTGCAAGTGCCCTCTGCCCCTAATTTACAGTGGCTCACACTCACAACAAGCAGTGCCTAGAGCCCTTTGCAGAGACGGAAACAAAGAGGTTCTGCGGCAGCTGGCCGTCCTGCAAGCATTACATTAAACAGCTGTTCCCCATGCAGCCACAGGTGGCGTTGTGCTGGGAGACTGTGATTACTCTTCACTTCCTCCCAGCCTACAGAGCAGCGCATAGGGGAGAGAGGAGGAGGCATGATTTAATCTTGAATAAATCCTCTAAGCAAACCTTTATAAATTTGGGGGGATCAGCTCTGTTTCCACAGTTTATTGGTGTTTACTCTCATCTCTGTATTAATATTGAGGGATGTCTAAGTAGTAACATCAGTGTGTGTCAGCAGGGCCAGCCGTTAGGGTGGGCAAGCTGTGCGGTCACGCAGGGTGCCATGACAACAAAGGCGCCCGACGGCCAACACAGCTCACAAGTTGGGTACACCAGCATATTTAATTTAAACGATTCGCTGGTGGTCCACTGGTGCGCACCAGCAGTAGGTGCAGTCAGATCAAATCCTCTCCCTCGTGGTTCCGGCGCTCAGTTAGTGAGTCAGAGCACAGGCTCAGAGATTCTCAGCCTGTGCTCTGACAACATTGAAAGTCAGAGCCGTGAAGGAGCGGGTATGGCAAAGAGCTACTGATTAGCATAACATCAATATCCGTTATAAAACCAGAAAAAGGTGGGCATGGATGGTGAACTGATTTGGTGGCGCAATGGGCCACTTGACTGGTTTTGCCCCCCAGGCCTAAGGCTGCCAGCCCTCCCCTGCTTCTGATGTAGTAAATTTAAACTGAACCTTGTATTAATTTTTTAAGTACTCACAACCACAGGAATGAGGTATATTGGAGTCCGTAATAAAATTACATCTACGGCATACACCTGTGATGTCACTGCTGAGAAAGATGTCTTGTTGTAGAGGTTCTAGTGAAAAAGCAAAACGTTATTGTGTAAGTGGACATCCATGCTTAGTGCAAATGTAGATGTAAAATTGAGGGAAAACCACAAGGTTATAGAAACCAAGCCAAAGCCACAAACCAGCATGTGGATCGAAACACTCTGGCTGTATCAAAGAAGAAAAGTCTAATTAATAAAGGAAGCTATCTGAATGCTTTTTGGCTGGGGATCTGCTCTAGCTGACTGCCTACAGCACATTATGTCTGTTATATCTTATACTGAAAATAATGCTCTTTCCTTGGCAGCTGTTAAAGGGGCACTCCACTGCCCAAATACAAACATAATATTATAACTTTTCAGTATGTACAACCCCAGTGAATTTTTTGTTTATGGGGTGGGGGATAGCTAAAAACCGCTTGTAAAAGCTGCACATCTGTTCTGTGCACCATACATAAGCCCTTCATTTCGTCCCCAACTCAGACTTTCTGTGGCTGTCCATTCACAGACTTCCCAATGCAGCTCAATGAGTGGTCTTTGCTAGGCAGGTGCTCTGGGCAGCTGCCTGCCTCCTGAGTTTAGATCCACTGAGCTAAACTGCAAGGACTTAAAGGGACACTCCAGGCACCCAGACCACTTCTACCAATTGGAGTGGTCTGGGTGCCATCTCCCACTACTCTTAACCCTGCAAGTGTAATTATTGCAGTTTTTTATAAACTGCAATAATTACCTTGCAGGGTTAACTCCACCTCTAGTGGATGTCTAGTAGACAGCCACTAGAGGGCACTTCCTGTATCATAGCACAGAAAACCTGTGCTAGAGCTTCGTTGGACGTCCTCACGCTGTGTGAGGACCTCCAGCGTCGCTCATTTCCCAAATGCTTTCCTATGGGGAGCTCTAATGCGCATGCGTGGCATTAGGTCTCCCCGGCCAGTGGGCGGAATCAGTATCGCCTACCGGCCGACGTAATCACTGGGAGGAGCGGTGGCGAAGGAAGAAGCAGCGACGTGGGACATGTCGCTGCCTCTGGTAAGTCACTGAAGGGGTTTTCACACCTTCAGCAACCGGGGCTTGGGAGGTGGGAGGTGGGAGCGAGAGGGGACCTGCAGTGCCAGGAAAACGGATTGTTTTCCTGGCACTGGAGAGTTCCTTTAACAGTTGTCTGACAGTCCGGGATGTAACACGGGTCATTTATAAAAGTGTAAATTTCTATTGAGATTGTTTTCAGTGTTTCTTTTGGTAAGTCACTAGCCAATAGAAATGTAACCATTACAATTCCAATGGAATCATCAATCTTTCTGATTTGCTTACCAATTTATCGAACAATATCAAAAAAGGAGGAATCATTCCTCACTTATGTCCCCCCGAACGTGTGTTGGTATGTAACTAAAACGAGGAGCAGCCATTGCCCTGCCATCTTATGGTGTGCTGATTCCCCCTTACCATCACCTACTTTGAATGTCAGACTGCTCTGTTGCATAAGAAGCCAGTTATTTCTCTTAATGGTAATTTGGCAGTCAGATTTTTATTTTACACTGGTGGCTGACTAGCAAGTGCTACTATTCCCTCTGGCAAATTACCCAGATGTTCAGCCTTATTAATTTGAGGTAGCAGTTGCTCTTTCCCATCAGTTTTAATGTTTAAGGACTTGTTACATTCTTACAATTAACAAATGTCCCCTGTTTCCTAAGTATATTTCTACCCAAAAGGCACATCATCACATACCATTTCTTAACACTTTGCTTCAAATCATATTTAATATAAAGACATACCCTGTCCCTTTTCTGTTTTTTTCTTTCTTTCTTTCCTAACTAATGTATATCCATTTACATTAATAGCTCAACTAAGTGTTTTATCCCACCAAGCCGCAATAATCTCAATTATGTCATACTGCTCCTTGTATGCCAATATCTCAAACCCCCATTTTCTTACACAAGCTTCTTGCGTTCGCAAGTAGACATTTAAAGTTACCGTTTGTTTCTTGAACTTCATTTGAACATGTATTTAACCCCTGAAGGACCAAACTTCTGGAATAAAAGGGAATCCTGACATGTCACACATGTCATGTCCTTAACCCCTTAAGGACACATGACATGTGTGACATGTCATGATTCCCTTTTATTCCAGAAGTTTGGTCCTTAAGGGGTTAAGGGGTTAAAGGGAAACTATAGTGCCAGGAAAACTAACTTGTTTTCTTGGCACTATAGCTTTCCCCTTTGTCAAGGCCCACCCCCATGGTGCAGAAGTGGTTATTAACCTCTTCGGTCACTTACCTGGGTCCAGCGCTGATGAAGGAACTGATTGAAATAGATTGAATTCTCAGAGATCTAAATTAAAAAAAATTATAAGTTGTGTGGTCTAAATTGATCTAATCCTTTTATAAACACATGAATAAATATGCTAGACAGCCACTAGAGGCTGTGCTTAGTGCTGTTTTACATTGCAGCAATAGGTGCAATAGGGACACTGTAGCTTAAGTGGTCTGGGTGCCTATAGTGTCCCTTTAAGTAATTTGTGTTGTAAAAAAATATTAGCATAACATTAATTTGAAACACGGGGCACATGGCATCATAGCTAGTGTGTTTGATTAAATAGCCATTTTAGGTATAGACTGCTGTAAAGACAAATACAAATTTAGCAAATGTATGCAATTTTTGCTTTTCATTTATTGGTTCATCCTTCTTAGAAATATTGTGGGAATGAAAAACATTGCAGTGTGCAGAATCTTGCAAAACCTACACTGGGTCGGTAGACTTGTGTAAAAGCGACAATGCAATTTTCTCTAAATAAAAATGTTGTAATGACACGGTCTGCTTAAAAATGTAAAAAGAATGTTTGCATTTCAGTGTAATGCTCACATAAAGTAAGTACAGTTAGACCATGTGCAACGGGAACAGGGTAGTTTGGTCCCAGCTTGGGATCCAGACCTCTCTCGCTACGTCGCCTTCTACACTTGCACCAATGCCTACCACTATGATTCTTAATGGTAAGGTCTTGTCCTCTCCCAAAAGGTAGATATAACCTCTTCTGACCGCTTTTTCTTGTAGGAAAGAATCAATTCCTACAAAGATCTTTACAAAGATGCTCTTTACTCGCAAGCCCAAGTGATTAAGCTCTACACAAACTCACAGACTGTGTCACCATCTTGACTCTGCCAATTCCCAACATATCCTTGTATACAGTGACCAGCAGAAGTTAAAGATAAGTAGTGTAGGGGCTGAGAAAGGAAAAAACAAAACAGAAAGTAAAGGAAGAAAAGAGAACACAGCATAAAACATCCACAAGACAACATAAAGATCCCATAATGGGATTCCTCAGTTGCGCCTTTAATTGTGGGCAATTGGTTTCATCTTCATAGACAATGGCAAGGGTAGGAAGCAGCAAAAGAGAGTGGGTAGAACGAGTTACAAGGCAAAAAGGATAAGGACAAGAAGAGTGGGACATGTCTAAGGTCAGTGGTAGTCAGAAGCTTAACTAGAAACCACAGGGCCCCCATGCAAAAATTGCTGACATCATCACTGGAAATACATTGCCATCGGGTGGCCCCAAGAGCATGGGCCACCCAATGGGCAACTTCAATGCGGCACAAGGGTCGATAGGGTGGCCTGGCAAAGGTCCATTAGTGCATCGTATGAAAACAGCTCTAGAGGACATACAAGGAAAACTGGCATCAAAGTCACACTTCTGGCCCAAGTCGCCGTGGCTTGACTGGGGTCCTGGAACCTCTCCCTTCTGGAGCCGAATGGGGAATTCGCTCTATCCACTACCAGGAACTGGTGGCTGAACCAAACTGTACTTAAGTGGTGCCTATAATATACGTCATGTCAGAGAACGAGATGAATGGAAAACCGCCTTTCGGTCCCGATACGGACACTACGAACATACAGTGATGCCATATGGTCTCTGCAATGCCCCTGCCTTATTCCAACATTTCCTTCATGACATCTTTAGAGATCTCCAGGACCAGTATGTCATAATTTACTGGCCCATCTACCCTCACATTTCCCCTTTGCATGGTGTGAAAGTAAACATAGATACTTAGGCATCTAGCTACCACGAGACTCTCCCAACTGTACCAAATTAATTTTCTCCCCCTACTTACCACACTACAAAAAGATATGCAACGCTAATCACCCCAATTTATCTCCTGGTTTGGTTGCATTAATGCAGTCAAGATGAATGTGATGCAGCGCCATACCGATAACAATCCCCAGACCATACCGATAACAATCCCCAGAGCTTTCTTTAGCTCCATTATGTCGGCAGTCTGAAGATTTGTATGGAACCAACGCCCAAACCGAATCTGGAGGATGTTTGTGGAACTGCCTAAACAGGCTGGCATTGCAGGATTACCTTGGGTAGTGACTTACTACCAGGCAACGCACCTGCACAGATTTCCGAGAAGCAGTGGGTGGACATGGAGACCCGACAAGCAGAAGGTAAAATCCCCTCCATGCTCTGGCTGGGGAGTATATCAGTGGGCGCCTTGTGCACCAATAACCCGATGATAGACACTACAATTAAAGTATGGTGCGGCTTCCAATACCAAAGACAACTGACAACCTCGCCTAACCTTTTTACCCCCATTACAAACAACCCAGACTTGGCTGGAGGCCTGAGTACGAGGTACTTTGCCAGATTCCAAGTGATGGACTGGGTATACATGCACCATTGGAGCACAACCGCCCAACTTTTTTTTTTTTTTAATTCTTTATTTATATGGTTTTGCATAAATTCAGGTAAGAGGGGTAAGGGGTACAGAAGGAAAAAAAAGGAGGGGGGTAGGGAAGGGTTGGTACAATGCATTTCCATAAAGTTTAGTACCATCGCAGGGTACACTTTTGAATGTGGTGTTACATTTGCTTGTATCAGTAGTACAACCTTGAGAAGCATTTATGTAAGGTGTCTCCTGTTTTCTCATTTATTGCTGGTATGCTTATTTTGTCTGTGTGCTCTTGTGTGTCTTTTTAGTCCGTGTCCTGCTCTGTGTTTGTCCTGGACAAGGGGTGGGGCTGGGTATAGGTTGCGGGTGTCTGGGTTGCGGGCATAGGGAGTGGTGTCACAGTCCGAGAGCCACCCGGCGCACAATCCCTTTTAATAGAGTTGTGGGTTGGCGTATGTGGTGTGGGGGAGAGTAGGTTGCGTAGATTTGTGTTTGAGGATGTATGTGCTGGTGTCCTGGTTATTCATCGATGGGGAGGGTGTGATGTGTTCCTGTTGAGGTTACCATGGTAGAGTCGTGTCTCCTTCTAGCCATATTTTGTGGAACTGTTTGGGAGAGTTGTGTGTTTGTGTTGTAAGTTTATCCATTTGCGAGCTATCTATTATTTTCCTTGTGATCAGTTCTTGTGTCGCGATGCGGGTTGTGGACCATAACTCTGCTATGGCTCTTCTTGTTGCCAGAGCGATTCGGGCTGTGAGTTTGTTCTCTGCTATGGTGTATGGTTCTATTGGTTTAGAGAGTAGCAGGGTCCACGGGTCTGTGGAGCAGGGTTTGTCTATTATTTTGGTGATCAATCGTGCAACGCTCTGCCAGAGTGGTCGGAGTTTCGGGCATGTCCACCAGCAGTGGAGGAACGTCCCTGTCTCCCCACATTGTTTCCAGAAGGTGTTGGATGGTATTCGGTGCTAGGCGTTGCGGAGTTAGATACCAGCGAAACAACATTTTGTAGGCCTGCTCTGTGTGTGTGACTCATATCAATATGGAGGCTGTCGCCTCCCAGATATCCGACCAATCGGTTGCGTCTTCCGGGGGACCGATGCTGCTATGTATGTGAGGGATAGTTGTGTATGGTGGGTGGCAATAGTTGCGTACATGACGGAGATTTGTGCTTGTCTATTGGGATGTTTCGCACAGTCTTGTTCAAAGCGATTGAGCTGGGCTGTGCCGGCTTGTCTTATGATTGTATCTTATGTATCGAAAATGATCGAAGGTTGTGAGAGAGGATGAGTCTTTGATGTCTGTGAATTGTATGATTTTGTCACTTTGGTATAGGTGCCCCAATCGTGATATATCTCTGTGTTCGAATTGGGCAAAGTGCTTGGGAGTAAGTCCCGGTGGGAATAATTTGTTCCTCCAGATAGGGGTCATGGGGGAGAGGAAGGAGGACAGTTCAAATTTTGTTTTAGCCACATCAGGGCTTTAGCAGTGTCAGCCTGTGTAAGGGCTTTAAGAAGGTCCCTGGTTGCTGTCAGTTTTGTCAGTGTGGTGGGGTCGGAGTGTTTTTTGTGTTCGGTTTCTAGGCGGCGTAGTTCCGCCATTGCTTCGGTTATTTGTTGTTGTGCTTGTTTTTTCTTGTAGGTGGCTAGACTTACGAGCGGCCCATAGGGTCATAGGTGTGGTTGCCGTGGGGGTATTCAGTTCGAAGTACTCTTTGATTGCTTTGGCTATCTTGTCCCTGATCAGTTTGTCATGTAATAAGAGTGGGTTTAGTCGCCACGTCCAGTGTTTATGGATTGTCGGTAGGGTTAAAGTGATTGCTATCTCGGCGTAGTCGGACCAGGAACTTGAGTCGATGTCTGAGTTGGTGATCTGAGGTACTAGATTCGGGGAGATTAAGAAGTGATGTTTGCGTGAGTACGAGCCGTGTGGGTGTGAGTAAAATGTATAGTCTTTGGTTGATGGGTGTTGTGCTCTCCAGGTGTCTATTAGGTTCTCCGAGGCCAAAAATTGGGCGAAGAGAGTGTCGTTTTGGGATGGACGGGTGCGTGTGTTGGTGAGTGGTGTTCTGTCGATAGTGGGTGTTTGGACTGCGTTGCAGTCGCCTCCCACTGTGAGGCGCATGGTGGAGTAGGTGTTGAGGTGGATTGCTAGCTGTTGCCAAAATTATGTATCTGGTGTTGTGGGTGCGTATACTGATGAGAAGGCATACGCCGTTGTGCCTATTTTTCCTTGTATCGCGATTTATCGGCCCTGTGGGTCCTTAGTGCAGGTGATGTCCGTCAGGGGGCAGCTTGCTTTCAGGATGATTGCTACGCCTTTGGATTTGTCTGGGGAGGGGGCTATGAAGCTCTGTGTGTAGTATCTGTTTGTAAGGGGAAATATGCATTGGGTTGTGAAGTGGGTTTCCTGGATGAGAAGTATGTCGGTATTTTGTTTGCGTGCCCATCTGAGGATACTGTGTCTCTTGTTGGGGGAGTTCAACCCTTTGGCGTTGATGGAGACGCAGCGTATGGGTGTTGGCATTGCGTCAGTGATGGGGGTGCGCTCCTGTAGGGTTCGCGGTGTGGGCTAGCGTGGGCTATGCGCCCGGGTGGCCGCAGGTCGTCAGGGGGTGAGGGGGGTATTGAGGAGGTGCGGGTTGTCCTTAGGAAGGGGGGGAGGGTGTGAAGGCTGGCCTGAAGAGAACTGAGGGTGGTGGGGAGAAGTGGGGTGGGCTACTGGGCTTATCCTAGGGCCAGTAGTGTGTGGGGCGAAGCGTCTAACCGCTCCGTTGGTGTTTTCTGAGGTTTCGGTACGAGTGTCCGGGGTTGGCGACCGTCTGGTCAGAGCCGCCAGCAGACTGTTTTCTGTTCTAAGTCGTGTTCCCTTGTGTTCAGTGGTCGGTCGTCGTCATTGTTGTTCCACTCTATTTGTTTCCTTTTTCTTTTGTCCCTGTCATCAGTGGTGCCGCCCCCCAATGTGTTGTGGTGTAGGTGTGCTAAACTATACCTGACAGTCCCATGGGGTGTCGGTCGGGCATTCCCGTGTCCGTCATGTCGTCGATTGTCAGCAGGTTCCCCTCAGGGTTATCCGGTAGTGTGTTACATTCTGTGTGGGGTGCTTCATGAGAATAAGAAAATGGGGTATCAACATTTTGGCGTAATAACATCAATATCAACATCATAACTGTCAATGACCTTAGTACCATGGGGTCCTAGCTAGTGGTCTTCCCTCTATCTGCGCTCGGGTGATGGTGTTTGCATATGGTTTCTTGGGATTTGTCATACATAACTGGTATGTCCCCGGTAAGGGTGAAAGTGTCAATATGATGTCATAGCGCTCCACTATTGGTGGGGCATCTCCCTCCTGCGTGCCCATAGCTGTCCCTGGGAACAGTAGTTATGACCTCGAAGGGTTGTCGGCAGTGTTTCAGGGTGGGGGTATCAGAGCTAGTGAGTGTTAATAAATGTGATATTGAGTAGGGGAGGGGGCTGTATTGCATGTGTGCCACCACAGCCAGGCGCTCATGTGGGTGCCCGTCTTAATGTTTCCAGAGGAGCTACGTAACCTTAGACCCCAAGATGGGGTGCCAGACTGGCATAGCGCCGTCTCTTTTTCCTTTTTTTTCCTCCCCTTTCCCCCCCATCCTCCCCCCTCCCCTTTGCTTCTTCTCCCCCCCCCCCCCCCCCCTTTGAGACTTGGATTCCCTGTTAATATGATAGTTGTACTTTTGTGCATAAATCTGCAAGTATATATGGCAATATTGTGGGTCCGGCCTCTAGGAGGCAGTGCCCAGGTGACCAAGGAGAGCACTGGCAGAGAGCCACCCCAGACGGGGGGTCACACCGTCTGGGGTGGCTCACTGGGGGCTGGAGGCATGCCACAATGGGACGTGCTGTTCGCAAGTAATTAAGGCCGCGTCCATGAGGAAACGAGCGTTAGTAGGGGGCTGGTGGGTGTGTTACTGATCCCGGGATGTTAACAATTAAGTAGACTAGTCCCATCCTCCCTCCCGTGGGGCACAGTTTGTATGCATCGCCTGGATGGGCCTGTTATGTCAGCAAAGGCAGTGCGAGGGTGGAACCCTATAGGGACCCTTATGCTGCTTGTTTCCTCCCGACTGTAATTAGATGGATTGGGCTATGGCTTGGGTGGTGTTTTGTACTTATTGTGTCACCCTGCAGGGAGAGGCTAGATTGCCCTTGCCTGGGAGGATTGGAGGATGGTGAAGTGTGATTTGGGTCGGAGCTTGGCTAGTCCCATAAGTAACAAAGTCTCTTACATCTAACAGAAAGCCGCCATTTGCATCGGAAGTCAGGCGCCGCCCCCACAACCTCCCAACCTAAGCCCATGACAAGACTTTTTCCTGATTGACAGCCCACCCCATTGGACCGGTTCCATTATCATCAAATCAAAACATATTACTCATCCTTCCAGGGTAGGGGACAGATTTACAGAACCCCAACTCAATTCGAACTTCTATGCGCTACACGGAAACACATCGCACGGGGTATATCTACTCTATATACGATTCTGCAGCAGAGGGTAGGTGACATACCTTTCAGATTCACGAGTAGATGGAAAAGGGAAATGGGAACTACACTCACGGATCACAAATGGGACAAATTTTTCACCCTTACACACAAATTCTCCATTAGACAAGACCACCCACTTTCCCTATTTAAGCCTCACACAACCTTCACTCTTGTGTTGTACTGTGCTCCTGATTGTGTAAAGACTTTCAGAGACTATCCTGTTGTATCCAGGGCCAGTGCAAGGATTTTTGCTGCCCTAGGCAAAAAAAAAATGTTGCCGCCCCTTTTACTCCACCTTCTCCTGCAGACTGACATACACTGACCCAAGCAGACTTACGCACACACACTGATCCATGCAGACACACACTGTCTCATGCAGACACACATACTGGCCCATGCAGACACACATACTGGCCCATGCAGACACACATACTGGCCCATGCAGACACACACTGACACACACTGATACATGCAGACACACACACTGATACACGCAGATACAAGCTGACCCATACTGCAGACACACGCTGACCCATGCTGCAGACACACGCTGACCCATGCAAACACACATTGACCCATGCTGACACACATTGACCCATGCCGACAGACAATGACCCATGCACACACATACAGACACACATTCACCCATGCAGACACACACTGACCCATACAGACATACACTGACCTATACAGACAAACACTGACCCATAAAGACACACACTGACCCATACAGAGAAACACTGACCCATGCCGACACAGACAGACCCATACAGACACACACTGACCCATACTGACAAACACTGACCCATACAGACACATACTGACCTTTCTTAATATTTGACTGCTTGTCACGTGTTCCTCGCCGCTTCCCTGCGCATGGCCGCCTTCACTGCGCGCAGCCCCGCCCCTGCTATGCTCCCGCCCACTTGTCCCCTCGTACAGGGCAAGGGGCGGGAGCGAGGAATTGAAGTGACATATCATGTTTCCCTTTCATTCCAGAAGTTTGGTCCTTAAGGGGTTAAGCAGCGCCCTAAGCGGCCGCCTAGTTGGCCTATAAGATGCACCGGCCCTAGTTGTATCCTGTTGACACTTGCCTCTGAAGCATTGCTTCTGAACCTGTGTCGCCTGTCCTGACCTTTGGCTTCCCCCACTACTGTCTTCGTCTGATCCTTTTGTTCTGCGAACTTGGTCCATTGCCTTCAGCACTCATCTGCATTTTGGGCTCCGTCCACTAAATTATGAACCCGAAACACATGCAGATAGGCAGACACAAACAATGACACATGCAGATGCACAGGCACAGGCACAAACACTGACACACATACCGATACAAACACTGGCACATGTAGATGCACAGACAAAAAAAATAATGACAAACACTGACACATGCAGATGCATAGACACAAACAATGTCACTCGCATACAGATACAAACAATGACACATGCAGAGACACAATGACACAAACATACAGATACAAGCACTGACACATGCAGATGCATAGATACAAACAGTGATAAACATATACAAACACTGACACCAGTGGCGTACACACGATCCATGGGGCCCCGGTGCGAAAATTGATCCGTGGGCCCCCCTGACCGCGGTATGTACGCCACTGCATGCAGATACATACACTTAAAGGACCACTATAGGCACTCAGATCACTTCAGCTCAGGTCCCTCTAGTTTTAACCCTGCAGCTGAAAACATAGCAGTTTCAGAGAAACTGCTATGTTTCACTGAGGGTTTATCCAGCCTCTAGTAGCTGTCTCACTGACAGCCGCTAGAGGTGATTCCGAGATTCTCACTGTGAAAATCACAGTGAGAAGACGCTGGACGCCCATAGAAAAGCATTGAATTATTGAGTAATGCTTTCCTATGGGCGGTTTGAATGAGCGCGCGGCTCTTGCCGTGCATGCGTATTCGGAGCTGAGAGGCGGATTGGGGCGGAGAGATTCCCAGCGCCAAGTGAGCCCGGCGCTGGAGAAAGGTAAGTGCTGAAGGGGTTTTAACCACACACACACACTCTCACGAACAGACGCATACACACTAGCTAACAGACACACACATTTACTGACAGACACACACTCAGTGACAGACATACATTCACACTCACTGACAAACACACACTCACTAGCAGACACCAAACAGACTCACTAACAGACACACACAAACTAACACGCTCAGTAACAGACACACACAACACACTCACTGACCCTCACTAGCAGACACATACTCAATAACAGACACACACAACTAACACACACACACTAACACACACTCATATTTTTTTTTTAATTTAACCCCCCGTCCTCCCTACCCTGGGGTCCAGTGGGGCTGCCCGGCGGCCGGTCCTGCAGGCGGCGAGGGAGCACTGATCCTCCTGTTCAGCTCCCTCGTGCACTGCTTACAGATGCCGGAGCCGGAATGACGTCATATTTTACTGCGGTGCGCGCAAGGGAGCTGGAAGAGAGCGCTCAGGGTAGAATGCTCCCACGCGCGCGCCCGGTGACACCACTGCCAGACTCGGGGGGCCCTGAGGTGGCCATCTCCTGGTGGCAAACTGGCGTACATACCCGGTCACAGGGCGGCCGGGCCCCCTGGTGGGCCAGGCAACCGTGGTATGTACACCAGTGACTGACACACACACAGATACAAACACTTCATACAGGTAATTTTAGCCACCCTCCAGTTCCCTACCTTTTAGATGTAGAAGGGTGACTTCTGCTGGCTGTGGCTGGTGGGAATTAGGGGATTGCTCCTCTCCCGGTCTGGTCCACCCCTCCCCTTTCAGTCACTTACCTGTATCCAACGCCGATGTCCCTCGGCGCTGGGTCAGGCTCTTCCCACGCACCTCCCCCGCTGACGTCAGCCAATGGGGGAGACCTAATGCGCATGTGCGACATGTGCCGCGCTCGCATTAGGATTCTCTATAGGAAATCATTGTTTCAATGCTTTCCTGTGGGAATTTGATTGATGCTGGATGACCTACTTTTGGTCGCCTAACCACCCGGAAGTCCCGGGTTAACCCATAGAGGTAATTATTGCAGTTTCTCAGAAACTGCAATAATTACCACTGTAGGGTTAAGGGACATGGGACATTGCACCCAGACCACTTCAATGAGCTGAAGGGATCTGGGTGCGTATAGTGTCCCTTTAAGGGACAGCCACTAAATATTGATTTATGTACAGATCAAGAAAAAAGCGACTAGTAGAGGACTAGTATTCCCTTTTTTTGGTTACTTCTTCTCATTTGATTTGTGAACCAAAATATATACATGATTTAGTTATATGTAAGGGGAGGGCAGGAAACTGCACAATAGCAAAAATGTCAAAAATCGGGATTAATTAATCCCCAAACAATTACAAAATGTATTCCCTTAAATAAAGTGAAAAAAGAGAAAAAAATTTATTAAAAAAATCTTAAAGATACCCTAACATCCAAATAAAGTAGGGCCTAAAGCAAAACAACAAACACACTAGGTGTTTTGAATAAATAATGCACATCAAATTCCCTATAACCTCTTAGGCTCTAAGGTATCTAGGGTATATCCAACATCTCTCTTTCCTAACTAATAATTTTGCCTCACTATATCATAGTACACATCTGTTTTAATTATCCCAGTTACTATGGGTACTGCACACCCCTTAAAGGAGTGTCTGCCATTTTGAGCATTTTTTTTGCAGTTATATATACTGAGACATTATGTTTCTGCTATACATAACTAAGGTTTCATGCCGAAATGTTATATATATTTTTTTTTGTGTTCTTGTTTCTAATAAATCCTGTTTGACATGGGTCCACAGGATTCATTTGTTCTGTTTTTGCACTGTTCTAGTCTCAACACTATCTCTTAGTAAGTGTGCTTGCATTTTAAATTATTAAACGGTTTTATAACAGTTTTACACTATGTGTTTTTCTTTTGCATTTTTTTTAAAGCATATCAAAGATTATGAAGCTTGAATACATCATCATTTTATATACACTATATTCGTATGTTCTTTCATTTTGGTGTTTCACCAAGGGTGATTTTCTGATGTATATAATTCTCACCCCAAAATTGTATCCACAAAAAAAAATTGTTATTATATTGGTTTGGTATATAACGGGTATTTCTGACCAGTGTGTTGGTGGATTCTTTAGGTTATCTCTATGTGGTGTGTGTATATTTATGTAATTAATCCAGTGCCTACCAGAATTAAGCAGTTTTACTCAGATCTGCAAATGTTGTGCCTTGTCAAATCTCCTTGCCCCCCTTCAACTTGTGCTTTTATTTTTTCTGATTTGGACTGCATACTACCCTACAATGCCCTCCTCGCCTGTCAGCTAGTACTCTCTAGGACTAGGTAATGACACAGTTTTGTTAAGCAAGTCGCATTATAGCAGTATCCGCGTCTAGTTACAGCTGGCTGCTCGGAGATGCTCTGTTGCCATGGAGACCACAGGGGGAGAACGAACGATGGAAGGAGGAGCGAATGTCGTTAGAGAGGAGGTGTGGCAATATTTGCCTGCAGAGGTGTTAGGAGCATTCTATTTTCTACTGTAAACCACAGAGAAGGACCGTTAACCCAGGGAATATCTAGAGAAATACAGAAAAAAATAAATGATACCAGCTGTTTGCCAAGAATACACTGAGACAGTAGGCGATATAGGATTAAAGGCTTTGCATCGCATGTAAACAGGTTTATCTGCATAATCAGGTAAGGACTCCTTCTTGTATTCTTTTTTTCTAACCATACCCTTCCCTGTTTACACTTGTTTGTTAGCTGACCATTTGTAACTGACCACCGAACAGTGATTCTTAATGTTCCTGCCGTGTTTCATATAAACAGACACATAGCTCTGCTGCTGATCATCACCTACCGTATTAGGAAGATCTGTCACCTTGCCCGCCTACCGACCGCCTACATCCACATAGCTTTACAAATCTTGCAATGGACACCAATGCTACCTGCTTTCGTCCTTGTACTGTAGCATGTCCTTTATTATTAGTCCGATCCCGCTTTGCTGTAAATATGTTCTCCCATTGAATATTTTAACACTGCATAACTTGTATGCATAATTTTAGGTTATTTGCATATATGGCCATATTGTTTAGTAACAGAAGGCATTTATTTAAATCACCATGGATTGTTATTGGTGATGCTAATGTGAGGAACATGCCTAAGTTATAAGGTCAATATTTCTGGAAGAGAGAGAGTGTGTATGTGTGTGTGTGTGTGTTTTTTTTTGTTTGTTTTGTTTTTATTTTATTTTCTCCCAACAAATGGAGGTCAACACATTTAGGTCTTACGTTTCGGTTAATTTGTAGCAGCAAATTGCAAATATTTAATAATTTCACTTTATTATTATCACTGGTATTTATATAGCGTCAGCATATTCCGCAGCGCTTCACAATATCATCAAAGGGGGAGATTTAACAATAAATGAGACAATTACAAAAACTTACAGGAAAAATAGGTTGAAGAGGGCCCTGCTCAAACGAGCTTACAGTCTATAGGATGTGGGGGGGTGAAACACCACAGAACAGGAGGTAGCAATCAAACAATGTGGAGTGAAGCAGAACTGGAGGAGAGAATACAGTGCTGCCCTTTAGGAGAGAGCAAGAAACAGGTACGTGAGGTAGAGGTTACTCTGGGAGGTCATAAGCTTTCCTAAAGAGATCGGTTTTGAGGCACTTCTTAAATGATTGAAGACTAGGGGAGAGTCTGATGGTCGTAGGCAGGCTACTTCAAAGGAAAGGAGCCACCTGCGAGAAGTCCTGCAAGCTTGAGTTGGCCGTGCGGGTCTGAGCATCGGTCAGGAGAAGGTCATGGGCAGAGCGGAGAGAACGAGAAGGGGCATACCTATGGATCAGTGAAGAGATATTGGAGGGACCAGAATTGGTAAATGCTTTAATGGTGTGGATTAGTACCTTGAATTGACTCGTATACAGGAAGCCAGGGCCGCCATCAGGGCGTGACAACCATGACGGTTGTCACGGGCCCGGGCCCCAGGTGTAGCAGCGGAACTGCCGCCGGTACACCTGCACCGGGGTGCGCACGCTGATAGGGCCCATCGGGTGGCCCAAGCATTTAGCCTTATATCTTCAGGGGCCCGGTCAGCGCTGCAGCCGTGCAATAGCATGACCAGGCCCCTTTAAAAAACTGCAGCCACAAATAGTGCTGGGAGGAAGTAACGGCCAGTCACTTCCTCCCAGCTCCCTCTGCGCAGGAGGGAAGAGAGACAAGACGCAAGGACGGAGAGCCACGCCGACTTCCATCAGCCCCAGCCACCCTCCTGCAAAAAATGGTAAGAAAAATTAGCTATGTGTGTATGTCAATATGTTTATATGAATCTGTATGTATGTCAGTATGTGTATGTATGTATATGTATGCATGTATGTCTATATGTATGTATTTGTATGTATGTCGGTATGTGTGTGTATGTATGTATCTATCTGTATGTATGTATGTATCTGTATGTATGTCTGTCTGTGTGTGTATGTATGTATCTATCTATCGATCTGTCTGTATGTATGTATCTGTATGTATTTATTTGTATGTATGTGTATGTATTTCAGTATGTATGTATGTCTGTGTGTATGTATGTCAGTATGTATGTGTATGTATGTATCTGTATGTATGTCAGTATGTGTCTGTCTGTGTGTATGAATGTCTGTCTGTGTGTATGTATGTATATATCTGTATGTATGTGTATTTATCTGTATGTATGTGTATGTATTTCAGTATGTATGTATGTCTGTGTGTATGTATGTCAGTATGTATGAGTATGTATGTTTGTATCTGTATGTGTGTCAATATGTGTCTGTCTGTCTGTCTGTGTGTATATATCTATCTATCATTATGTATGTCTGTACGTATGTGTTTGTATGTATATATTTATGTATGTGTATGTATGTATGTATGTCAGTATGTGTATGTATATGTATGTATGTCTGTGTGTATGTATGTATGTATCTATCTATCTGTATGTATGTGTATATATGTATGTATATGTATTCCAGTATGTATGTATGTCAGTATGTATGTCTGTGTGTATGTATGTATTTCAGTATGTACGTATGTATGTATGTCAGTAAGTGTATGTATATGTCTGTATGTCAGTATGTATGTCTGTCAGTATGTATGTCTGTCAGTATGTTTGTGTGTGTGTATGTATGTTAGTATGTGTCTGTATATGTCTATGTGTCTGTTTCAGTATGTGTGTATGTTTGTTTCAGTATGTGTGTCTGTTAGTATGTGTGTGTGTCAGTATGTGTGTATCTTTGTGTGTGTGTGTATCTGTGTCCTTTTTGTATCAGTACGCGCGTTTGTGTTTGTGTTATCCTGTGGGCAGGGTTTGGAGACGGGATTTGGGGGCAAGATTGGAGGCAAGCCCCCGGGGGCCCAGACCTTGAGCATTGTTAGGGGCCCTAAAATTACTGATGGCGGCCCTGCAGCAAACCAATGTAAGGACTGACAGAGGGGAGATGTGTGAGAGGAGCGACAGGAGAGGAAAATCAGTCTAGCTGCAGCATTCATTACAGCTGTAGCGGGGCAATACGACTTCTGGCAAGACCTATTAGGAGAGAGTTACAAAAATCCATGCGGGAGATTACTAGAGCATGGACAAGCTCCTTAGTAGTATCTTGCGTAAGAAAGGGGTGGATGCGGGCTATGTTTTTAAGGTGGAATCTACAGGATTTGGTAACAGACCGGATATGAGGCTCAAATGTGAGGCCAGAATCAAGTATAACGCCAAGACAGCGCACTTGCTCAGCTATTCTGAGCAACATTTATCAATATTATGTTGTATTTTGCAGACTTATATATATATATATATATATATATATATATATTAATTTCATTTGATTTAAAGCGGCACTGTCATGCCGAATCCCGTTTTTTTTTTAACCCCCCTCCCGCCTCCACTACATCCAATTGACCCCCTAGTCACCCCCAAATGCCCCTAAGCCCCCCAGATTACCTATTTTTAAATCTGTATCTTCTGCCCCGATCTTTATTCAGGGCGCCGCCATCTTTGTGTGGGTAGGTGAAGTCCCTGTGGGACACGTCATCTACCCACACTAGACAGACTGTGAGATTCCCGCACATGCCCAGTGAAACACCTGGACATGCGAACGGGAATTTCATCTATTCATTCATTCATCAGACAGACGAATGAATGAATAGAAAAAATCAGACGAACAAACTAACACTGAGTATCAGTGTTCGTTTGTTCGATCAGTTTACAACAAGGAGGGAGCTACCGACGTGCAGCTCCCTCCTTGTAATATGTAAAGACAGAAGCGGTGGGGAGCTGTGCTCCCCACCACTTCATAAGCCCCCCAGGTCCCCCCCTCACTCTATGGGGGTCAATATGACCCCCATAATAGCACAAGGGAGATTAAAATCTCCCCAATGCCCCTACTCGCTATACCGCGAGTAGGGGCATGTCCACTAAACAGTGAGCAGCCTGTGGCTGCTCACTGTAAAATCATAAATGGTAATAAGAGGGGGGGGGGACCTACTGTCCTCCCCCCTGGCCCCCACCCCTGCGCGGTGGGTGGGGGCCCTAATAAAACAATAAGGGGGGGGACCTACTGTCCTCCCCCCGGCCCCCACTCCTGCGTGGTGGGTGGGGGCCCTAATAAAACAATAAGGGGGGGGGACCTACTGTCCTCCCCCCCCCTGGCCCCCACCCCTGCGCTGTGGGTGGGGGCCCTAATAAAATAATAAGGGGGGGGACCTACTGTCCTCCCCCCCTGGCCCCCACCCCTGCGCTGTGGGTGGGGGCCCTAATAAAATAATAAGGGGGGGGGACCTACTGTCCTCCCCCCTGGCCCCCACCCCTGCGCGGTGGGTGGGGGCCCTAGTAAAATAATAAGGGGGGGGACCTACTGTCCTCCCCCCCTGGCCCCCACCCCTGCGCTGTGGGTGGGGGCCCTAATAAAATAATAAGGGGGGGGACCTACTGTCCTCCCCCCTGGCCCCCACCCCTGCGCTGTGGGTGGGGGCCCTAATAAAATAATAAGGGGGGGGACCTACTGTCCTCCCCCCTGGCCCCCACCCCTGCGCGGTGGGTGGGGGCCCTAGTAAAATAATAAGGGGGGGGACCTACTGTCCTCCCCCCCTGGCCCCCACCCCTGCGCTGTGGGTGGGGGCCCTAATAAAATAATAAGGGGGGGGACCTACTGTCCTCCCCCCCTGGCCCCCACCCCTGCGCTGTGGGTGGGGGCCCTAATAAAATAATAAGGGGGGGGACCTACTGTCCTCCCCCCTGGCCCCCACCCCTGAGCGGTGGGTGGGGGCCCTAAATGAACCCCCCCCCATCAAGGTGACTAGGGGTCCCAAGCCCCTAGTCACCCCCCCCCCCACCCCAAAACATTCTAACCCCTACCTACCCCCCTCACCCTAAAAATAGTGAGGGGGGAATAAAATAACTAACCTGTAAAAAAAATAATTAAACTTACCATTTGACGTCTTCTTTTTTCTAAATTCTTCTTTCTTCAGCCCCCAAAAAGGCCAAATAAAAATCCATCATACCCGTCGCACTTTAAAAAAAAAAAAAAAAAAAACGAGCGCAAAAAAAAAATTAATCCATGTTCACCCATGGAGGGCACGCCGCGTACTGAGCTCCGCAGGGCGGGTCAAGGCTTATATAGCCTTGCCCCGCCCTGCAATTAGGCTTAGAACACACTGATTGGTTGGTGTAAGCCAATCAGAGTGCTCTGTGTCATTTTACAAGCGTGGGAAAATTCCAAAGAACCTTCCCACGCTTGTAAAATGACACAGAGCACTGTGATAGGATGGTTTTCAAGCCATCCAATCACAGTGCTGTGTGTAATTTTACAAGCTTGGGAAAGTTTTTCCCACGCTTGTAAAATGACACAGAGCACTGTGATTGGATGGCTTGAAATCCATCCTATCACAGTGCTCTGTGTCATTTTACAAGCGTGGGAAAGTTCTTTGGAATTTTCCCACGCTTGTAAAATGACACAGAGCACTGTGATTGGATGGCTTGAAAACCATCCAATCACAGTGATCTGTCATTTTACACAGCGTGGGAAAGTTCTTTTGAATTTTCCCACGCTGTGTAAAATGACACAGAGCACTCTGATTGGCTTAAACCAACCAATCAGTGTGTTCTAAGCCTAATTGCAGGGCGGGGCAAGGCTATATAAGCCTTGATCCGCCCTGCGGAGCTCAGTACGCGGCGTGCCCTCCATGGGTGAACATGGATTAATTTTTTTTTGCGCTCGGTTTTTTTTTGTTTTTTTTTTTAAAGTGCGACGGGTATGATGGATTTTTATTTGGCTTTTTTGGGGGCTGAAGAAAGAAGAATTTAGAAAAAAGAAGACGTCAAATGGTAAGTTTAATTTTTTTTTTTTACAGGTTAGTTATTTTATTCCCCCCTCACTATTTTTAGGGTGAGGGGGGTAGGTAGGGGATAGAATGTTTTGGGTGGGGGGGGGGGTGACTAGGGGCTTGGGACCCCTAGTCACCTTAATGGGGGGGGGGGGTTCATTTAGGGCCCCCACCCACCGCTCAGGGGTGGGGGCCAGGGGGGGAGGACAGTAGGTCCCCCCCCTTATTATTTTATTAGGGCCCCCACCCACAGCGCAGGGGTGGGGGCCAGGGGGGAGGACAGTAGGTCCCCCCCTTATTATTTTACTAGGGCCCCCACCCACCGCGCAGGGGTGGGGGCCAGGGGGGGAGGACAGTAGGTCCCCCCCTTATTATTTTATTAGGGCCCCCACCCACAGCGCAGGGGTGGGGGCCAGGGGGGGAGGACAGTAGGTCCCCCCCCTTATTATTTTACTAGGGCCCCCACCCACCGCGCAGGGGTGGGGGCCAGGGGGGAGGACAGTAGGTCCCCCCCCTTATTATTTTATTAGGGCCCCCACCCACAGCGCAGGGGTGGGGGCCAGGGGGGGAGGACAGTAGGTCCCCCCCCTTATTATTTTATTAGGGCCCCCACCCACAGCGCAGGGGTGGGGGCCAGGGGGGGAGGACAGTAGGTCCCCCCCCTTATTATTTTACTAGGGCCCCCACCCACCGCGCAGGGGTGGGGGCCAGGGGGGAGGACAGTAGGTCCCCCCCCTTATTATTTTATTAGGGCCCCCACCCACAGCGCAGGGGTGGGGGCCAGGGGGGGAGGACAGTAGGTCCCCCCCCTTATTATTTTATTAGGGCCCCCACCCACCGCGCAGGGGTGGGGGCCAGGGGGGAGGACAGTAGGTCCCCCCCATCTTTAACCCCCGCGCAGGGGGGGTGTTATTAGGTGTTTTTTTTTACAGTGAGCAGCCACAGGCTGCTCACTGCTTACTAGACATGCCCCTACTCGCGGTATAGCGAGTAGGGGCATATTATTTACTAATACTAAGTAATCTTTACTTAGTATTAGTACATTTGGCTGAAAGACCAATTCAGGTCTTTCAGCCTTTTAGTAGATAGCTCCCTGATACCGTGGGAATTAGGGAGTTATCTACTAAGCGGCTGCAAGATGCAGCCACAGCAATGAATAGGATCGGAGTTTCATTCATTAGAATGAAATTCCGATCCGAACAAAGTACCGAATTGCATCCTAACACCAATGGAGAAACGGTGCTCATTCTGTTAGGATGCAATTCGGCAGTTTTGCCGGCGTTCTGTCTAAGTGACAGGACTTTCGGCAATACTGACAGGAAGTATTGTGGGAACTGGGAGGAAAGCTAGGGATCATGGGAAAATTGCTCTGACCAGCGGAAATGAAGCACACTTTGCTCCTCCGCTGGTCAGAGCTGGTCAAGCGGAGGAATCCTCCATAAGGCAAAGAGTCCCTACTTTGTCTTATAATTTTAAAGAAAACTAAAGAAGAATGGAAGAAAAGAATAACAGATCCTGAGAGAGGCGGAGAAGAGGAAGAGATTGAGGAAAGGTAAGTTCGGCATGACAGTGCCGCTTTAATGGTAACATCAGCTGTTATGTACATGTAGACCTGTTTAAATGCATCCAGACATCTTTTTGTTTTCCAATCTATTTCCATTCTGTTAGATTAATAATAGAGAAAGAGGCATTTGAACCAGAGCTTCATGGTATATGCCTTTTTTTTTTTTAGCTTTAAGTACAGCAGATATAATTTGATGTCTTCTCCAGCCTGTTTATGCAAGCTTACATATTGTCTTAACAGGGCCAGCAATATGCTATTTGTTTGCACCGAAGGTATATAAGAAAAAAATTCATTCTTAACATTGAAACATATGTAACCTTCATTTTTTTTTATTTTAAACAGTAGCTTTTGAACCTGGTGCTGATTTGCTTATTTACAGCAGGATTGGAAACAGGAACCTGTCATATATAGTTGCATTCTTCACCAAATGTGCACTTGCTGTGTGTCGTCTGTGTGTGTCATGTATGTGCGGTGTGCGTGCTGGCTGTGTGTCATCTATGTGTGGCATGTCCTGGCTGTGTTAATGTGTGTAGTGTGTACTGGCGGTGACATGAGCGTGTGGTGAGTAATGATTGTGCTTGGTGCAAGTAAAACCTCCTGCCCCTTTTAGTCGTGTTGTTGCGTAAGTGTGTATACTAGGGTAGGGACTAGGGGTTTGAGTATCGTCTATGTGTGAGTGGTCTATAACCCAAGGTATTTGTGCCCGAGCCGTGTTGAGACAGGGTTCTCGAAGATTGTAGTGGAGGTCTATGTGAGTAAAAGAATGGACCATTCAGGGCGGTTGCTACGCCTCTTAACCCTGAGACATTGGGGGGGGGGGTTTAGGGGCAGTCTGCCGCCGTGGTGCCTTAAAGGCACAGGGTCAAGTACGACCTGACGTTGTAAGAGATAAGGATCTGAATGTAAACAGGTTATACATAACTTGGTATAGTACGTTAGACAGGAGCCTAAAGCATATAAAACTTAAAGAACAATAACAAGAACTGGCGGTCTTTTGTTTGAACAGTCCAGGTTTCAGGGAATGGGTTCTTGGTGCAAGTTGTCCTCCCCGATAGCGTTGTTGGAAAGTCCCAGTGTGTTCAGCAAGGCCGGTCCTTCTTCCTCGTTGGTGATTTTATAGTGTTGTTCGCCTTTGGTCACCCACAGCGTTCTGGGGGTTGCCCATCTGTACATCAAACCCGCTGTTCGCAGGGTGGTGGTTACGGACTGCATACTCTTGCGCCATGCTAGTGTGTCTCTGCATAAGTCCTGAAAGAACGTGATTTGATGAGTTTCAAAGTCATATGGCGTTTTCCCTTTTATGGCTGTTATTAGGGCTATTTTATCTGTGATGGTTTGGCACCGTAGGATTATGTCACGTGAGGCCGACTTGGGTGCCTTTTGGGGTTTAGCTATGCGATATACGCTGTTGAATGTAAAATGCTTTGCCTGCTTGTTGGGATGAGCGAGGCCACCAAGCGTCTTACAAAATGGGGTAATTCTTCCAATGGTACTGACTCCGGGACCCCCCTGATCTTGACATTTTTCCTCCTACCCCTATCGTCAAGGATGTTTACTTGCCTGGCGACAGTAGCTTGTGTTGTTTGCAACTGGGCCACCGTGTCTTTCAGTGAGTTCAGGGCTTGGCTCAGGTCTTTCACTTCTTTTTCCGTGGCCTGTGTTCGGGCCGACACTGTCTGTACCTCTGCTGCCAGCCCCTTCAGGTCAGCTTGCCACATTATTTGCAGGTTACTTTGGAGTCCCATTAACATGGTCTGGATGTCCAGTTTTGTCGCTGGGGTTATTCCACTAGTGGCTTGTGCATTCGAGGTGCCTGCAGTGGTCTCAGCTGTGCTGTATACTGAGTCCTCATCGTCAGACCTCTTAGGTGAGGTTGCCGTGGGAGCCTGGGCCTGTGCGGGTGGAGGGTGCTGCAGCATGTTGCCAATGTCCCTGTTAGGCGTGGGGGTACTTGCGGTCGGCTTGTTGGACCTCCATCCCATACCTGAAGTTGCGTGGGGGTCTGCCTCTATTAACTGCGGGCTTTGTTCCAGCCATGTTGTAAGCTCCCTGGTGAGGTACTGGTCACGTGTGCGATAGGCCCCTTGCTCCGGCGTTTCGTGCCCGACGGTTGAAAAAAAGGCATCTGCGTGTTCAGCAGGGTGCCTGGAAGCTAGGCCCGTCGTTGGTTCAGGTCGATGGGTTACAGGTGTGCCCCTTTTTGGGAGCTTTTGCGCCAGCCGTGCTGAGCGTTCGGAAATGGCGACTGCCTTGGTGCGCGGTTGGCTCCGCCCCCCTCCATTTTAGTTTTAGTCGTATTTTAGTCATGTGAATTATTTCAGTTTTTAGTCTAGTTTTAGTTGACTAACTCTCCAGTAGATTCTAGTCTACACAAGTAAAATCTAATGGGTTTAGTTAAATCCTCTATCTGTCTCTTTCGAGATTTATGCATATCTCTTTCTCCATTTGTATTTGGGATATCAGCTGTTTTTTTGCTTTATACCAATTTGATATATTAGTTGATTTCCAATTCTGTGTAATAATCAGTTTAACTGCTAAAATGGTATGTGTTATTAAAATCTTATGAGCTTAAAACATTTTAGGCCAATACATATGAAGAAGTACTTCTTTTGGGGACCAATTTATTTTGATTTTAGTTAAATTTAGTAGCCATTTATAAGAGTCAGACCGTATCCCTTGATTTGGTCGCACTCCCACCAGATGTGCAAATATGTCCCCCTCTCTCTATTACATCTCCAGCATATATCTGTAGAAGTTGGGGAAATATTAGCATTTCTGGTTGGGACCCAATACCATCTGTCGGCAATCTTATATTGTATTTCCAACAGATTTAGACAATGAACATAAGATGAGATGCTATCCAATGTTGTATTCCATTCTTCATTGTCTATATGCACTCTTAGATCTTTCTCCCATTTAAATATTGGTGGCGTTTTAATTATTGGATCTATAGCTTGTATTAGGGTTCTTGCTCTAGAAAATGCTTTATTCACTTCAGTTTTAGTCTAGTTTTAGTAGACTAAATCTCCAAAATTTTAGATGACTAAATGTGACAAAAATAGTTAGTTGACGAAATTAGAAATTAACACTGTCCTACACTGTCCCTAACAGGACCACAGTTACAGTTGCAATTAAATAAATATCTTAATATATTTACACCGATAACTGTGGAAGAAGTCAAAACAAATCTGATTGAGTAGAACAGGGCCAGACCTCTGTCACAGAAAACCCCTACATTGCTGGACAAAGGAAGTTCCTGTAGATGACATTGGTGAGACATCACAGTATAGGCAGATCCATAACTTTTGGCTAAGCTCCACTTTTGGGGCACAGAAGAGATGCCCTATGGATTTCAAAGGGCCTTGGGTACACCCTAGTAGTAGTGCGGAACTCATAGGCTAGCCTTTAGACCCCTGTGCCCCTCCAAGGCCTCCCCTCATCAAAAACCTCCCATTCTTATTAACCCCAAAACAAACAGAGCTGATAAAGGTTAAGGGGAGACATGTGGAGTAACTGGGACAGAATAGGTGGATGATTGGATTATGGTGGTGAAAGAGGGAGCATGGGTCAGAAGAAGAGAGTAACTGGGATAGGATTGTTAGACCAGGGGGTAACTGGAGTAGAAGAGTGAGCTGATGGGGTTATATGGCTGAAGCAGGGAGTAACTGGGGCAGGATATGGGGGTTGCAGCATGAAGTCACTGGAGCAGGATAGTGGGCTGTACCAGGGAGTAACTAGAGGAGAAAATGGTGGACAATAGGTGGATGATTGATTAAGAGGGTGAAAGAGAGAGTATGGGTCTGAAGAAGAGAGTAACTGGGGTAGGAGTTTTGGAGCAGGTAGTAACTTGAGCAGGATAGTGGGCTGATGGGGTTTTAGGGCTGAAGCAGGACATGGGGGTTGGATTAGGAAGTAACTGGAGCAGTATTGTGGGCTGGAGCATGGAGTAACTGGAGCAGAAAGTAGGGCTAAACTATATACAGTGAAACCTCGGAACTCGAACGTTCCTGTTCACGAACAATTCGGTATTCAAAATAAAATCTTGATTAAAAAATGTCTCAGTACGCGAACGATCCTCGGTACCCGAACACGTCACGGGGCATTTACCTCTATGGTAATCTCGTTGGTAACCTTGTTGGTACCTTGTTAGTATGACGCATTGCCATTCCATTATGTCAGCCGCACAGCTCCATTCTGCCAGCAAAAGCTCCATTCTTGCAGCAAACAGCTCCATTCAGTCAGCGGAGCTCAATTCAGTCTTCCAATATAGTTCAATTCAGTCAGCAAACAGCTCAATTCAGTCTTCAAGTAGAGCTCCATTTTGCCAGCAAAAGCTCCATTCAGTCAGCAGAGCTCCATCCAGTCAGCAGAGCTCAATTCAGTCTTCTAATACAGTTCAATAACCAAAAAATAAAGTGCGCTGTGCCTTTAAGACCAATATTAGTGAATAATTTTCACACAAATATTAAAAAACAATAATAACTTTTCAAAAGGTTATATAAAGTGCACTGTGCTTGAACACTACAAATCAAATTAAGTGATATGAATATCACATACATATGTGATATCTTAAAAGTGCATTGGTGTCAAAACACATAAGTGCTAAATGAAAAATAAACTCACTTTTAAAAGTTTTGTGGTTGCTTCTGTTAACACTTCAGTGATATACTCAAAGAAAACAGAAAAAAACTCATAGGGCAATATGCATAAAATTAAAATACTGAAATTATACATCAAAACACTCACAAGAGAATTTAGTCTGCTCTGAACTGTATTGGCATCTCGATATATAGAGGCTTGAGGCTGTGATGGTAGTTAAAATCCTTTATTAGACACTCCAATCATTAAAAGTAGTTGTCTGGCTGTATGTCCTTCTCCTCACCGGTGTGGGATTAGTGGGCGGATCTGATGAAGCTGAGCACGTCGGCGAAACGCGTCATCACGCTCTGACGTCATTACGTCTAACGGCCGTAAGCCCCGCCTCCCGGAACAAGTGTGTGAGATAGCAGCCCTGAGAGCCTGAAAAGGACCGACGGAATTGTTTGGGACTATACCACACCGGTTATTTTATGCCTCCCCCTGGGTGTGGCCTGTATGTGTACACTTGTAATAAAAGCCAGGCTGGATGTGCCAGTCCAGAATTCCTGTTTTACCCTCAAAGTGAAGTGTCGTCTCATTATTGGGGGAAGGATTTATTGCATGCTGTTCCAGTTGACTGCTAGGAGTGTAAGCCTATTTGTATGGTTCCTATTCAACGGTCTACAGCATTCCTATGCTTGAGAAGATTCATATGCTGCATCGGTTCGGTGATTGTGGTGTCTGCCAGAGTGCTTGGAGTCCTCAGGAAGCGCTAGGAGCATCCTTTAACGGAGGTACCCAGTCGGGGAGCCAGGCGATCCGTTACAGTGGTGGCAAGCGGTGGGATGGCGTCCTAGTGTGAGGTAAAGCAGCTCGGAGACACAGTTCGTTTGGATTACAAAGTGAGGGCAACGCTAGTACCCGTACAGCGCCCCTATCTACAAAAGAAGCAACTTCAGCAGAGCAAGCATGGCGCCCAGTTACAGTCAAGAGGAGTTTGACGCTATGTTGAAAATGCTGCTGGCTTTCTTTGGACCAGAACCCCCGGAGGAGAAATACATACAGAGCACAAGGAAAGTAGCGGCAGCGTATCTGCAGGGTATAGCAGATTTGGACAAAAATGGAGCTGAAGGTGTCGTCCTTCCTCCCCAGCGGCGGCCTACGGTTCAGGGAGAGGAGCCTGTTATCCCCTCTCCCCAGCGGCAGCGCAGCTCACCAAGGGGAGACAGTAAGCCCCACACCAGCACAGATGGGACCGTGGTCTCTGCGCCCAAGTTACAGGGAGCTGAAGGGGCCGTCCTTGCTCCCAGCGGCAGTCTACGGTTAAGGGAGAGGAGTTTGTTACCCCCTCTCCCCAGCGGCAGCTTAGCCCACCAAGGGGAGACACTAAGTTCCCCGCTGGCACAGATGGAACCAGGGTCTCTGCGCCCAAGCTACAAGGAGTACGGACAGTCAGTCCTACTTCCCAGCGGCAGCCTAGCCCACCAAGGGGAGATGTTAAGCCCCACAACAGTGTAGATGGGACCACCGGGGATAGGGACCGTCTGTCCTGTTTCCTAACAGCTTTTGGTTCCCACACGGCTTCCAGTAGTTGCAATATTTCAGCTGCGTACTTAACTTCTTTACCCTCTGAATTCAATAGTCCTCTTTCTTTATACAAAGCTCCATGGGCATGAGTGGTTAAAAACGCATACTTGGAGTCCGTGTAGATGTTCACTCTTAAACCTTCTGCCAATTGTAACGCTCGTGTTAGTGCAATTAATTCTGCCTTCTGTGCCGATGTTCCTTTTGACAATGGCCGAGCTTCTATCACCTTGTCTATGGTAGTCACTGCATATCCTGCATAGCGAATCCCTTCTTTCACATAACTACTGCCGTCCGTATAATACTGGACATCAGGGTTCTGCATAGGAAAATCACGAAGGTCCGGTCTACTTGAGAACACTTCATCCATCACCTCCAGGCAATCATGTTGACTCTCAGTAGGTTCTGGCAAAAGGGTAGCTGGATTCAAGGTATTAACAGTCTCTAAATGCACTCTTGGGTTTTCACACAACATAGCTTGATACTTAGTCATGCGGCTATTACTAAACCAATGATTGCCTTTATAGTCTAGCAACGTTTGTACTGCATGCGGGACTCGCACGTAGAGTTCCTGACCCAGAGTGAGCTTATCAGCTTCGGCTACCAGCAGGGTGGCGGCAGCTACAGCTCTTAGACAAGGTGGAAGACCACTGGCCACTGCATCCAGTTGTTTGGACATATATGCAACAGGTCTTTGCCATGATCCCAAGTACTGTGTCAATACTTCCACAGCCATTCTTCTTTGCTTGTGTACATATAAGTAGAATGGACGTGTATGATCAGGTAGACCTAATGCTGGGGCACTCATCAAAGCCTTCTTCACATCTTCAAATGCCTTTTGCTGTTCAGGGGTCCACAGGAAGGGATCGTGTTCTGTACCTTTTATAGCTGCATAAAGAGGTTTCGCCAATATCGCATAACTGGGAATCCATATCCTACAGAAGCCTGCTGCCCCCAAGAATTCCCGCACTTGTCTTCTATTCTTGGGTATTGGTATTTGACATACAGCTTCTTTTCTCTCTGGCCCCATTATCCTTTGACCTTCAGAGATATGGAATCCCAGATACTTGACAGTTGGCTGACACAACTGAGCTTTCTTCCTGGACACCTTGTATCCTGCCTGGATGGACTTGAAATCCAGTAAGTCTTGACTTAAAGCTGATCCAAATAGGGTGGGTGAATTTTTAAACCCTTGGGGCAGTCTTGTCCAAGTCATCTGGCGTTTCGAGCCCGTTACAGCATTTTCCCATTGGAATGCGAAGATACACTGGCTTTCCGCAGCAATTCGAAGGCAAAAGAAGGCATCTTTGAGATCTAAGACAGTGAAATAGGTAGCCCCGCCCGGAATTAAAGCAAGCAGGTTATATGGATTGGGCACAACTGGGTGTATACTTACGACCGCATCATTGACTGCTCTCAAGTCCTGCACAGGGCGATACTCATCTGTACCGGGCAACAATGGGGTGTTCCAGGGGGAAGTACAGAATTTTAGGATACCATACCGTATGAACTTATCCAAATACGATTGTATATTCTTCTTGGCCTTTTGTGGGATATGATATTGCCTTAAGCTCACTGGATAGACCCCAAGTTTCAGTTCGATTCGAATTGGTGGGATATTGCGAGCAAGTCCTGGTGGGTTGTTCTCTGCCCACACTCCTGGTATATTAAACAAGGATTCATCACTCTTAGGGTTTTGGCTAGTCAACGCTGTATAAAGTCGCCACTCTTCTTCCTTTGGTACAGATATTGTCATTATACCTGAAGGTCCATTGAACTTTAAAGATGTTGTTCCATTTGGTAGAAACGTTATCTGCGCTTGTAGTTTTGACAACAAATCACGTCCTAACAGTTGGACTGGACATTCAGGCATATAAAGGAATTGATGTTTTACTACATGGCCTCCCAATGTACAGAGTCGACTTTTTTTTTTTTTTTAAATTCTTTATTTTTCTTGTGCATAGATTGACAACTAGCGTGTAGCGCCACAACAGCGTCTACAAGCAATTCCATAACATTATACAGTGTGGCATTTTAGACGGCACATTTTTGTATTATATGAAGATAGCAAAGCTCTTAAACAGCGCTTACGTAATAAAACATGCTAAGCTAGACATGCATAAGACAGATCTGGTTATGAGATGCATATTATTGGTTAACTGCGCGTTTTTAACTATAATTATCGCTTAGCAAGCATAAAGTATAATAAGAAAATAAATTTTGCTTTTGTTAAATACGTTAAGGCAATATGCATAGGGATATACAGCCCCCTAGGTCAGATTGGGTTTGCCTGAGATCGCCTTTCAATATTGAACTGCCTATGTTCCTAGCCTATAGAAGGAGAGAATCACGTGGTTCTGTTCTCAGGATCACATATATGCAATTTTTAAATTAACAGGATAATTCAAACGTATATGAGTCATAATATGCAAGGGGAACATTTGCATTTAGAGGGAACTAAAAAGAAAAAAGACAAAGTAGAGGTGTGTTTTGCTATGGAGTGGTCGGCAGTTTACTCAGCCTGTGCCCGTAGAGGGGGGGGGACACTGTCCTTAGCCAGCTGGAAACAGGAGTCCATCTCGGTCACCCAACCCCTTCCCTGGAGGCTGGATATGTGCGCTGGGAGTGAGGGCAGGCGAGGTAGTCGGTGGTGAGAGCAGTCAGGAGGCTGGTGTTGCGTGCAGGAGCCCTGTTGCCATGCAGCGGTAAGGTGTTCTTCCCGCCAGCTTTCGGATCCGGTGCCCGTTTCATGGTGTCTCGCTTCGGTGATCCCGTTGTGGCCCTGCAGGTTCTTTTTAGGTGATGGCAGGTAGTGCCCTCAGGTCTGTGGGTAGGTGCTTGGTGGCAGCCCCTGTTCCTCTGCTTGCGTGGCCCGCTTACCCTGGGCTTCACCCGTCTCCTCCGCCTTTCATCAGAGTATGACTTATGAGCCTGCCGACTGATCAAGCTTGGTGTGTAGCGGGGAGGGTGAGGTGGGTCAGGTGGCGGTTTCGCGGTTCGTGGTCTGCTCTCGAGCCTCTTCCAGAAGGCTGTGAATAGCCTATCAAGGCGGACCTCTAGCGGCTCCAGTTGGTCCCATGTGGTGGGGGTCCATGTGGAGTCCGCCATCTTGTCCACTGCTGCGAGTCTCAGTCGTTTTCGGGTTACCCCGTCGTCGTTTGGCAGCAGGTATTGGGTAGCTGGGACCGGGATAACCCCCGCCGGTCCATAGGGGGGGGAACGTGAGCCCAGTCTCTTTCTGTAAGCCGTCGCTGGCGGTGGGGGAGCGGCCGCCTCCTCCACGCCAGCCTTGCTTGTAGGCCTCGGGTTGCGGTGCTGGGTGTTCTGCAGTCGATGCCTGGTGTTTGGCACCAACTCGTAGCCCTTGTCAGCAGCTCTTTGTTGGTGGCCCATTGGACGAGTTTTGGGTCGTTTTGATGCTTTTTATACGGCAGATTTGGCGTTTGGAGCGGGAGCAGTACTGACCTGCGTCCGCTCGGCTCTGCGTCCAGGCCCCGCCCCCCAGAGTCGACTTTTAAGAACCGGTTTAGCAGCACTCCTTCCAGTTGCTCCTATTACGGTGATAGTTCTTCCAGATGGAGGAGCAACTAGGTCAGTCACCACCGAATGTTCAGCACCAGTGTCTATCATGAAGGCACTCCTTTTTCCCCCTATTGCTACATCGACCATAGGCTCCGCTCGGTATCAATAGTCCTCCATGACTGTGTCCGCCAAACCTACAAAGTCCCTATCTTCTCTATCGCGGGGTCTCTGCGCTGCTGGATAATACCTATCCCCACTAACGCTTCCTCTATTATTACCACTATTTTCTCCAGGGCCTCCTCTGCCTCTCGCTCTGCCTCTATAATTATTACTATACCCTGCCCTAGGTCTGTCTCTCTCATACTGTTCCCTTTGTGGACACTCACTTCTCCAATGCCCTTCTTCCCTACAGTACGCGCATTGGTTCCTACTCAAAGGTTCCCTATTCCATTTACTCTCGCCTTTATCCGTTCCCCTATACACTTCCTTTTCCCTCCTATCTACGCCTGCGATAGCTACCGCTAGCATATCTGCTTTCCTACGCATCTTTCGCTCTTCCTCCTTCTTCGTCTCTGTCTCCCTATTCATGTATACTTTATTAGCTATTTCTATTAGTTGGGTTATAGACATCCCTACGAACCCTTCTAACTTCTGCAGCTTGCGCTTTATATCTCCGTAGGCTTGGCTGACAAAGGCAGAGTTAACCATCCGGGAATTCTCAGGAGCCTCTGGATTAAAGGGGGTATACAAACGGTATGCCTCCAATAATCGGTCATAAAAGACACTGGGCGATTCATCACATTTCTGTAACACCTCAGCCGTCTTAGACATATTAATCGCCTTCTTCCCTCCGGCTTTCATGCCAGCAATAATAGTGTCCATATATGCTTTTAAATGGGCCATGTCTGCGCCATTGACATTCCATCCCGGATCAGTGTTTGGATAATGTGCTGTGGCCCATGCTGCCGGGTTGGCCTGATTTTGTGTACGGGCCACTTCTTCCAGCGCTTTAATTGCCGCTTGGTTTATCCTTGTCCTTTCCTCGTTATTAATTAATGTCATAAGCAGTTGCTGGCAATCAGCCCAAGTGGGATTATGTGTTTGGACTATGGAGGTAAACAAATCCGTCATGGCTTGAGGCTTTTCGGTGTATGAGGAGTTATGGGTCTTCCAGTTAAATAGATCAGTTGTAGTGAAGGGTACATAAACAAAGACGGGATCAGCTTGTTGTATCTGGCCATCCCCGTTGATGTGTGTCGGGCCTGGTGTCAGTCGGAGAGGCATTTGATAATGTCGGGGTTGAAGGGTACCGGTCAGTTGTCGGGTTAGTATGGGGCTTCGTTTGGAAACGTCAGTTAGGGGTTCCGGTCGAGGGGTAGTAAGACAAGGGGATGCTTTACTGAGGGGGAGGTCGGTGAGTAAAATATTCCGGGCCGGGCTAGGAGGAGCCTGACCAGGAACTAGAAATGGCGCCAAATCTGGGTAGGTGGAATTAACAGAGTTAGGTACCGGAAGGGGAGGGTTTAAAACAAGGGGGTTGGGCTCTGAGCTAGAGGAAGGGGTAGGTGGGGACAACGGGGCAAGGGGAGGAGCGTTACCAACAGCACCTCCTCTTCCTCTTCCGGTGGAGGAGGAATAAGGGGGCGGCATGGGGATCTTGGACTCAGGAGGCGTGTCCAAAATGGGCATAATTACGGCCTTAGTGGACAAGCGAGTTCGAGCCACCATGAGGCGACATTGTTCCTCGTGGCATATCCGGATCCATTTTGGCGAGTCATTTACGGCCTGCTTCCAACAATCAATATATGGAAACTGGCCGTAAAGTTCAGGCCTACCTGATACAGCCACGTGTACACGCTGTACCAGATTAGGATCCAAACTGCCACGTGGTGGCCATGCGACAACCAAAGTAGGCCATTCCCTACTACATAAAGTAGTCAGGCGTGTTGGAGACATCTTTACCCCAAAATCATATACAGTGTATCCCTTTTTAAAGTTTTTCAGCATGCATCCTAAGGGATCCATCACCGTTGAATCTGACGCACCCATACCAACAATGAAGCGTCGTCTCCAACAGAAACTAAACAAACACTCTACCAACGGTCACACCCGTTCCCTCGGCAACAGCACCACGTGGTACAATTACTAAGCGAAACGCACACAACAAAACACTCAGGGAATTCCCGTACACACACAGCTGTTACACCAGTCACTAAGTAACTAATACTGTGTCTTTTGGCGAAACTATACAGTCACCCACGCTATAATTCCCCATATCTGAATTACCCGTCTATAACATACCCCAGTAACATCGTCTTTACAAACAGTAGTTATAGTACGGTTAGCATTGGTTAGAGTACAATTTAAAGTCACAGTTCAAGTAGTAATGGTTATGGTGTTAAACATACAACATAGACGACAGTTATTAGTAGTTATTTACAGTATCAGTAATTATACATGGTTATGGTACCGTGCGCTATAATACAGTTACACACTATTCACACTCTCGCTAGACGGCAGAGCTCATGCTATCTAGCAAGATATACACGCTACTACAACAATCTTTAACACATTTACAATTCCCAACTAATCTATTGGCCAGTACCTTGATGGACTACCTAAAACTATCTACATCCGTTTTGGTTAGCCACACTGCCCAAGCACCACATATAGCGAACTAGAGGGCGGAATTTACAACAGAACCCTCTTAGTCTATATACTCTATCAAAAGTCTAGTGGGTTCCAAATTTACACGCCTTCCCACTTAGCCAAGATAGGTTGAGATCTAGCGAACCGAATTTACACAGGCGCCGCTTAGTCTCCCGGTCCCTCCGACCTAGCGAACGTAATATACACCCTAGAACGCTAGTCTAGACAAGACACCGGTGTCCGGCTTGGGCTATTTACACCAGAACAACGCCTGACTCCAAACCAAAATGAAACGGGCTAACTACAGGGCGTTTAATTGAGAGGTGCACCTTCGCTCCTTCCCTCCACTGGAGGGGGCAGATTCCAAATAAACCCTTATGGGCCTACCGCACAATCGGTATCCAATACCCCTAGTGGGTCCACCGTCTAAAACAGCGGTCGTCTTACCTCCTCGTTCCTGAACCTGAGTTCACACTCATCGACGGGGACACCCCAGCACTTACTACATAGAGGCCGATGATCTCCTGGACAACAGACCAGTGGCGCCGAGACGAAGGGAGGTCCACGCAGAAGTTCAGGGGTGCAGCCGTAGAGAGCGTGGGCAAAGATAGACCGTCTCACGCCTCTGCTTCTCAGCTACCGTTGAACGATGAGCTTCCCGGCCAATGCACCAAATGATACCGGAGAAACTGACGGAAGCCAAGCACAGAGAAGTGGACACAGGTTTCTTCAGGAAGGAAGAGATTCTTTATTCGATTCACCGACCGGGACTCAGAGGGACTAATGTCACCAAAATACAACAAGATCTGAGCCCCGAACAATAGTGTAGGCTCCTTATATAGGCATGTAACTCCTCCCATAATAAGCTCCACCCACACATACTCTTACCCAATCAATCGAACAAGAACTAACTTCCTGTTTGAACACATGGCTCGCCCAGCACAATGGAGGAGGGCAATACTATATCCTGTATTCTCGCACATGCTCCGTACACTACTGATTGTATCTTTGCCACGTGCAACCAACCGACCGATACACCAGTATATGCACGTACACATTCCACGTGGTAATCTCGGCCTACTAAATTTATTTTTACTGAGATTCCACCACAATACATAGAAACAAAGAAACATAGAATGTGACGGCAGATAAGAACCATTCGGCCCATCTAGTCTGCCCAGTTTTCTAAATACTTTCATTAGTCCCTGGCATTATCTTATAGTTAGGATAGCCTTATGCCTATCCCACGCATGCTTAAACTCCTTTACTGTGTTAACCTCTACCACTTCAGCTGGAAGGCTATTCCATGCATCCACTACCCTCTCAGTAAAGTAATACTTCCTGATATTATTTTTAAACCTTTGTCCCTCTAATTTAAGACTATGTCCTCTGGTTGTGGTAGTTTTTCTTCTTTTAAATATAGTCTCCTCCTTTACTGTGTTGATTCCCTTTATGTATTTAAATGTTTCTATCATATCCCCCCTGTCTCGTCTTTCCTCCAAGCTATACATGTTAAGATCCTTTAACCTTTCCTGGTAAGTTTTATCCTGCAATCCATGAACCAGTTTAGTAGCCCTTCTTTGAACTCTCTCTAAGGTATCAATATCCTTCTGAAGATATGGTCTCCAGTACTGTGTACAGTACTCCAAGTGAGGTCTCACCAGTGTTCTGTACAATGGCATGAGCACTTCCCTCTTTCTACTGCTAATACCTCTCCCTATACAACCAAGCATTCTGCTAGCATTTCCTGCTGCTCTATTACATTGTCTGCCTACCTTTAAGTCCTCAGAAATAATCACCCCTAAATCCCTTTCCTCAGATGTTGAGGTTAGGACTCTATCAAATATTCTGTACTCTGCCCTTGGGTTTTTACGTCCAAGATGCATTATCTTGCACTTATCCACATTAAATGTCAGTTGCCACAACTCTGACCATTTTTCTAGTTTACCTAAATCATTTGCCATTTGGCTTATCCCTCCTGGAACCTCAACCCTGTTACATATCTTAATATCATCCGCAAAAAGACACACCTTACCATCAAGACCTTCTGCAATATCACTAATAAAAATATTAAAGAGAATGGGTCCAAGTACAGATCCCTGAGGTACCCCACTGGTGACAAGCCCAAGCTTCGAATATACTCCATTGACTACAACCCTCTGTTGCCTGTCACTCAGCCACTGCCTTACCCATTCAACAATATTGGAATCCAAACTCAAAGATTGCAGTTTATTGATAAGCCTTCTATGTGCAACAGTGTCAAAAGCCTTACTGAAATCTAGGTAAGCAATGTCTACTGCACCACCCTGATCTATAATTTTAGTTACCCAATCAAAAAAATCAATAAGATTAGTTTGGCATGATCTCCCTGAAATAAACCCATGTTGTCTCTGATCTTGAGATCCATGTGTTTTTAGATGTTCAACAATCCTATCCTTTAACATGGTTTCCATCACTTTCCCCACTACTGAAGTAAGGCTTACTGGCCTATAATTGCCCGACTCCTCCTTATTACCTTTCTTGTGAATGGGCACAACATTCGCTAACTTCCAATCTTCTGGGACTACTCCTGTTAACAATGATTGGTTAAATTGGTTCAGAGAAAAGGCAGTGTTTACATTACAGCCTAAGGATACCTCTGGCCACTCCTCAGATAGCTACTAGAGGTGCTTCCTGGGGCAGTGCTACACAGTGTGCAGCATTGCCATTCAGTGTCTCCACCCTCTGCATAGAGACGCTAAACTTTGATTCAGTGCATCTCTATGAGGAGATGCTGACTGGCGATGGCTGTGTTTGGCTTGTGCTGGCTCTGCCCCTGATCTGCCTCCTTTACAAGCTCAACCAATCCAATGCTTTCCTATTTGAAAGCATTGTGATTGGCTCAGAACACCACTTCTGATGATGTCAGACAAGGATGCAGATAAGGGCCAGGTCAAACAGCAGCAGACTGCAATAAAGGTAAGATGCTTACTATATTTAGGGGGGACAGGGGGCTATATGGTGTTTTTAACACTATAGGGTTAGGAAAACATTTTTGTGTTCCTCACCCTATAGTGTTCCTTTAAATAAAATGTATAATTTTCAAAAATGAATTGGGTATACATGCACATTTTGAACTGATCTGAAATCAATCAGCATTGCAGATATTACAAAAGAGGCAATCAAGAAGGGTGAGAATACTTTTTTTATGGTACTGTATATAAAAACATCTATTACCGCGCTCTATTCATGAAAGTCCCTTTGATTTTATGAAGCCACCTTGTGCACACACCACTGACAGATATCAGTTATGTGTGTAAGGTGTTAGTGTGTGCATAGACTATGTGTAATTCATAAATATATATATATATATATATATATATATATATATATATATGTAGAAAGGCCATTAGGCCTGAATTTGTGGGAGGAGTAAGTCCCCTACTTAAACTTCCAGCCCCTACTCACCTCTGCCATTCAAGTTGATTGCTGGCTGTCTATCGCCATAGCAACTAGCACTTCCCAGCGTGCAACGTTATACATGCTGCCGCTGGGAGGCGAGGAGAAGGACGGAGTTTGCTGACAGGTAGGGGAAGGGGAGACCGCGGGCGGCGAAGGACTGAGGGTGAGTGCTGCAACAGGACCCTGACATCAAGTTACCGGTCATAACCACTATCAAGGTTAGTATCTACTCATTACCAGTGGTGTATCCTGGTTTTGTGCTGCCCTAGGCAGGACAAAACAGAGGCGCCCCCCCTCCCCCCGCGCCACCCCCACCCAACCTTTCCCCCCGCCCCGCATTCTAAATACACACACACACATTCACTGACAGATACGCATACACTAGCTAACAGAAATACACACTCGCTAACAGAAACACACACACACTAACAGACACACTCACACTCAGTAACAGACAAACACACTCACTAACAGACACACACTAACAGACACACACTCACTCACTAGCAGACACAAACTAGCAGACACACACACTCACTAACATACACACACTAACAGACACACACACACACACTAACAGACACAGACACACACACTAACAGACACACACACTAACAGACACACACACTAACAGACACAGACACACTAACAGACACACACACTGACACACACACACACTAACAGACACACACACTAACAGACACACACACTAACAGACACAGACACACACTCACCCACCCACATTAACACATTTTTTAAAATTTACTTTTAAGACATTTTTTTAAAATTTATTTTCAAGACATTTTTTTTTTTTTAAGACATTTGTTTTTTATTTATTTTTAAGACATTTTTTTTTTATTTTTTTAACAATTTTTTTTTTTATTTAACACCCCCCCCCACAACCTCCTTACCTTTGGGAATGCTGGGGAGGGGGGTGTCTCTTCCTCCCTGGTGGTCCAGTGGCTGCTGGGCGATCGGGCGGCACTGCCTGGCGGGCGGCCGGCCGGCGAGGGAGCACTTCCCCTGAGCTGTCTGCTCAGCTCCCTCGCCAGCCGCAGAGTGAGGCTGGGAGCCGGAATATGACGTCATATTCCGGCTCCCAGCCTCACTCTGCGGCTGGCGAGGGAGCTGAGCAGACAGCTCAGGGGAAGTGCTCCCTCGCCGGCCGGCCGGCCGGCCGGCCAGTGCCGCCCAATCGCCCAGCAGCCCGCCGGCATGTCTGTTAGCCGCAAGGCTAACAAGACATTTGCCTTGGGCATTTGGGGGCGGCTTTCTTTGCCGCCCCCTGGAAAATGCCGCCCAAGGCAAATGCCTTGTTTGCCTCGCGGCTAATACGCCCCTGCTCATTACACCCATAATTGCCATTTGAACCCATAGAAGGTGCGTGAACTGGCTTACAGGGTCTAGGCTCCGGCCCTAGCTCACCCAAGTAAAATCCGGTCCTGCAAGGCCATCTCCCACCTCAACACGGAGGTACATCCCCACACCCAAATCATAGTTAGATGCCTCATTCGCCCTTCTACAGGGCTGCAGTCAGGGCCTCAGTTTTCACGGCCACACGTTTTGAATCTCTTAAACAGTCATCGAGAGGCCAACATCCCGCCACCACGTCTGTGGCAACAAACTTTCCTCGGCCAAATCAAAGATAGATCCTTTCACCGCCACTCGGTACTAGTAGGGCCTCATTGATGCTTCAGCACTAGCCTTACAGTCCAGTTCACCCAAAGCCCCCCCCCCACGTCTGTGGCAACAAACTTCCCTCGGAAGTTCTCTCCTTCGACCCTACTAAATCTAATTCACTAATTCATTTCTAGAATGTCTTAAGTACCAGCCCCCATCGACGAGTTGTCTGCCGAAGAGATTCCGTCCACTCCCATCAGACCCAAGTCTCCAGGCGAATCTTTAACCCCCTCTACTCCTACGTCATTGAGAGCATTGACTATTCCAAATATTACGACCGAACTTAGGCTCAGGGGCATCCCCTTTCCAGCTACGGCTAGAAAAGCGGAACTCTATAGACTGCTGACCAATCAGGCCCCCAAGCCTAGGCCTGGCACTCGCTCTCAAGGACAGTAATCAGGCACCGGCACAGCCACTCAGGACACCCTTGCAGCAATCCTGGCCAACCTGCAGACCCTGAACAACAGGTTATCTAAGGTGGAGAGTGCAATCGCCTCCCCAGGTAACTTCCCTGGCCTCTCAGCCCCCACCCCGGGGCTACAACACCACACTCCCCTGTACATCCCCCTCCAGCACCAGCCTCAGCTACAGCACCTTTTGTGTCACCAGCTCACTCCATCCCAGACTCCATCAGGAAAGAAATCCTATACAGGAAGGATGTGTGTCTGGTGTCACTACTCATTGCCTCTCAAGATGTGCTGGAGAACCGGGCATATAACTACTCAGTGGTGCTTAAAACAAGAGATCCTAGGCTTAACAAAAAACTATCCATACCGCAGTTTGTAATAGCTTTCGGGATATACCGTGACGTCATTTGCTCGGTATATCCCCACAGGAGAGAGGAACTAGACCTCTATCTTCACAAAGTGGGGGATTTGGGCATCAAGCATAGGCGCGCAGCCTATTGCATTAGGGTGTGCACCCTAAAGCACCAACACCCGCCGCATATATATATACTCACACACATACGCAATCAGAGAGGGCTGGTAACCTAAATAGTTAGTTTAACCCTATAGCGTCAGGATACCTGTTTGTGTTCCTGACACTATAGTGTTCCTTTAAAGATATGCTAATAATGTATCCATTGCAATATTTAGGTGAAATTAAATCCTTTCCTTAATATCTCAGTCAGCAATCAAAATCTTTGTAGCAGTTTAAAAATAAACACAAAAATGAATTATCTCTGTTCCTGGATAGAAATGTAAAATGTCCTGTGTGCAATGTTTCTTTTGATGAAAGGTTCTTATAAGATGAATCATCTGCTGCTTTATTAGATCAGCTTAGACCAAGGGACCATGGTGAAAATTCTCATAAGCAGTTTTTTCATATTACCAGTGAACTGCATCCAGGGACTTATAGCACCATAACCACTGTAGCACACAACAGGGGTTATGATGAATAGTGTCTCTTTCAGTCAGGGTAGGCACCCACATAATCCCCTCATCTAATGTTGGCTGCCAGTTCACAATTATGACCCTTCCCCCCCAAAAACATCATATTCATAAAATATATTAGGCTACCTATATATTGTACCAAGGCATTATTAGAATTTTTATTAATTTACACAACATTTTTTTTTTACTTTTTGACAATGATACAATGAACATTATATCGATGTAATGACCGGACGATTTATAGGCTTATTATGGCATTTACAGTTTCAAATGTTTATTGTAGTTAGTAAGAAATAAAAGAAAGTCTTTTTTTCTCATTACAATAAACATTTGAAACTGTAAATGCCAAAAAAAAGGCATGCTGCAGGATTCAGGAAGGGAGGAGAAATAAACTGTACGTACCGTTCTTGGAGAAGACGCTGCTGCGCTATGACCCGGCCGGGCCTCACCTCACCCTAGCGTTTCTGTGACTCCGCCTCCGCGTGACATAACGTGGCACGCCGTGCACGCTACTGGGGAGGTCTGGAGGAGGAGCAAGTCCATCCTTTACTATGCGGCGATACCGCTCGCATAGTGAGGGATCGGATGGGAGGAAAAAAGTTTGCAGTGCAGCACGGAGGTGGCGGAGCCTCAATTTTGAGGCTTGATTAGGCTTGATTAGGGTGTGCCCAGGCATAGTGAGGGATCGGATGGGAGGAAAAAAGTTTGCAGTGGAGCACGGAGGTGGCGGAGCCTCAATTTTGAGGCTTGATTAGGGTGTGCCCAGGCACACCTGGCACACCCCGCGCGCACGCCTATGGCATCAAGTACGGGGGCTCTTCTTTTTATGATTACCATAAATCAGTATCAGCGAAGGTGGCGACCCATCTGAAGCAGTTTAATAGTAGAATTGACTGGTGTCAGATGGATACTGAATTATTCTGTCGCCACTTCGCTGGTCTGAGGCCTCCATCTTGTGCCGTATGTAATTCCACATCCCATACGGCTGATTTGTGCCCCTCTGAAGCTGATCCATCCACCTCCACTCCCACCCCTCAACCCCTCGACCCACTGGGTGGCCAACGGGATAAACTGGGTAGACCCATCTCCTTCTTAGGCAAAGCACAGGTGTGCAACAATTTTAATGCAGGGTCCTGCAGCTTCCGCGCCTTTAGGTTGTTGCACATCTGCTCTATCTTCTTCAGGACACACACTAAGACCATGTGCCCGGACAGGTTGTCCCCATCATCATTTCAACTGGTATCAACGCTTGGCTAAGCAAAACGAACATAACAAACGCATTCAAATTACTACCCATGCACCCATCACTCTGGTATCTGCACGGTGGCGAGACAGATACTACTTTTCCACACGACTCACTTTCAGGTCTAGAAGCAGCCCCAAACTGTTTGATATATATTCGCAGAAACACTATGCTGGCTGCTTCTAAACGTTCTCAGGTGTCACTCAGTCATTCACTATTTGGACGACTTCCTACTGATAGAACCAGGCGCACGTACACCCACTGATATCTTTAGCACCTCATCATTTTATTCCACACTCGGGGTACCCTTTTCACCCTCCAAAACCAGCGGCCCCACTAACAAACTAACCTTCTTGAAGATCGAGTTGGACTCTGGTACCTTCAGAGCCAGCCTTCCCCCCGACATATTGGCCCGCTTGAGAGGGGAGATAAACATGTTCCTGCAGAATGATGCATGGACCATAAGGGAACTTCAGTCCATTTTGGGGTCCTTGTATTTTGCGATGCGCATCATTCCGCAGGGTAGGTCATTCGTGTCCAGGCTTCTCTGTCTGCTTCACGGGGTACCAGACTCCTGCCCAATTTCATTGGATCAGCACACCAAGGCTGACCTACTCATGTGGGGGAAGTTTTTGGCTGAGTGGAACGGTATCTCCATGTTTATCCCTCCTCTCTGTGACTCCTCACTCGTCATTCACACAGACGCTGCAGCCAACACGGATTTCGCAGCTGTCTTCGGTAATCACTGGTTCAGGGGTCACTGGCCGGCTGAGACGGATGCCTTGCCAGGATTCAGGGAGACTTCAGCCCTATAAATTTACCCTATAGTGGCAGCAGCACACACCTGGGGTCATCTCTGGTCTGGCAAGGTAGTAAAATGCAATTCCGACAACTCGGCAGCTTGCGATATCATAATCAAGGGGCGCTCATCCTCCCTTACCATCATGTGGCTGATTCGCAAGCTGACCTGCCTGGCAGCAACCGTTCAGTTTCACTTAGTCTGTTTTCACATCCCGGGTATCCACAACACAGCCGCTGACGCTCTGTCTCGCTCTCAATTCCAGGTATTCTTCCAGTCACTCCCTACGGCCCACCGTCAGCCATGCAAGACACCACGGTTTCAAGAACTAATCCTGGATTGAACACACTAATGCACCACGCTAGGACTCTCACACACCAAGCACTATCACCCAACACAGCTGTCACCTACAGTAGGGCACTTACCATTTTTAATAAATTCACAGCAGATTTCGGATTACAAGGTGATTTTTTGACTCAAACTATGGTGGCATTTGCCTCCTTCTGCCACTTACATTTAAAACTTTCTCACAATACCATTAAACTATACCTCACGGGGGTTCAGCACCACAGTCTCACTAATTTCCCTGACAACACACCCTTCTTGTCATCATACCCCATAAAGAAAGTCCTAAAGTGTATCTCAAAGGTTTCTGTTCCACTTACCACCACCAGACTACCAATAGATGGGCCTATCTTTAAATTACTCAGCAATCTACTAGATGAATCCCCATTCGATTCCAACACAAACCAGGTTATCAAGTCTGCAATTTATCGGCTTTTACGGTTTCCTCAGACCCAGAGAATTCACCGTTGTTTGTCAAGGGGATATCACACACAGCCTCAAAATCACATCACATCTCACTAAGGTGGAGTATCACTACGTACTTACGCTCCCATCTACAAAAACTAATCACTTACTACACCCCACTATTATTCCCCTCTTTCCCACTGATAATGCTTGGTGTCCGGTTTAGGCACTAGACCACCTACGGTCAACTTATCACACGCACCTACTAGACTCTCCGCTCTTATTACTACAAGGGCACCCACTCACCACTGCTAAATTCACGACGCACGTCAGAACCTTACTGTCAAAACTGGGTTACAACCCGGCTTCGTTCTCTGGTCACTCCTTCCACATAGGAGCCGCTTCATAAGCCTCTAGTACAAACACCCCGGTCCACATCATCAAGAGACTGGGTTGATGGAAATCCTCCATATACCATACGTACATACCACGACCGACCAGAAAGAGAGCTTCGCCAATTTGGTTATGTACTAAGTGCAATAAAGTGTGTTTTTCCTCGAACTTCTCTTTTGCCCTCATTTTTTTTTCACACCTCAACCAACTTTCATCTCAGACACTATTCATTACGTATTAAATTCTGAGCACAAGTAGAAAGGCCATTAGGCCTGAATTTGTGGGAGGAGTAAGTCCCCTACTTAAACTTCCAGCCCCTACTCACCTCTGCCGTTCAAGTTGATTGTCCCCACCCACCTTCACCCTTATAGCATTACAATTCTCTTTGGTGGGCCCTCTTTTATTTACAGGCCCACTTGTACGTTGGTTTCGGCACACCTCAACCAACTTTCATCTCAGACACTATCCATTACGTATTAAATTCCGAGCACAAATATATATACATATATATATATATATATGCTGAAAATTACTGTTGTGCATCAGCCACACATCTTAAAACAAACCTTTAGAGAAAATCTGACTCTGAAATGTCATGTTTCTACAATTCTCCCCGAATATATATATATAGGTTTCAGCTTGTATTTCTGGTCTTTGCCTTAGCAACAGCACATTGTTTTAAGACATTCTTTAGTTTCATTTGATAGAAGTGTCATGTAATTTCTACATGTCCCAGTTGGACTGAGATTTGTGTGAGTTGCGTTCCTGAGTAGCAGCTGCTATTTATAGTGTCTGACCTTAATTTGACAACTCTCCCTGATATACTGGAAAAAAAATCTGGAATACTGAATCACACTGTCTCTGTCATCCCTCCTATAATTGCTCTACTGTAGTGTGAAGTGCCTTTGACCTAACAGTTTCCATATTTTTCATTGTGTTAATTCTGCACTGGACTAGTGATAGTAAATCATGGTAATACAAGTACATATTGCCAGCCGACCTTTTGCAGCCCATGGCTAGTGTGAGCATGCCATTTGCTAGTTTTTGTGGGGCTTTCTTCAAAGCAATCAGGTTGTGAAGTTGTTAAATTGCAAACAATCCTGCAAAATTGATAATGTATTATTATCAAGAAAGGATCTAAAATAATGGCTAAAATATTTATGAAATACTAACATTGACTTTGTTTACATTTTATTGAAATAACAAAAAATATCATAAGATAAATTAGGGGCTGTTTTTTTGTATAAGCCGAGGGGGAGGTTGACAAGATTTGTCAATTTCCAGTATATGTCATTGACACAAGTAGTTCAGGGAAGGTTCACATGGTCTTGCAAGATCATCTATAAACCTCAGTTTTGTACTTTTGCACATGAGTGAGCATACAGTAACAAGGGTTCTTGGCGGATAAAGCTCTATGAGTTGAAAATGGACCCCATGAGATAGGTTGTGGCCACAGGGAAGAGCTTCAGGTAAGTGCATATCGTGTTTGCTTCTCCATTTGCATCAACATGAAATGGCTAGTGAGTCATGCAAACAACAAAAGGAAAAAACACAGGGAAATTAAATCTAAGCCAATGGAATCCTGCCATGCGCCATCAGAAAAACATATTGTACCCAGGGCTGCCACCAGAAATTTTGGGGCCCCTGACACAGCCCATCATCTGGCCCCCCCGGGGCCCGCCCCCCAGGGCCCGCCCCCAAGTCAATTCACATGACCTGCCCCAAGTCTGCCCACTTGACCCGCCCCCAAATCCACCCACAGGGCCCATCTTAAGTCCACCCAAAAGGATGAAGTTTGTGTGTACTGAATTTGTTTGTGTGTGTGTGTATAGTGGCTAAATAATGTGTGTAGTGGATACAAAGTGCGTGAGTAAAGTGGATACGCTGTTTATAGTGGATTCGGATTGTATGTTTGTGTAGTGGACAGAGTGTGTGTATAGTGGATGTATTGTGTGTATAGTGAATGCAGTGTGTGTGTTTGTGTACTGGATGTAGTATGTGAATAGTGAATGCAGATTGCGTGTTTGTGTAGTGGATGTACTGTGTGTGTATAGTTAACGCAGAGTGTGTTTTTGTGTAGTGGATGTAGTGTGTGTGTGTATAGTGAATACAGTATGTCTGTGTAGTGGATATAGTGTTTGTGTGTATAGTAAATGCAGAGTGTGTGTTTGTGTAGTGGATATAGTGTTTGTGTGTATAGTAAATGCAGAGTGTATGTGTAGTGGATGTAGTGTGTGTATAGTGAATGCAGAGTGTGTGTTTGTGTAGTGGATGATGTGTGTGGTTGTGTAGTAGATGATGTGTGTGGTTGTGTAGTGGATTATGTGTATGGTTGTGTAGTGGATGCAGTTTGTGTGTTTATGTAGTGGATGATGTGTGTGGTTGTGTAGTGGATGATGTGTGTGGTTGTGCAGTGGATGCAGTTTGTGTGTTTATGTAGTGGATGATGTATATGGTTGTGTAGTGGATGCAGTTTGTGTGTTTATGTAGTGGATGATGTGTATGGTTGTGTAGTGGATGCAGTTTGTGTGTTTATGTAGTGGATGATATGTATGGTTGTGTAGTGGATGATGTGTATGGTTGTGTAGTGGATGCAGTTTGTGTGTTTATGTAGTGGATGCAGTTTGTGTGTTTATGTAGTGGATGATGTGTATGGTTGTGTAGTGGATGATGTGTATGGTTGTGTAGTAGATGATGTGTGTGGTTGTGTAGTGGATGCAGTTTGTGTGTTTATGTAGTGGATGATGTGTGTGGTTGTGTAGTGGATGATGTGTATGGTTGTGTAGTGGATGATGTGGATGATGTGTGTGGTTGTGTAGTGGATGATGTGTATGGTTGTGTAGTGGATTATGTGTGTGGTTGTGTAGTGGATGATGTGTATGGTTGTGTAGTGGATGATGTGGATGATGTGTGTGGTTGTGTAGTGGATGATGTGTACGGTTGTGTAGTGGATGATGTGTATGGTTGTCCTTGCAGCACTAACCACACCTACCCTGGCTGTAACTGACATAGCCTGCATGAAAAAAATAGCTTTCACTTTCATTCAGATGTAACTTACTTTGAAGGGATGCTATAGTCACCAAAACAACTTTAGCTTACTGAAGCAGTTATACTATATAGATCATGCCCCTGCAGTCTCACTGCTCAATTCTTTGACATTTAGGGGTTAAATCCCTTTTATGCAGCCCTAGCCACACCTCCCCTGACTGTGACTGACACAGCCTGCATGGAAACAAAATGGTTTTAATTTCAATCAGATGTTACTTACTTTAAAAGTGTTTAGCTCTTTCTCTGTAAATTGAACTTTAATCACACACATGAGGCTCCTGAAGGGTCTAACAAGCTATTAACAGAGCAGTAGATAAGACATTATAAATTAAACAAAATTTGCAATAAAGGAAGTGTAAACATTAGATTACTCTTTACAGGAAGTGTTTAGGAAGGTTATGTAAGTCACATGCAGGGAGGCATGACTAGGGCTGGATAAACAAAGTTATTTAACTCCTAAATGGCAGATAATTGAGCAGTAAGACTGCAGGGGCATGATCTATACACCAAAACTGTTTCATTAAACTAGAGGTGCTTTTGTAACTATAGAGTCCCTTTAAAAGTTTTTATCTCTTAAAAATGTAAATTGCACTTTAATGACATACACAAGGGTCCCGCAGGTCCAGCAAGCAATTAACAAAGCAGGATATAAGAAATTCTGAATTAAACACAATTTGCAATAAAAGAAGTGTAAACATTAGATGACTCTTTACAGGAAATGTTTAGGAAGGCTGTGTAAGTCACATGCAAGGAGGTGTGACTAGAGCTGTTTAAACAAAGTGATTTAACTCCAAAATGGAGTATTGAGCAGTGAGACTGCAGGGGCCTGATCTATACACCAAAACTACTTTATTAAGCCAAAGTTGTTTTGGTGACTATAGTGTCTCTTTAAGCAGTGCCAACAGAGTGCATGGATTTATAGGTACTTTTTTGGAATGTTCAAAATGCATGAACTGGCATGTTTAGTCATAGAGTACACACAAACTGCTACACATACACATTGCTACACACCGTCATACATGGTACACACAGCGTAAGCTGTTTGTTAGTTATTTAGTTAATTTTCCCTTTCCAAGTTTTATTCTCTTATGTAATTCCATTATGTAATATCAGGTGACAGTGTGTCCCGTGATGTCCTTTATGCAAATTTGCATGGCCGGTATTTTCTCCCCAACAAGTTGGCAGCCCTATGTGTGATAACACTGGGGCCTGGTGATAGCTCATGCAGGGTTGGTGGCTCGTTCATGCAAGTCTAACCTCTACCTGCATCATAAACAAAGTGAACTACTGCTAACATTGAAAGATCAGGAGCAGGACATTGTACTAATCTTATTAACTAAACAAATCATATGTAAGCACTGCGTGCCTTTGCATGACTAGAGTTCATGGCCTGCCTGAAATCCCATTACCCCTCAATAGTGATGTCGCGAACATAAAATTTTCCGTTCGCAAACGGCAAGCGCAAACTTCCGCAAATGTTCGCGAACAGGCGAACCGGGCGAACCGCCATATACTTCAATAGGCAGGCGAATTTAAAAACCCACAGGGACTCTTTCTGGACACAATAGTGATGGAAAAGTTGTTTCAAGGGGACTAACACCTGGACTGTGGCATGCCGGATGGGGATCCATGGCAAAACTCCCATGGAAAATTACATTGTTGATGCAGAGTCTGGTTTTAATCCATAAAGGGCATAAATCACCTAACATTCCTAAATTCCTAACATTCCATGCTTTAAAACATCAGGTATGATGTTGTATCGATCAGGTAGTGTAAGGGTTCACAGTGACAGACCAAACTCTCCGTTTAACGCACCGCAAACAACAGCAAACAGTCCATTTGCAAAACCGCAAACTCCCCATTTGCACAAGGTTAGATACCAAGCTAGCCATGTCCCGTTCCTTGTCCTCACTGATGTCATTGAAGGTCTCTTCCTCCACCCAGCCACGTACAACACCAAGGGTCCCCAAAAGGTGACAACAAGCCCCCTGTATTTTTTTTTTAAATGTACACTACTGTTACACCAGATATGAGTTGTACTGGTGTGACACTGTGCCCTGGCAGGCCCTGAAACGCACATGTGTGAAGGAAACTGACTGCTATTATTTCACAGTCAAATTTCTAGTTTTTTTTTTAATGTACACTACTGTTACACCAGATATGAGTTGCACTGGTGTGACACTGTGCCCTGGCGGGCCCTGAAACGCACACGTGTGAAGGAAACTGACTGCTATTATATTACAGTCAAAATAGTTTTTTTTTTTTAAATGCAAGCTATTGTGACATCAGATATGAGTGGTGGCACTGGGCAAGTGGGCACAGTAAACACAGGTTACTGGTTGTGGGGGGGATAATGTATAATAAACACAGGTTACTGGTTGTGGGGGGATAATGTATAATAAACACAGGTTACTGGCTATGGGGGAGATAATGTATAAGCACAGGTTACTGGCTATGGGGGGGATAATGTATAATAAACACAGGTTACTGGCTATGGGGGGGTAATGTATAATAAACACAGGTTACTGGCTATGGGGAGGATAATGTATAATAAACACCCGATATTACTGGCTATGGAAGGATAATGTATAATAAAACAGGTTACTGGCTATGTGGGATAATGTATAATAAACACAGGTTACTGGCTATGGGGGGGATAATGTATAACAAACACAGGTTACTGGCTATGGTGAGGATAATGTATAATAAACACAGGTTACTGGCTATGGGAGGATAATGTATAATAAACACAGGTTACTGGCTATGGGAGGATAATGTATAATAAACACAGGTTACTGGCTATGGGAGGATAATGTATAATAAACACAGGTTACTGGCTATGGGGGGGATAAGGTATAATAAACACAGGTTATTGGCTATGGGAGGATAATGTATAATAAACACAGGTTACTGGCTAGGGGGGGGATAATGTATAATAAACACAGGTTACTGGCTATCGGAGGGATAATGTATAATAAACACAGGTTACTGGCTATGGGAGGATAATATATAATAAACACAGGTTACTGGCTATGGGGGGGATACTGTATAATAAGCACAGGTTACTGGTTATGGGAGGATAATGTATAATAAACACAGGTTACTGGCTATGGGAGGGATAATGTATAATAAACTCAGGTTACTGGCTATGGGGGGATAATGTATAATAAACACAGGTTACTAGCTATGGGGGATAATGTATAATAAACACAGGTTACTGGCTATGGGGGATACTGTATAATAAACACAGGTTACTGGTTATGGGGGGATAATGTATAATAAACACCCGATATTACTGGCTATGGGAGGATAATGTATAATAAACACAGGTTACTGGCTATGGGGGATAATGTATAATAAACACAGGTTACTGGTTATGGGGGATACTGTATAATAAACACAGGTTACTGGTTATGGGGGGATAATGTATAATAAACACAGGTTACTGGCTACGGGGGATAATGTATAATAAACACAGGTTACTGGCTATGGAGGATAATGTATAATAAACACAAACACAAAAAAAAAAAAAATGCAGCTTCATGCTATGTTCGCCAGGAACTATTCGCCAGCGAACCGTTCGGGACATCACTACCCCTCAATATCTTTTCAGTTATCAAAAGGATCCATCAGATCAGTTATTGCTTGGCTGAACCTATTATACACTTAAATTCATGGTGTAGGCTAAATTGTGACCTATATGTAAAATGTTTTATTACTACCACTTGTATTAGAACATGCTCCCCTGCAATGCAGCATTCACCTTGAAATCTTATCAGCACTATAATTGAGTAGGTGGATTCTCCACACTTTTCCAATATTTTCCAAGAGGGATGTTTACGCGTTCTGTGTATGTGTGGAAGGAGGCTGTATTGCTTCTGAATTAGGTTCCTACCAGACCCTATCTCCAATTTATGTAAGTCATCAATATCATTATGATGTATTTAATTTGTCTGAGTGTTAACATAATTTCTGCATTGTTTTATACACCACGCTAACAATGCTTTGCTGATCTTTCTATTTAGATCGACTGGATCTGACAAACTCATCAGCCTCATTCTACTTCAAATGCACAAGAGGTAAAATATTAAGCTAAAATCTGTTTCTCACAAAACCATTAGCCGCATCTCAACTGTGAAACATAACATTGCTGTGACAATCTGCCTGAGGATTGAATGCGGATTTAGTATACTGCCAGGTTACAAATTATAAAAGGGGAGTTATGCAGTCCTACTGGTCAAAACACTTACTTTTTGTTTTCACTCATTGCACCTGAAAACATAGGCGTGCGCACAGGGTGTGCCGGGTGTGCCTGGGCACACCCTAATCCCCGCGGCACGCCTATGGATTAAGTCCTGCAGGAACAGAGTTCCTGCACTTTTTATGAGCAGGAACACCGTTCCTGCAGGCACTCAGCGCCCCCAAATGCCCCCCTTCCTCCCCCTGTCATGGGGTGGCAAGAGGTGATGGACCCCAAACCCTACCCCCCCCCCCCCCCAGTCGGGCGCCTGTCTTCATCTCAGCCGCGGCGAGGGAGCTGTGTGCTCTCTCTCCCTCTCGCCGCGCGCCGTTTGCTGATGCTGGAGCCGGAATATGACGTCATATTCCGGCTCCCAGCTACAGCAGACAGCCCTCGCGGTGAGAGGGAGCAGAGGGCACACAGCTCCCTCGCCGCGGCTGAGATGAAGACAGGCGCCCGACCCACTGGACCCCAGGGACAAGTCCACGCCCGCACTCCAGGTAGGGAGGTTGGGTGGACATTTTTTAATTAAAAAATAATAATTTGTGTGTCTGTGAATGTGTGTGTATATGTGTCAGTGTATGTGTCTGTATGTGTGTGCATGTGTGTGTCTGAATGTGTGTGTATATGTGTGTCTGTGAATGTATGTATGGGTGTCTGTGAATGTATGAGTGTGTGTCAGTGTATGTGTCTGTGAATGTGTGTGTGTATATGAATGTGTGTGTGTATGTGTATCTGTGAATGTGTGTGTGTCAGTGTATGTGAATGTGTGTGTGTGTATGTTTGTCTGTGAATGTATGAGTGTGTGTGTCTGAATGTGTGTGTGTCTGAGTATGTGTGTCAGTGTGTGTGTGTGCACATATATATATATATATATATATAAATATATGTATACACACACACACACACACATTGGAGTGTATATTATTTTTTTGGGGGGGGGAATCTTGGGAGAGTTCCCACACTTTATTCCCCAGGACTTTATTCTCCCCTGTCGGCTCACACAGAACCGGCGCTATTTGAGTGCCAGCTCTGCTCTAAGCCTCCATGGGCCGGCGGGGAGATCAAAGATCTACCTCACCGGCCCACAGCAGCATGGAGGGAGGCAGGAGAGGACCCGGGGAACTCCAGACAGCAGCTCCGCCACTTTCCTCTCGCGATATCTTAGCGTTGCCATGGCAACGCTCAGATCTCGCGAGAGTTAACTCTAGCCCCGCAGGCTAGAGTTAACTCTCAACTGGACCACCAGGGATGGCACATGGCAGCAAGGATCCCCCCTCCCTACATAAGGTACGAAGGGAGGGGGGATATTTACTAATCTGCCCCCACCTCCACAATCCCTCCAAACATACAGAACACACACACATACAGCACCCACACACAAACAGCACCTACAGAAATACAGCACCCTCACACAAACAGCACACACACAGCACCCACACACATACAGTACACATACAGCACCCACACACAGCACGCTCACACACACAGTACACTAACCACACTCTCACAAACACACAACACCCTCACACACAGCACACTAACAGCACCATCACAAATACACGACACCCACACACATCACACAAACAGCACCCTCACACACACAGCACACTAAAAGGACCCTAACAAACACACACACACTCACACCCAAACAGCACCCTCACAAACACACACAAACACCCTCACCCACATAGCACACTACCAGCACCCTCACACACACATCACACTAACAGCACCCTCACACATACACACACACAGCAGCACCCTTACACACATCACACTAACAGCACACACACAGCAGTGTGTGTGTGTATATATATATATATATATATATATATACACACATACACATGCGGCGTGTGTTTGTTCTTTAGGGTGCACACCCTAATGCAATAGGCTGCGCACGCCTATGCCTGGAAACCTAAAATCTAATCTAATTTTAGGTTTGTATTAAACAATAAAGAGAAAAAAAGGGGTTGAACCAGAGAAGGGGAAATATGGGGGTGAACTAGGGAAGGGGGGTAAACTAGGGAAGAGAAAGGGTGGGATAGTGAGGAAATTTGGGGGTGATAGAATATACAAAAATATGTTCCTCTGCCACCATAGGGAGGAGAATCCCAGCAGAACATAATTTATTTCTTTAAACATTGCATTCACTACATGTCTCTCAACTCTGGAAAATCCTGGAAGGTGGGCTTTCTTATGAACAAGGCTGGGAATAGGACAACAGTTATTTATGTTGAAGTTGGTAAGGGCGTTTGACCCACCACTACCTTGTAGATATATTAAGCAGTGCATTCCAACGAGCCGCGCAAGTATTTTGGAATGGGAGATCTAGAGTGAATATCTCTTTATCTCCATAATCTCTTTATTATTTAAGGTGCAGAGTCAATCCATTCTAAATAAATATCGTAATTTTGTCAGAAAGAGTGAAAGATGGTTTGCATCAGACCTGTAGTATGGCTTTGTGGCCTACCACCACCACGATTGTATTAAATTTGTTATTATGGTAATGGTGGTTGGGAACAGAACTTAACATTAAAAATTCTGTTTTATTTAGATGGTGTTCTGTTTCCTTCCAGAATTTCACAATTACCAGACAACCCCTGAAACATGTCTGCATGATCAGCTGGACATTTAAAACATTTTGTATCGGGTCTATTCATTGCTCATAGTTTGACAGGACTACATAGTGGAGCATTTTTAGACCCATTTCCTGAAAAGAAGATATTGGCAGTAGTCTGATTAAAAATGTTTGTGCTTTTAATATGTATTCAGTTGTGAGCATGGGGAATGACATAAGCCATTGAGAAATGCCATTTTTAATAGTTTCAATCAACAATATATTGTATTAGGAAATTAATTCCATATTACACAGCTGACAAGGGTATGCCCTCAATAGGCATACCTTGATTGGATAGTCATGACACACTTCATGACATCTTATACATAGGCGTCTCTGTACATTTTTATTTTATTTACTACATGACCATAAATATAAATTATTTACACATGCAAACGGTAATTTTCAGTACAACCTTGTCATATGGCAAGTGACATATATGCATAATAAGATACATATCTGCTTTAATTACTAACTTTCTCTTCTCTTCCCTTTTTCCTTTTTTGTTTTTTGTTTTTACATAGTGTGTAATAGAGGATACTATGTCAGGGTCTTACGATGAGACAGCCACATCGCTGGAGGACACAACAGACAGCTTTTGGGAGGTAAATCATTTTTTGGTTATGATGCCACGATTACCCTGGCCCCAATTTTGGGTATTTGGGCAAATTGTCTTGCAATAGCTAGCCCTCTCAACTTGATCCCTGGCTGCCGAGCACCTTGAGTCCTCCAGTCAACACCCCAGACCCCAGGTTGAACTTTCCATATGTGCAAAGTTTCAAAGAGAAATCCTGCACATACAGACTCCAGGCATTCTGACCACTTCAGATTACTGAACTGGTTATCGTGCTTGGGCAACCCTTTAAAATCTTGCTGCTTTCATAACTATATAACTTCTTTATTTTTGGCAGATGGCTTGCATGTTGTTTTATAATGAAATATATAAGCAAACAAGGAGTCTTCCAGTATGTATTAACAACTAATGTTAATGCAAAGAAAGAGAACGTCAGCTAAAGAAAGAGAAAAAGCCAAGATTTTGACCTTCAAAACTCAAGTATAAGAAGAAATGTGTTGAAGTAAAATAACTCTTTTAGCCTACTTAGACTACATTACATATTAGGCACAAATCCTAAAATTCCATTGATTCATCATAAACTTTCACAGGACCCGTGTATAGCAACGTCTAGTTAATACCATCTGTCCCTTACATTCAAATATAATAATATAAGTAATGATAGAGATTAGTGCTGATGTATAGGTACAGTATAAAGTCCCTCTCTTTATGGTTTATTCTGAAAACCATAACCAAATATAACTTGTCATACATACGTAACTCATATCATATTTACTAAGTATAAGAGGATATGTGTAAATGACAGCTTTCTATATAAAACCCATTGGGAAAATTATGTTTTATGCAGTTTTCTCCTGGGATTGTGTTGCTTTGTTTTATCTTTTCATCCTTCACCCATGTCTGAAAACAACTGTCTACATTTGTCTTGTGTAGGAAATGTAGTAAACAACGTATACTATAATAGATATGCTTATCACAATAATACAATAAAATCATTTAATTAATAATGATATTAAGCCAGTGGTATATTTCGGATCTGTGCTGCCTTAGGCATGATGGAATTCGGGGACCCCCTAATTTAAATTTGCCACACCTCTTCCTGTTAAAGACTAACACACACTTTGACTGACAGACACACACTCTCAGATACATATACATGCACACACACTCACTGTATTGGCATAATCTGACAGACATACACAATCACCGACTCACTCACAGACACTCACTGACAGACAAGCACACACTCACTGACATACACACAATTATTTAAACACACACACATTCACTGACAGACACCCAGCCACATCCACTGACAGACACACACACATACACACACTCACTGACAGACACACAATCACTGAGACACACAGGCTCCCTCACACATACACATACACATACACACACTCAGTCACTCACAGACACACACTGACAGACATACACACATTCACTGACAGACATATACACACAGACTCACTGACAGACAGACACACACACACAGATATACACACACACTGACAGACACTCACACACTCACTGACAGATACAAACACACACACACTCACTGACATACACACACAATATTTAGACACACATACTCACTGACAGACACCCACCCACATTCACTCACACACACACACACATTCACTGACTGACACACAGGCTCTCTCACAGACACACACTGACGCACACATACACGCACACTCACTCAGAGACACACACACTAACTCACAGACACACACTGGCAGACATACACCCATTCATTGACAGACACAGACACACACTGACAGATATACACACAGACTCACTGACAGACAGACACACACTCACTGACAGACATACACACACACACACACACACTGACATATACACTCACTGACATACACGCACACACACACACACACACACACACAGACACACACTGACATATACACTCACTGACATACACGCACACACACACACGCACACACACATTTTCCCCCAACATTCACAGATTGATGTTTTTTATGTTTTTTTTTTTTTATTTAAATTTAATCCTCCCTACCTTTGGGACAGCTAGGTGGATTTTTTTTACCTGGGGTCCAGTGGGGCTGCTGGCCAGGCTGTTTGGGATGCTGGGCAGAAAGAGTGTGCGTGCAGGCTTGCAGGCTGGCGCGCTAAGCTGGCAGTGAGGGAGCTGTGATCTTCTTCTATGACTGACATCATATTCTAGCTCCAGGCATCACTGCAGGGTGTGTGAGGGAGCTGGGAAAGTACTGACGCTGGGAAAGAACTGGCGCCTCTGATGAAGGCTTTGTGCCGAAACCCGTAAGGTGGACCCTGAGGGCATTTTGGGACATTTTTCCAGACTTTTGGGACTTTCCTAATTTTAACCATTTGTTTGAAGCAATTTTGGTTTGTTTTAATGAGTTTATATTAAATTTGGTGTGCAATTTACAACCTGCGTTCCTGTTTTTTGCACCAATTTTGGGAAGACACCCATCAAGAATTTCTCCTGTTCCATTGTGTTTTTCTCTCTTTCAGTGTTATCCTCAAAGTGGGTAATATTTTCTCTTTTTTTGAGTGCTCTCACCAATTTGTATTTGATTTTATCACTTGTGACTATTTTAGTGGTTTATTGTGGCCCACTAAGGTGATTGAAGCACCAGAGTGTTCATTATTTGTTCACCGTATGCTTTTGTATTTTATGTACTCTATTTAACCTCTACTACTTCAGCTGGAACACTACCCTCTCTGTAAAGTAATACTTCCTGAAATTATTTTTAAACATTTGCCCCTCTAATTTAAGACTATGTCCTTTAGTTGTGGTAGTTTTTCTTCTTTTAAATATAGTCTCCTCCTTTACTTTATTGATTCCCTTTATGTATTTAAATGTTTCTATCATATACCCCCTGTCTCGTCTTTCCTCCAAACTATACATGCTAAGTTCCTTTAACCTTTCCTGGTAAGTTTTATCCTGCAATCCATAAACCAGTTTAGTGCCCTTCTCTGAACTCTTTCAAAAGTATCAATATCCTTCTGAGGATACGGTCTCCAGTACTGTGTACAATACTCCAAGTGAGGTCTCACCAGTGTTCTGTACAATGGCATGAGCACTTCTCTCTCTCTACTGCTAATGCCTCTCCCTATACAACCAAGCATTCTGCTAGCATTTACTGCTGCTCTATTACATTCTCTTCCTACCTTTAAGTCATCTGAAATGATTACTCCTAAATCCCTTTCCTCAGATGTTGAGGTTAGTAGGGTATCAAATATTCTATACTCTGCCCTTGGGTTTTGACGCTCAATATGCATTATCTTGCATCCACATTAAATGTTAGCCCCAGCGCTGACCATTTTTCTAATTTACCTAAATCATTTACCATTTGGCTTATCACTCCTGGAACATCAACACTGTTGCAAATTTTAGTATCATCAGCAAAAAGACATACCTTACCATCAAGACCTTCTGCAATATCACTAATAAAAATATTAAAGAGAATGGGTCCAAGTACAAATCCCTGAGGTCCCCCACTGGTAACTAGACCGTGCTTCAAATATACTCCGTTGACTACAACCATCTGTTGCCTGTCATTTAGCGACTGCCTAACCCATTCAACAATATTGAAATCCAAATTTAAAGATTGCAGTTTATTAATGAGCCTTCTGTGGAACAGTGTCAAAAGCCTTACTGAAATCTAGGTAAGCAATGTCTACTGCACAACCCTGATCTATTATTTTAGTTACCCAATCAAAAAGTTCAATAAGATTAGTTTGCCATGATCTCCCTGAAGTAAACCCATGTTGCCTCTGATCTTGAAATCCATGTGATTTTAGATGTTCAACAATCCAATCCTCTAGCATGGTTCCAATCATTTTCCCCACCACTGAAGTAAGGCTTACTGACCTATAGTTGCCCTGCTCCTCCTCCTCGACTACTACCTTTCTTGTGAATGGGTACAACATTCGCTAATTTCCAATCTTCTGGGACTACTCCTGTTAACAATGATTGGTTAAATAAATCCGTAAATGGTTTTGCTAGTACACCACTAAGTTCTCTTAATAACCTTGGGTTTATCACATCAGGCCCCATCGACTTATTTGTCGTTACTTTTGACAGTTGAAATAGATTCTCTTCCTCTGTAAACTCACATGTAACAAATGACCCATTTATCCTTTTTCTTAGCTGAAGTCCCTCTCCTTCATTTGCATACTTTTTTAAATACTGAACAAAAATATTAATTGAGGCAGTCAGCTAGACCTTTATCCTCTTCTACATACCTTACTTCTTTTGTTTTTATTCTAACTAATCCTTGTTTTACTTTCCTTTTCTCATTTATGTATCTAAAAATGTTTTATCCCCCTTTTTTACTGACTGTGCTATTCTCTCTTCTGTGTGTGCTTTGGAGGCTCTTATAACTTGCTTAGCCTCTTTCTGCCTAATCTTATAGATCTGTCTGTCTTCCTCACTCTGTTTTTTTTTTATAATTACTAAATGCTAACTTTTAGTTTTTTACTATTTTGGCCACTTCTGCAGAGTACCACAGTGGATTCTTAATTTTTTTGCTCTTACTGGCAAGCCTAATGGAATTTTCTGTTGCTTTCAGTAGTGCAACTTTTAAATAATCCCATTTCACCTGGACTCCATTTAAACTGCTCCAATCTGATAAGGACTCCTTTACGCATATTCTAATTTTAGAAAAGTCTGTTTTTCTAAAATCTACAATTTTTGTTTTTGTGTGGTGTGACTCACTTTTCTTATATTAAACCACACTGACTGGTGATCACTAGATCCTAAACTTTCACCTACAGTAATATCTGATACTAAATCTCCATTTGTTAACAACAGTGACAGTATCGCCTCCTTACAAATTGATTCCTCACCGACGTGTTTTAGAGATAATCCCAGTAGAGAGTTTAGAATATGTGTGCTCCTGGCACAAGCACCTGTTTTGGTTTTCCAGTTCACATCCGGAAGATTAAAGTCACCCACGATAATAACTTTGCCCTTCATTGATATTTTACTATTTCTTCAACTAGTAGATTATCTAACTGTTCTATTTTTCCAGGGGGCCTGTAAATCCCACCTACATGAGTTACTGTGTAATTTCCAAATTCTAACGTAACCCAAACAGACTCTATGTTTGACTAGATTTTATGCTATCCTTCACAAGTAATGGAAAACCTTAGGCCTTGTATAGAGTTGTCACATACATCTAACCATAAGATCATGGACATAGTCAGTATCTGGTGGGCCCTCTTTGGTACAAGACACTTGATAAAAAACAACCTCATCTGACCGTTATAACCAATTTACATTTTAACTTTGCAAAGAATACAATAGAAAAACATATCTAGGAACTGAATAGACGAATCTGAAGCATATTATGAACAAAGACATTGCGCATTTGTGCCATGCTATACCAGTCCTTGATTAAGCAGGTACTACCACTCAGCTAAATTATAATGTTAAGTGGCTGGAGTCCATTAGTGACATCATTGGGAATTTCCTGGATTTTGGTGCTTTCACCTCTGTAACTGGAATGCCAATCTTTTTTGTAGCGAAGTCCCATATCTATGGAGGTGATAGCATGCGATTCTTCATTCCTCTATATGACAAGTTTGGCTGGAAAGCTCCACACCTGTGCTCTATGGCATTTGCCTGAGAGTCACTGTGAGTTAACCTATGGAGTAAGCCAGCATAAAGCTTGATATGTATCTTGAGATTGATCTGGGAAACAGGGAAACAATTTTGTCTGTGCTGTATCTCTTGGTTCAGTGGATGGCTGGTGTTTGAGCCTTAGCAGGTTGTGAGCTTTGTTCATGAGGAACATATAGAACCCCAGTACAATTCTGAAAGAAATCCACCAGGTTGCTAGGTCTGGAGGTGTGACCTTCATCAGTATCCCCCTAAAATGGAGGTTGTTCCTCCTTGCTTTGTCATCCACATCTGAGATCTTGAGTCTATAGGAGGCAATTTTAGTGTCTAGTTCCTGCAGCTTGTCTGCTAAACTGTAATGCACGTTGGCAAACTCATCCATTTTTTGCTTAATGCGGTGAGTACACTTGCCCAGATCATAGATCTCCTTCCTAAAAATTCTGCCCCTGTAGCTTGAAGTCGGGTGATAAATGAGGCAGTAATCATAGTAGTTAGGTCAGCCAAAAAAGTCTTCGTCTATACTGAGGTAATCGACCTGTCTTCAGTGATGAATCCAAAAGATTCTGGCAGTGATGGAGAGATCTCCCTCAAGGTTTCAGGTTCATTTAGAGCTTCCTCAGTTCTGCCACAAGGCTTAATAGTTGTGTTTCTGGCATCTGACTCTCTGCGACAGTGTGGCCCTATGAGTAGTAGTACGATCCCAGTGTCTACAGCAAAATATTAGGCTCTCGAGAATTGTTTGGACTTTTCTTAACTATTTTGGATTATTGTTTGGACTTTATATTTGGCACAACCTGGTTTTGTATTTTATATTGTTTTGTTGATGGCTTCCCTTACTTTCAGTGTTTGTAGCCTATTCTCTTGAATATATATATATATATATATATATATATATATATATATATATATATAGTTGACTCTCTAATTCTTATCCTACTTTGTGTGCTTGTTGTATTTCCTGCTCTCAGCTATGGCTGCAAAAAATGTTAGTTTCATTTTGCCATCACATCATTTTTGTAAGCTTTTAGAATTAAACAACAGTTTACCTTCTAGAGATTTTTGATAGGTTTTGATAGTCATCTTTCAGTAAGAACAAGATCTTGTTATTAGAACAATTTCTTCTTAAATTGAATGTTTAATATAGAAAATGTAAAATGTTTCTATGAGCGTGTTGACATGGTAGAGAAATTAGGACATCTGTTACAAAAGAGACAAATAAGAGTCGTTGGCAACTAAAATTCTCTTCATGGAGAGGCTGTTTTGGTTTGTGCTACCTTGGCTCTTTTCCACAATATAAGACATTTTGGATCATGTAACCTGGTACCATTTGATAAACATTCCAGCTGCACAACTGTCCTTTGTATGTTTACTCTACAATATAGCCTTTAACCTCTTTTTTAGACCCTGTTATAACCATACAGAAAAGGCTAGTTGAGAAAAGCTTATTTAGAATAAAACTCAGCTTTATATGATAAAATAATGCAGTTTATGCCTTTAAATGTAGTTGAGAGTGCTAAGCTGGTTATTCACTATGTTGCTCAATGTGGCAGCAGCAGCCACTTTAAAACTGTATTTTCTTTAAAATATATGTACCACTTTAAGAACCAAGGATATGCGTGTGTAATATGTGTTACAGGTCTATGGCGTTCGCATGCGGGCGGTATAAAACCCGTCGGCATTCATGTAATCGTTCCACGAACAGTGAATTCCAACTCTGTTCGTGAAACGAACAAACTGCAGAAGGGAGACCACCCTCAGGAGGTCGTGTGGCTCTCATTAAGGATTGCAACATTGCTGCAATCGGTAAATTAAGAGGATTCAGGGTGGCCGTCATTCGGCTACCGACCACGCGGCGGTCGGCCATCTTGGATCCTTTGTTTGCCCAGCGGTATTTGGTCGTCGAGTGCCTGGAACTAAACTCGGCTACTCGGTGGCACGAATACCGCTGTACTTCCAAGCCGTTCGGGAGCCCCGGGCCTTCGGTAAAGTGTTTCCCTGCAGTTATTCGGTAGTTTGAATGTAACTTGAATGTAATGTTGGTTTCATGCGGCGTTCGGTTATTTATGCTGGGATCTGAGCGGTACTTTCACGAATTGTGCGCTCAGACCCCAGCTATCTACCGAACGTCCATTTGTTTAAATCAGACGAATAATATAAAAGTTATGTATTTTAATGTAAATTATATGTTATGCTGCACCGAGGGATAATCCACTTAACTGTATATTCTAGTGGGAGTATCCCTCGTGTGCAGCAGGGGCTGCTGGGAGAAATATCCAGATTGTTCAGTTTCCCATGTAGTCCCTTATTGTATAACCCCTGAATTGTCTGTAGGGAAAACCCTTGCATGGGAAATCCCATAAATACTGGAAGTGTGTGATTAAAACCTCAGTTGACCTCCAAGCTATGTGTCGTCTAGTTCTTGGAGGGAAGGGATTGTAACTACGCTACCTGTCTTGTACCTGTTTGGATTGCCTTTCCTGTCTACCAGCGGAGATACCTTGGATAATACCTCTACTCCGCTACACTCAATACAAAAGTAGATAGGACTCAAGGATAACACATAAGCTTTATACCAAGGTAGTTTGTACAATAATTTTTTTAATCAAACTGCAATGGTTTCTCACAGTTTAATGCAGAATTTGCAGGAAAAACAAGGGCATATAGCAAGCTATGGGAAGAAGCTTAAATCCTAGACAGTGTGGTCATAAATCCATACCTTTCCAGATGAGATATTGGAAAGGCGAGACAGCACGAATAATACCCATGGCAAATAAAGGCTAAATCCTTTAACAATATCTAGATTTTTGGAAATGTACACTAGCCCTAATAGTGAATATAGCAATAATCAGGAATAGTATGCCATAAAAGAGTGACTTGGAGTTTGTGTAATGCCAGGGAGTGTTATTGAACAATTCAACCATGAGAAGTATCTACATAATAATGTATGATAGATAGAAGCATTAGCACTGCAAATAGTTCACCATTTAAGCCACGGGTTTGGGCATGGAATGAAGAAGATTAATATTTTTCAAAAATCATTCTTTCCGAAATCAAGAGATGAACTGGATTCCAATATGTGATATTGGTAAGGGTGCTTAGTAGGAGATGCAGATGGGATAATCTTTATAGAGATAGAGATAACACATAGTTTTGTAAACCTTTCAGAAAGGTTCCACTTTGAAATCATGTCTATTAAAATAAAATTCCAAAACAGGAAGATTCATGAGAAACCTGAAAGGTGCTTGCTTTTTTCAGGGTTTTTTTCCAGCGCAGGTATGGCTAAAGTTACATTTTACCTGCAATTTGAAAAACTCAATGTTTTCTCTGATTCCAGGATGCTCTACTAGAGGAGGATCATGTAACATTTGGACATTTGGATTCGGTGGCAAATAGAGCAGTCCATCAAACATCAAAACATTTTTATCCAAAAAGGAATAATGTTGAGGAGGATGTTTTCTGTCTTGAAGGGGTACTATTTCTTTAATGGATTGGATAAATGTAGAGATAAGTCACACATTTTTTTGACATTGGAAAATGGATTGGTGGTCAGGGCCCAACAGAAGGTGTCATCAGAGACCAGTATAGATACATTATCAGCTTTTCTGTTCCTGGATTCTGGTCAATATCTCTACTGAAATCCTTTTGATATCTCCGTTTTGATCTTGTCAGTTACAAATTATACATTATTAACTGACATCTCACGTATGCCACCATTTTTTTCTTCCAAATTTGTTCTAATTAAAACTTTGCCTGAACTCTAAATTCATTCTTATCTTTGCTTGCTTTAAGAATCCTTATTTAATTTCTAATTCAAGTAAGCAATTTTCACTATGTTCTTCCAGACAGTATGGACTGTATGTCTTATTGGCCTTGTGATATCTTACTGCTTTAACACAGACTCCGCTGATCTTCTGATATCTCCATCACTTTTGTATTACTACTAAGCTATAACAGTATCTGTCTCCTTAACATTGCTACGTGTGTCTTCAAAACTGTAGCCAATATCTCTTCTTGACAGTCTCCTTCTTTACTTCTTCAGATGGAGTTTGATGACCCTCTTCAAAGCAAAATTCTAATCCGTTGGCCAGATAGTACATGCATACTGATCTTCATCATAGTTGCAATCATGAATCTTAATACCGTTGTCCAAGGTACCAAACCAAAAGTGTAACAAGGAATTTTCTTGGAATGTCCCTTACTATGTCTACTACTAGACTGGACATTGTCTCTACTGTAATCTACATTTCTACATAGGCCTCTCCTGTCATATTATTCACTATTCCAATTAACTTTTTTCTTTTTAGTTTATTCTTATATAACAAAGCATATTTTCTTTCTACTTACTCCCTTCTCTAATCTCAAGCATTAGTCTAATTATATCTCTGCTCATTCAGTCAACCAACTCTCAACAGCCAACATCTTACATGGTATATCCAACTCTCTCACCTTTTAGTACTTTCCATGAATAGCTAGCTACCTGTACAGTTGTAATCAAAATTGTTCAACCCACATTGAAAATCAGGTTTATTGTCAAAATGTACAGACTTTCAGCTGTTTGCAATGAACAAATCAAACAAAAGCAATTGAAATAGCTTAACACAACATATGATTCAAGTTATCTCCCCAAGTTCAACTGAAAATGAAACTTATAATGACTTCTACAGTCTCAAAATTATTCAAATCATTCATGGCAAGCATCTTTAGTACTTAATAGAGCACCCTTTTACAATTATGAATTGCTGCAAATAAGATGCATTGTCAGAAACCCGCTTCTGACAGCGTTCCTGAGGAATCTTGAGCCCGTTGCTCATGAGCATCCAGTTCAGTAACATTCTTGGGTTTGCATGTGTCAGGACAATACAGTGGCCCAGCACGCAGAACTAAGTCAAACAAGTTAAAATAATAAACTACGGTAAAACGTATTACCGGGCCTTAGAATGGCTGGAATTAACGTTAAAAGAATAACCAGCAACTACCCGAGGTCAGGGAATACAGACAGAAGCAAATGCAGAATTTAAAGCCAAAAGGCCAGGACGCCAGAAGTAAGAATCATCAGAACAAGCCAAGATCAATAAACCAGAAGTAACAAATAGAGGAAGGCACTCTCGGATAACCAACAGGATGGAAACCACTACAGGGCAAAGAGGGAAAACAGAAATTAGTTTCAATTGCCTAATCCTCACTGTCATTGGTGGGCAGGGATTAGCCGATTCTAAAACGTGCGTGTGCACTGGTGACGTGGCGGCGCATGCACATCCATGTGACCCCCAACCCCACCGGAGGTGGGGCTCCAATTAACCTTGGTATCACAACGGCTGGCATCCATTGGAGCGTCACAACCACTGGTGAAGGACGCTTTGGTCTTAGGTAAGTTTATGTGCTTATCTGAGTGACCGCACTGATCAGGTGCAGTCACGTGCGGCCACTTGTTAGGAGCCGTGACAGCGTGCTGAAATCGCCTTCTTCAAATCCCACCGGAGATTTTCTTTGGGGTTCAAGAGAACACTGAGTGTATATTACTCGTTAAGGTACGCATGATGCATAAACTGTGAGATTTGGTCTTCTTAACAGTATGCTTTACGTAAAGGATTCTCCAACCCTTTTTGGTTTAATTAGAGTAATGCCCTATTGGTATTATTAATTAGCTCCCCTTAAAGAGCATTGTAAAATAAGGTTTTACCTACCTTAAACTAGCACCAGGTGAAGCTTCCAGCACTGCACAGCATGCCCCATCTGATGGCTTACAGAAGTCTTTGACTGGACAATTTAATGG